>NC_139020.1:150470120-150670589 GCF_964662115.1 Mustela nivalis
AGAAGTCTTAATAATATACGTGGGATTTCACAATTATATCTAGTAGCTTTAAGAGAATTAGTCTGGGGGTGCCTGGGTGGTTCAGGTGGTTGAGTGTTTACCTTCAGCTCAGGTCATGATCCCAGGGTTCCCTGCTCCCTGGGGAGCCTACCACTACCCCTGCTTATGCTCTCTCTGGGCCTGTCAGATAAATAAATAAAATTAAAAAAAAAAAAAAGGGAGGGAGAGAGAGAGAGAGAGAGAGAGAGAAAAATGATTCTATCCTATAACCTAGTTTTTCATGACTCTTTGGCGCCACCTCCAGTGGACATTTCTAATTTACAAGTGAAGAAAAAAACTGTGTTAAACACACTTTAATTCTCTAAAATATGACTTTGAGATTATTTCAATTATAAACACGGGAAAATTAACTAACCAGGGTTTTAAAATCCTCATCATCATAATTATGAGCTATTTCACAAACAAAAAATGAAGAATATGACAAGTTTATTTACCACTCAGATTTAACAAAGTTAGTATTTGTCATATTTGCTTTGAATATTCTTTTGAAAAATATGCAAATCATTATTGGAAAAGTGAATCCAGTTTATGTTCCCTTCCTGACTGCATTTTCTTTACTCCCTTCCCAGTGATATCCACTATGCTATAGATAGTATGTATCTTTCTAGTCCATGTTTAAAACATATAAATAACACATTATTAATCATTCAACTTTATATAAGTATTGTACAGTTATTATTCTGAAACTTTCTTTTTTTAATCCAACACCATAGTTTTGATATCAAAATATATATTTATAAAATACATAGTATTCATATTAAATATATTTATATAAGTATATGTTAAAATATACAAAATATAATTTATATTAAACTGTATAGTGTATTTTACGCTGTTCAGTATTCTACTAAATGATTATCACTTCAGTATACCTTTGTAGCATGATTCCTTAGTAAAAGTCTTATAAGTAATATAGGCATTAATTATCTCATTGATAGAAATCTGCAAGTAGGATGTTCCATTGCTAGATTAGAGACTCAGCAATGTCAGGATGCAATTTGGCCTCCCTGGGATCCTTTTTGTCTTCCCCTGGTGGTCCTAAAATAACTGCCACAGCTGTGCTCTTGCTTGCCAGTCCAAAGCAGGAAGGGAAGGAAGGGGAGCAAAGAAGAACTCCCACTTTCTAGCCTTATTCTCTATAAGATAGCAACCACATTCCATCAGTGATAAGGCACACATTTTTTTAACTACTAAAAATCCCACAAATCCAACACTTAAAACTGAAAATGCTTTCTTATACCTTAAAATTTTTGTTTTATACTCTTAAAAATAGCCCTTTAAACTTAGACACAAAATTTTTAGAATTATATATTACTCTTCAGTACACAAAATACGAATATAGAAGTGAAATAAATTAGTTAAGGGTATTTTCAGGATGTCTTCTCACCAGAGTTCCACTCTAAATCACTTTTCAAATCAGCACCTTCCATCTCCATGTTTTTTCCCATAATGTTACCTTCTGTGCCCTAAAGAACAGGCTGTGTCTCATCTCCTCACAGAATGTTGAAGACCCATTCTGCAAGTTGTAATTCTAGTACTTTCTGCATCTTACAAGATGTCATAAAGGGTAGGTTTTCAGATCATGTTTGCACACATGCAGGGTTGACAAACCTACTATACCAGCCAGCCCATGACAGTGCTCGTGAGGTGCTATCCACTGTGAGAAGCCTGCCAGCTTTAGAAATGAAAGAATGATTGTGTGCCTTGGCATCAATGAAGCATGGTAGAACTTCCCTGGACTCTCACTCTTTCCCTTTGTTCTCATTGGCAAAGTTGTGGCCCGCCTGCCACTGCATCAATGCTGATAAGAAGAAATGAGATTCCAACTCGTACCTTGGATCCATCATACCGCAGTCACAAAACATTTCTGTGAGGGATAAATAAAATCAGGATTTTGTTAACTAGGAGGAATGGGTTACGGCTGCTGGCACTTTACCCTGTTATCCCTTCTTTTATTCACAGACATTGAACTCATCTCCAGTTTGCATTTTACAAAGCACAGGCCCTCTTGAACATGTGCATAGCCATAAGAGTTTCTCTAGGGTATATACTATCTACAGTGGGATTTAGCTGAATAATGGTGTACCCATATTTTCAGGATTTTTACTGTAAAATTTTCCAAATGTGCCCCAAACTAGAAAGTATAACAAACCCCATGTGTCCATCCCCTAAATTCATTTAACCATAGAGTTGTTTCATCCACCCCTTCCCTCCGTTGTATATTTTGCTGGAGTATTTTAAAGCAAATCCCGAACATTGTACCATTCACCTCTAAACATTTCAGTATGCAACTCAAAAAGAAATCTTTAAATATTTTCTTGTGTGACCACAATGCCATTATCACATCTAACAAAATGCAAATAATTATTTAATATTATTCAATTACCCAGCCATACTCAAATTTCCTCGATTGTAATAAAAATTCTTTTTGTAATTTCTGTTTAGAATCAAGATCAAACAGGATCCATTTTATTTGGTTGTTATGTCTCTTGTGTTTCTTATAAGTCTTTCAAGTCTTATGTTTCTCTTAATCTAGAACAGTCCCCTCCCCTTTTATTTTTCCTTTCATTGACTTGCTGATGAAATTAGAGTCTAATATAAAGTCCCTCTTTTGACATCTTGTGTATTGCTTCCTTGTGGACTGCATCCTTTACGCTCAATATTTACTGTGGACTAGGGATCAGTTTTAAAGGTTTGATTGCGTTATTATAATTATTTTTTAAAGATTTTATTTTATTTTTTATTCTTAAAGATTTTATTTATTTATTTGACAGACAGAGATCACAAGTAGGCAGAGAGGCAGGCAGAGACAGAGCGGAGGAGGCAGGCTCCCCGCTGAGCAGGGAGCCTGATGTGGGGCTCGATCTCAGGACCCTGGGATCATGACCGGAGCCGAAGGCAGAGGCTTAACCTACTAAGCCACCCAGGTGCCCCTAAAGATTTTATTTTTAAGTAATCTCTACCCCCAGCATGGGGTTCAAATTCACAACCCCCAAATCAGGACTTGCATGTTCCACTGACTGAACCACAGGTGCCCTGGTTTGATTTCATTATGACTTATATTTTTTTTCCTGATAATCCTCACTAAACGGGGCTTTGTACTTTCTGTACCCACATCAGGAGGCATGGGATGCTGGTTTCCTCACTTTTTGTGACTTTAAGATTGATCATTGAGTTTGGTTGGTGATGACCTGTTTTTATACATTTCCTATCAGTTTTTCTTGTAGTTGTTTTAGCAGCATTAATGACTAGTGCTTGAATCAGTTATTTCACTAATGGTTGAAACAAATTTCTAACTTGGATATGACTGTATTTGTTAACTAGAATCAGGGCTAAGCAAGTACCTCCTTAAATTTTCTACCTTAGGCCATAGATTCACCTTTCCTTCATCCTAGCCCTATCTAGAATTCTTCTGTACTGAAACAGTTTCCCTTATCCATTGGCTATTAGGTTATACTGGTTTTATTTGTATTAGAAAAGCAGAAATGTTTGGTTCTTTTCCTATAATTAACAATTTTCAGAGGAATAAGTTGATGGCCTGGCTATATCCAGGACTATTTCCTTTCTAAAAAAATTATTCTGAACTCATGACTTTTATATATTCAATATGTTTTAATCAACTGCAGTCCTTACCCTTTTTGAAATTAAAATTATTCCATGTGTGCCTGTGGAAGCACACAACCCCAATGTTTTGTTTTCTTTTTAATTCTACCACTCATTTAATCCCTTATTTAGCTGTTGTTATGTTTGTGTTTTAGATATACCCTCACGTTCTCCAGTATCTTTGCTCATCCTTGCTTCCTTTTTAAAGAAATAGTTATATTGAGATATAATTCATATATCATACAATTCATCCACTTAGAGTGTACAGTTTGGTGGTTTTAGTATCTCACAAAGTTGTGCAACCATCACCATTATATAATTCCAGAACATTTTATCACTTCCTAAAGAAACACTGCATGCATCACTGGTTCTCTCCTGGTCTCCCATGTCCGGCTCCTGGCAATCACTAACCTGCTTTCTGTCTCAAATTACTATTTGGGGATTGCCTCTTCTGGACACCTCACACAAAGAGAATCATACAATGTATGCCATCTGTGACTGACTTTTTTCACTTAACATGTTTTTAAAATTTGTCTGTTATTGTAGCATATATTAGCACTCCATTCCTTTTCATGGCTGACTAATATTCCCTTGTTTGTGAATACTGCATTTTGCTTATTAATTCATCAAGTGATGGCCATTTGGGTTATTTCCACTTTGAGGATGTTAAGAATAAGGATACTTTACCCATTTTATTTTATTTTTAACTTTTTTCAAATAATTTCCACGCCCAACATGGGGCTCTAATTCATGATCCTGACATCAGGAGTCATGTGTTCTACCAACTAAACCAGCCAGGTGCTCCTCTTTGTCCATTTTAAAGTTCTTAATTTTAAGAATTTAATTTTTAGGGGGGCCTGGTGGCTCAGTGGGTTAAAGCCTCTGCCTTCGGCTCAGGTCATGATCCCAGGGTCCTGGGATCCAGCCCTGCATCAGGCTCTCTGTTCAGCGGGAGAGCCTGCTTCCCCTCCTTCTCTCTCTGTCTATCTCTCTGCTTGCTTGTGATCTCTGTCTGTCAAATAAGTAAATAAATAAAAATCTTAAAAAAAAAAAAGAATTTAATTTTTAGGGCGCCTGGGTGGCTCAGTGGGTTAAAGCCTCTGCCTTCAGCTCAGGTCATGATCTCAGGGTCCGCATCGGGCTTTCTGCTCAGCAGGGAGACTGCTACCCCCTCTATCTCTGCCTGTCTCTCTGCATACTTGCGATCTCCCTCTGTGTGTCAAATAAATAAATAAAATCTTTAAAATAAAATAATATTTAATATTTTATTTTATTTATTTATTATATATTATTTTAAAGACTTATTTGTTATTTTAGAGAGAGAGAAAGAGGGAGAGAGAGCATGGGGGGAGGATAGAGAGAACCTCTAGCCAATTTCTCTCTGAACACAGAGCCCATGACCCTGAGATCATGACCTGAGCCTAAACCAAGAGTCAGTCACTAAACCAACTAAGCCACCCAGGCACGCCATCTATACTTTAGTTTAAAAAATTTTTGCTTTCCTTTCATCTGGAACAGCCATCATCCAGTAATTCACCAAAATGACCAACACAAAGGGAAAAAGGAGAAGTGCCCACTATATGTTTTCTAGGCCTTTTAGAAAACATGGAGTTGTTCCTTTGGCCACATATATGGGAATCTACGAGAAAGATGATATTGGGGACATGAAGAAAATGGACACTGTTCTAAAAGGCATGTCCCACAAATGTCACCATGACAAACTGGAAGAGTCTACAATGCTACTCAACATGCTATTGGCATTGTTGTAAACAAACAAATGAAGGGCAAGATTCTTGCCAAGAGTATTAATGTATGCATTGAGCATATTAAACACTCAAAGAGCTGAGATAGCTTCCTGGAACGTGTGAAGGAATAAGACCAGAAAAAGAAGGAAGCTAAAGAGAAAGGTACTTGAGTTCAACTGAAGTGCCAGCCTGCCCCACCCAGAGAAACACATTTTGTGAGAACCAGTGGAAAGGAGCCTGAACTGCTAGCCTGAACCCATTCCCTACGAATTTGTGGCATGATATATGTAAAGAAAATAAAAAACCTCAAGACAGTGTTAAAAAAATATTTAAAGATTTATTTAAGGGGTGCCTTGGTGGTTCAATCATTAAGTGCCTGCCTTCAGTTTAGGTCATGATCTCGGTGTCCTGGGATTAAGCCCTGCATCAGGCTCCCTGCTGGGCAGGAGGCCTGCCTCTCCTTCTCCCACTCCCCCCGCTTGTGTTCCCTCTTTCTCTGTCAAATAAATAAATAAAATCTTTAAAAAAATAAAAAAATCAAGAAAGAAATCGTGAGAAAGGGGGAGGAGCAGCAGGAGAGGGAGGGACAGAATCTGAAGCCGACTCCCTGCTCAGTTCAGAGCCTAATGCAGGGCTTGATCCCACAACCCCAAGATCATGACCTTAGCCAAAACTAAGAGTCAGTTGCTTAATCAGCTGAGCTACCCAGGGGCCTCTTAAAATTTTTAATGTAATCTCAACCCCCAATGTGGGGCTCAAACTCATGACCTTGAGATCAAGAATCTTATGTTCTTCTCCAAAGTAGATACCCAAATTGGCCAATAGACATATAAAAAAGTGTTCAACATCAGTTGGCATCAGGGAAATAAAAATCAAAACCACAATGAGATACCACCTCACAGTAGTCAGAATGGTTAAAATTAACTAGTCAGAAAATGAGAGATGTTGACGAGGATGCAGAGAAAGGGGAACCCTCCTACACTGTTGGTGGGAATGCAAACTGGTGCAACCACTCTGGAAAACAGTATGGAGGTTCCTCAAAAAGTTGAAAATAGAGTTAGCTACCCTATGACCCCCACAATTGCACTACTGGGTATTTACCCCCAAAATACAAATGTAGTGATTCAAAGGGCCACGTGCACCCAAAAGTTTATATGAACAGTGTCCATTCACAATAGCCGAACTATGGAAAGAGCCTAGATGTCCATCGACAGTTGAATGGATAAAGATGTGGTTCATATACACAATGGAATATTAAGCAGCCATCAAAAAACTGAAATCTTGCCATTTGAAATGACATGGATGGAACTAGAAGGTATCATGCTAAGCGAAATAAGTTAATCAGAAAAAGACAATTACATGATCTTATTGATACGTGGAATTTGAGAAGCAAGGCAGAGGCTCATAGGGGAAGAGAGGGGAAAATGGAACAAGATGAGACCAGACAGGGAGACAAACCACAAAAGACTCAGTCTCAGGAAACAAACTGAAGGTTGCTGGAGGGGAGGTGGGTAGGGGGATAAGGTGGCTGGGTGGTAGACATTGGGAAGGGTATGTGTTGTGGCAAACGCTGTATGTTGTGTAAGACTGATGAATCACAGACCTGTATCCCTGAAATAAATAATACATTAAATGTTAGTAATAATAAATAACTAAATAAATAAACCCTAGACACATGGGTTTGTTTCTGGGCTCTCACTTCGATTTATTGATTTTTATGTCTAATCTTAAGCCAGTATCATACTGTCTTGATTACCATTACTTTGTAGTGTGTTTTGAAATGAGGAAATGTGAATCCTCCATGTTTGTTCTTTTTTAAGATTGTTTTGAGCTTTTCAGAAGCTCTTATAATATGATGTGCAGTTTAGAATCAGGTTGTAAATTTCTACAAAGTCACCTGGGATTCTGAAAGAGAATGCATTGAATCTGTAGATCAATTTGGGGAGTACTGCCACCTTTATAACATTGTCTTCTGATCTTCTGATATATAAAAATATGGAATTTTTTCAATTTATTTAGATATCTTATGATTTTTTCAGCAATGTTTTATAGTATTCAACATATAATATATTTGTTTTATGAGTAGGTTTCTAAGAGTTATCTTCTTTTTTTTTTTTTTTTTAAAGATTTTATTTACTTGACAGAGAGGGAGAGAGAGAGTACAAATGGGCAGAGCAGCAGGAGAGGGAAAGGGAGAAGCAGGCTCTTTGCTGAGCAGGGAGTCTGATGCAGGGCTCGATCGTAGGATCCTGGGATCATGACCTGAGCCGAAGGCAGACGTTTAACTGACTAAGCCACGCAGGCAACCAAGTTGTATTCTTTTCGATGCTATTTCAAATGAAATTATTTTATTAATTTTATTTTCAGATTGTTCATCGAAAGTATATAGAAAAAAATTGATCTTGTTTTCTGTAGCCTTGATGAAAATAGAACTGTTTCTTATCTCTAATAGTTTTTCAGGTAATTCCTTAGGATTTTTTCTATTTAAGGCCACATCATCTGTGGGTAGAGATAATTTTACTTCTTCCCTTCCAGTCTGGATGCCTTCTTTTATCCTTGACCAATTTCCTTGACTAGAACCTTCTATTACAACCTTGAACAGAAATAACAAGGTGGACATCCTAGTCTTATTCCTGATTTTAGGGGGAAAACATCAAGTCTTTCTTTCTTTCTTTTTTTTTAAAGATTTTATTTATTTGTTTGTCAGAGAACACAAGCAGGGGGAGCAGCAGAGGGAAAAGCAGGCTCCCCACCAAGCAGGATGCCTGATGTGGCATTCTATCCCAGGACCCAGGGATTATGACCTGAGCTGAAGGTAGACACTTAACCAACTGAGCCACCCAGGTGTCCCAAAATCCAGTCTTCCGCCATTAAATATGTAAGTTGTTAAATATGTTAGTTGTGAGTTTTTATAGATACTCTTTTTAGACAAGATTTAATTTAATTTATTTATTTGAGGGAGAGAGAATGAGGGAGAGAGAGCATGAGAAGGGAGAGGGTCAGAGGGAGAAGAGCCCAATGTGGGACTCGATCCTGGTACTCCAGGATCATGACCCAAGCCAAAGGCAGTCACTCAACCAACTGAGCCACCCAGGTGCCCTATAGATACTCTTTTGTCAGGTTCCTTTCTGTCCCTGTTTGTTGAAGTTTGTTGCGTGTTTTGTTTTCCTGACAAGGTGTTGAATTTCATCGAACACTTTTTTGTGTCTATTGAGGTGATCATGTGATTATTTTTTCATTTTAGTGATATGATACATTAAAATAATAAATAAATAAAATAATTATATTAAACCAAACTCACATTCCTTGGATAAATCTCTCTTGGTCATGGTGCACTATTTTTATATATTGCCACTTGGTTTGCTAGTATTTGAGGGGCTATGCACTTTAATTCCTACTTTTAGGTTTTAAATTCACCAATAAAGAATGAACCTGTAAAACCCTAGGCAACCCACCCCTGACTGCAGTAATGGCAAAACCCCAGGCCATGTTCTCTGTACCCCTGATCTCACTGTATAGCCTCGGATGAGCCATGTACCAACCCTCCAGGACTTGTCAGTAATAAACCTTATTTTTTTCCCCCAGCATTTCCTCATGGCTGTTGCTGACTTGCATCTTGTAGTCGTAAGAACCACAGGAGCTGGTCTGGCCTCCACACTGGGGAAATGGCATTGCCCCCAGGCATGTCTAGCCAGGACCTTCTCTCTCTATAGGTTGGCACTAACATGAAATAAATGGCTACTGGGAAGCTTTGGTTTGTTAACTCTGACATCTGGTTGCTCTCACGTGCAGTATGTGTTGCCTGTTTTTTTGTTTTTGTTTTTTTTGTTTCAGTGTTAAGTCATGCTTTCTTGTTTCTTTGCATGTACCGTAATTTTTTTCTTTTGGTCAGAAACTGGACATTTCCGATAATATCGTAGTAACCCTTCCAATAGGGCTTGCTGTTGTTACTTGCTTGTTTATTTGTTTAGTGACTGGCTGCATCATTTTAGCATACTCTCCTCTCTCTCCACCCTCCCCTTCACCTGTGGTAAACCTCTAATGTTGCCCTCATTGTCCCTAGTCACTCTGGGATGTGGACGTTTTGGCGGGGCTTGCTTTAATATCTCTTCCTTGGACCGCACTGCTGTTAGACTCCACTAAATTGCCCACTGGTTACTCTATTATTTTTGATAAAGGCCTGGTGCAAAAATTGCTCTCCAGATGAAACCAGTGCAATTCAGGCTCCTTTGACAGAATAGAATTGTTTTTTAAAGACTTTGTTTATTGTGGGATACCTGGGTGGCTCAGTAGGTTAAGCGTCTGCCTTCAGCTTGGGTCATGATCCCAGGGTTCTGGGATCAAGCCCATATTGGGCTCCCAGCTCGGTTGGGAGCCCACTTCCCCCTCTGCCTTTGCCCTTCTCCCTTGTGCTCTCTCTCTCTGTCTCTGTCTCGCAGAAAAATAAGTAATTCAAATCCTTTTTTTCCCCCAAGATTTTACTTACTTATTTATTTTTAAAGAGAGAGAGAGGGAGAATGTGCTGAGGGAGGAGCAGAAGGAGAGAGAGGATCTCAAGCGGACTCCACACCAAGCGCAGAGGACTGAGCCAACAGAAGGCTTGACCTCAAGCCCCTAAGAGCATGACCTGAGCTGAAGTAAAGAGCCAGACACTCAACCTACTGAGCCATCCAGGTGCCCAGACAGAATGGTTTTTTGAGAGCGGTATTTGAGTTTATTCTGATCCCAGATAGGCTCTTCCCTGCTCCCTTTCCCAGGTTTTCTAGCTGACCTATACTTTGCCTGTATATCTAATAAATATGTCATTCTCCTTTTAGTTGCCTGTCACCACAATCTCCACTGTTTTTGAGAGAACCCTCAAGCTTGAACTTCTCCGCATGGATAGAAGATGAAGTCAGTGCCTTTGGGAAGAGAGTAAGAGCTTTCTTTTTCATCCTGCTTCTTTCCTTGGGCAAAATCTCTGAGCCATTACTCCAAAGGGGGGATAGGAGACAGTGGCACACTTCTCTCCCAGTGTTGCTCTTGCCATAGGAATTGAGCACTCAGTAGAGAGGGGGTAGTAACATCACATCTTCCTGGCTTGCCTCTTCCGGCTTGAAACCACTGCCTGGTGAGCAGAGGTGAGGACAATCAGAGCTGTGGACTCCAGAGGTACCACATCCAGGGTAGAGCCTCAGTCCTGTGAATGAGAACTGGGCAGAAGAAAGGAGCCCTCATTTCTCAGTGACACTCACAAGAAGTAAGCCTCCACAAAAGATTGTGGGGGACCAGACAGAAATGTTGATCCTGCTGTGTGTAGGAAATAGCCCTCCAACTGGGGGGAGAAGGAGTGCTGTGTTCTTTCTTGGCTGTACTGGTCCTGAGTGTTCATCTTGCTCAGTGGGAGTGGGGTAAGGAGGAGTAGGTCTCAGCTTAAATACCATAAACTCTTAGTAGTTGTACTGAATTTT
This sequence comes from Mustela nivalis, assembly GCF_964662115.1. Taxonomy (NCBI): domain Eukaryota; kingdom Metazoa; phylum Chordata; class Mammalia; order Carnivora; family Mustelidae; genus Mustela; species Mustela nivalis. Next base: position 150,480,979 of record NC_139020.1, read on the forward strand.
AGTAGTTTTTGTTTTGTTTTGTTTTAGTAAATTAATTTCTTTCTAGTAAGTTTTTTTTTTTTTTTTACAGGCTATACAACCTAGAGACAATTTCTAGAGATTTTATTTTTATTTTATTTATTTTAAGATTTTAAAAATTTATTTGAGAGAGACAGAGATAGTGTCAGACAGCACAAGCAGGGAGGAGAGGGAGAAGCAGGCTCTTCCACTGAGCAGGGAGCCCAACATGGAACTCGATCTCGGGACCCTGACACCATGACCTGAGCCGAAGGCAGACACTTTACCGACTGAGCCACCCAGGTGCTCCATTTCTAGAGATTTTAAATGATTTTGTTTTTTTCTTTTTCAACAAGAACAAGTTTTTTATTTGTTCATTTTGAGCACGTGAAGTATTCCTTGATGACATCCTTGGTCGGAGACTCTTTGCCATAAGCACCATACAACTCCAACGAAACACTTTGTGGGGTTTTCCCTCTTTGTCAACTTTGCAGAGGCCTACCCATCTACCCACCCCCCTAGGCTCTTGTCATTGGCCTTAATGAGATTGATTTGGTGGTTAGCACCAAAGGCCTCCACCAAGCTGACAGACATAGCGTTATCGCAGCTGGATGCAAGTACACAAATGTGGGCTAAGCTGTTGTGGAGGAGGATGGTCTTTTGCACCTTTTGCAAAGGAGAGTCCCAACACCCATTCCACTGCCAGCCGCCATGCCTCTCAGCCACTCAGCCATGGCAGTGGTTACTGGTAGAGTCCAATCTGGAGCACACCTGAACCTCCACCTCCCAGAGACTCGGTGGCAGTGGTGGGGAAAGACAAACACTGATTTTTTGCTTTCTTTTTAGCAAAATCTTCACTGGTTTCACTGGTGAATGGGTCTACAATGTCTTAATGTTGCTTGTGGAAATCTTCCCTTCCACTGTGGTTTCTTGCACTATACCTCCAATTTCGTAGTTTCCTTTCCTTATTCTAGAAGTCCAGAATATGTTTTTGTTATAATTTTGTTAAATTAATATTTGCTGAAGAAATGCAAGATGTCAGTTTTGCCATGGTTCAACAAAAGATTAGGAGGGAAATTGAAAGAGAGGATTATTACTCACAAGATCTGGAGGAAGTACACAGCATAGGGCAAGGGGCCACTTGAGCACTTGGGAAGGTCAAGGCAAGTGCAGGCAGAGAGGGAGAAAACCTGGGGCACATGCCTTTATCATTCTCCATGGGTAGGGAGGGCGTTGGGGATTCTGGGCTAAGGCTGGATTGGTCAATTCAAACCCAGAACTGTGTGGTCTGGGGAAGCTCCATGGGGAGCCTGCTTCTCCTTCTCCCTCTGCCTTCTGCTCTGCTTACTTGTGATCTCTCTCTCTCTCTCTGTCAAATAAATGAATAAAATATTAAAAAAAAAAAAAAAAAAGAAGGTGCACCTGGGTGGCTCAATGGGTTAAGCCTCTGCCTTTGGCTCAGGTCATGATCTCAGAGTCCTGGGATTGAGGCCCATATCGGGCTCTCTGCTCAGTGGGGAGCCTGCTTCTCCCTCTCTCTGCCTGCTGCACTGCCTACTTGTGATCTCTCTCTCTCTCGCCCTCTGTCAAATAAATAAATAAAATCTTAAAAAAAAAAAGAAATATAACTCCATCCTCATCTGTATTATTCTATTCCCATTCTCCTCTTCTTTCTACCCCTTCCCACCACACCTTAAACCAGTTTCTTAAATTTCTATGCATTCCCTCCCATTAAAAGAAATTGTGTAATATATGAAACTGTCTGAAGTAGAGACTGTTAGCCACCTACCCCAACTTGTCTTCATCTTCCAAAGTCCTATAATCTCTGATTTTAGCTTGTCACATAACTGCCTAGATCAAATGCTCCCATTTTTCCAGTCTCCCATTCAGCTAGGTGTAGCTGCATGGCTAAATTCTTGCCAGTGAGATGCAAGGAATTAAAATCATATGACAGTTTTGGGAAAACTGCTTTAAAAGGTTAATACATGTCTTTTTCTCTCTTTGATTTTCACATTAGTATTCCATTCTGCTGTCTAGAATGTAAATGTGATGGCTGGAACTCCAACAGCCATCTTAGACCATGAAGACAAATGTTCCAGTGAGGCAGGGGCAGAAAGCTTGAAGAGCCTGTGTTCCTGATGATATCTTGAAGTCTCCATACTAATTCCAGACTGGATTTGTGAATATATGTGTATGTGTGATGATGAAACCTTATTGCATGCAAGACTTACTCATTTTTTTAAAGCTTATTTTTTTTAATTTTATTTATTTATTTGACAGAGAGAAATCACAAGTAGATGGAGAGGCAGGCAGAGAGAGAAATAGAGAGAGGGAAGCAGGCTCCCCGCTGAGCAGAGAGCCCGATGCGGGACTCGATCCCAGGACCCTGAGATCATGACCTGAGCCGAAGGCAGTGGCTTAACCCACTGAGCCACCCAGGTGCCCCTAAAGCTTATTTTTAAAAATAATTTCTACAGTGTGGGGCTCAAACTCACAACACTGAGATCCAGACTCACATGTTCTTCTGACTGAGCTAGCCAGGCACCCCAAGACTTATTCATTGTTAACTTGGATTGACTTTCTTTCTTTCTTCCTTTCTTCCTTCCTCTCTCTCTCTTCTTTCCTTCCTTCCTTTCTTCTTTTTTTAAAGATTTTATTTATTTGACAGAGAGAGAGAGAAAGCACAAGCAGGGGGAGTGGCAGGCAGAGGGAGAAGGAGAAACAGACTCACTGCTAACCAGGGAGCCTGATGTGTGGATCAATCCTAGGACCCTGGGGTCGTGACCTGAGCCAAAGGCAGGTGCTTTACTGACAGCCACCCAGCTGCCCCTAATTTGGATTTTCTATTATATGTAGCTGATAGTAAACCTAAATGATTCAGTATCTAATTCAAACTCAGCACGTAGATCTAGATCTGATTTGATTTTTGATCTGATCTGATTTGATTCTGATTTTGAAATTTTGATTTTAAATTTATTGTTTAATTATTTACAGTCCTATGTAAATGCTATAATCGGTCAGAATGAAAGCAATAAGCTTATGTTAGAACCCTTAGGATCGTGGGGGTGCCTGGCTGGCTCAGTTGGAAGAGCATGCAACTCTCGATCTCGGTGTCATGAGTTCAAGCCCCACTTTGGGTGTAGAGATTACTAAAAAAATAAATAAACTTAAAAAGAAAGAACCCTTGGTATTGTAATACAGTCAGGATTAATATATAGTTGGTGTTGACTGTTAGGTCCATTATTAAATGAAACGAGACCGAAACAAAGTGAAAGTTATTTAAAGCTTTATTTTATGCCAAGTATTAGAAATCAGATTGATCGGCCAGGGGAATGAGACTGAAACAAAGTTAAAGTTATGCAAAGCTCTATTCCATGCCAAGCATTAGAAGTCAGACTGACCAGCCAGGGCGGTCTCTGAAGAGAGCGACCACTCCCAGTTTATAGGCTCAAAAATTGACTGACTGGTCAGGGCCGTCTCCGAAGAGAGCGACCCCTCCCAATCTTACAGGCTACCTTTTATTGGGTAAAACTGTAACCCATATTTTAGTATTTCAACCCACCGGGTTTGTGTGTATCTTGTTGATTGGCTAGTTTTATCTGGTCTGGCGACGTGTTATTCAAGATTACTATATATCAGAAACTGTTACAAACAGTAGTTTTTGGGAAGGCTTAGTCAGTTAACATTTTCAGTGTGAATAATAAGATTGTCGTCCTTCCCAAGATGGAGTCACTTTGGTTTGGGCAAGACCTTCTCACTGTTACAAACAGTACTTCGTACTAATTAGATGTCTCCATCTGGCCTGACTCGTCCTTGTATTCTGGGCTCTATTATCAGGAACGAGCCAACTACATTTTACTGGTTTCCCAGACTTGTTTCTAAGTAAGTTTTTCTGGGGGAGAGAGTCAATTTAAGTTTACTGCACAAACAACAAAATGGCTATTTACCCAAGATGAAGTCCCTCTGGCTAAATAGGTCCTTACATTGACATGTGTAGTTATGCTGGTTATATAATGGCTATCTCCAGTGGTGAATGAGAAGGGTCCGTGCCATATTAGTTGTTAAGTGTTTTGAAAATCACCACAAATAAGGATTGCATTCACTGATATACATATTAAACAAATAGTTATGGAATGTATTGTGTTAGGTGTTGATGAAATAGAGAATGAAATTGAACACAGACCCTGTCTACTTACACACCAATGGAGGCTACCGACATTAATCAAAACAGTTGTGTGTATATACATATGAATATACGTCATGAAAAATGAGAGGTAGAAGGATGAGAAAAGTGCTCTGAGAGTACATATTTGTAAGAGTGGAAAGCTTAAAGATTAGGGATTCCTTGTCAGAAGGTCAGGGACAGCCTGAGGAGACTGAGATCTGAAAGTCGGGAAGAGTTAAAAAGGTAAAGGGAAGAGCAGATGCAAAAGCCCTGTAGTGAGAGGGATACTGGTGTGAGGGATGAACACATGTTCAGTGTGGCCTGAGCAGAGAGAACAAAGCACAAGATGAGGTCCATGAGGCAGGGAGAAGCTAGATGCCTGGCCATACAAGCCATATTAAAGAGTTCCATAGGGATCATAATTACTGAGATATTTTCCAAGTTTTTGCTATTTCAGTGTTACAATCAACATCTTGATATATATAACTTTCTTCCATGGCATGACAGCTGTGCAGACATATGTCAGAGAAGGTACCGATGGAGGAAAAGCCAAATGCAGACACTCTCTGGGTGAATTAAATAGGGTTTCTGTCCTGTGGGCATTTTCCTTTCCAGAACCTGCTGTCTCTCAGTATAGTTGTATCTCCTCCTTCTGGAACTCCCAGTCCATTAGGCAGGTACAGACCTGTACATCTCAAGATTGTGAATGGTTTCAAGTCTTTTTGTGTTTAGGAATGCTGAACCATAAAAGGTGAGGTTATGAGGGATGCTTGCCTGGCTCAGTTGGTGGTGCATGCAACCTTTTTTTTTTTTTTAATGTATTTATTTGATAGAGAGAGCGCACGCACAAGCAGGGGGAGTGGCAGAGGTAGAGGGAGAAGCAGGCTCTCCACTGAGCAGGGAGCCCAATGCAGCGCTCGACCCACAACTCTGGGATCATGACCTGAGGCAAAGGCAGCTGCTTAACCAACAGAGCCACCCAGGTGCCCCAGGTGACCCTCATTAAACTTGGAGTTAAATAATATGTACTAGTACTCTGGGGCTCCACTTAAGTATGCTCAGCACAAATAGTCTTCATTCATTACCCACTCTGACCTCAGGTCAATAGAGGTGATCCAAAATATTCCTGAATAAAAAGCTGGGTACCCAGAATAAGGCTCAGTTCCTGGAGCTTGTGGATCATTCAACATTCTTAGATGAGATGAATGGCCTAGTGGGAAGGATCTAGCATCAAACCAAGAATCATCTCTCATCATCTCTATTCTCAAGAATGTTTCCCAACCTTTGCCCATTTCTACAGAAACTGCTAACACATGCTAGCACCCACATGGTCCTCACTTCTCCACATACTTCCCACATATGTGGCTCGCTTTACAGATAAATTGGACAGTACTAGTTTAGACCTTTGACTTGGTTGGCTTACTGACCCCCAACTTGAAAACAAATTTACCATTGACCTCCAGGTGGCATCCTGTCCCAAAGCACAGTATACCACATTTAGGGTAGGCATTTGAAGACAAGCTTTCCTTGAGAATGTCTGCTCCAACCTCCCTCAGGAGTGTCAAGTTTACACATTGTGGATTCAGTCCTGATATGAATCAATCAATCAATCAATTAATAAGATTTTATTTATTTATTAAGATTTAATTTATTTATTTGAGAGAGAGAGCATGAACAGGGCAGAGGAGCAGAGGGAGGGGAAGAAGCAGACTCCCTGCCCAGGAGGGAGCCTGACACAGTGCTCAATCCCAGGACCCCAGGATCATGACCGGAGTGAAGGCAGATGCCTAACTGACTGAGCCACCCAGGTACCCTCCAATATGAACTTTAAAAAACCTTTAAACAAGTAACCATGTAGTGAAACTGGTTGTGGTCTCCTCACTCCTCTTTCTCCCCTGTTTATTCTGTATTTATTGTCTACCATGAATTGGCCACTTCCTTTCTGCAGAAATGAGTCTTATGACTTCTTTTCTTTCTTGTGATTTACTTCTGTCTGGACTACTAGATATCTCTGACCATGCCAATCTCATGAGTCCTTAGTTCAGCTGGTCTGGTGTCAGAACTTTGCCAATGGGGAGTGACCTTCCACCTTTGCCCTTTCATGTATCAGTATAACAGAAGCAAGAACAATAAGACCTAAAATCCTTTCCCTTAAGCAAGTATAAGGAGGCCAATGCCAAGCTATTTATAGCAAACAATGCAAGAGGAAATAAATCAAGATACCTTTTCTCTGTAAGTAACTTGATTGTTCTGGCTCCTTGTTGCTTTTTCACTTCCTTAGATGATTGTAGCCATATTTCATAAGCCCTGCAAGCAGCTTAACCTTGCTCAGTGGCACTGAATGCTAGGAAATCTGACCCAAGTGTCCTTCCATTTTGTCCCATGGGACTTGCAGTGGACAAGGCTTGCTATCTGATTTCCTGTCGTGACTTTTGGCTTTATTTCATGTCCCTATCATTCTTGATTCAAAGCATAGTCAGCCCACAGTATATATCAAGACCCCTTTTTGAACTGTACACAGGCCACTCTGTGAAGAACTTTGTTCTGGCAGAGTATTAGAGGATGCAGAGGATTTGAAAGTAGGGAAGGTGGAGGAAGAGATTGACAGGTTAGTTTCCATGAGAGACAGCAGCTCCAGCTAACCCGCCGGGAAATCTGCTGGTTTGCATTCCCTGTTAACTCTTCTGAGAGAGAAAAACAGAAACTGAGAAACCAGAAGGTACGAAAAGATACTTTGAGCTAACCTACTTTTTTTTTTATGGTCTGTGGGATTCAAAGCAGTTCTTGTTTTCTGATTACCAACCTCAGGTTTATCGGTGGATAGTAATGCAGAAACAACATAAGGCTCTGACTTTATTTAAAGTTCGGAAAATAAAATGACAGCCGCTGAGTTATGAGAAGTCACTAGACAAAACAGCCCATAGTCCTCCAGGTTCACCTTCCAGAAGAAATACGGATGCCTGTTTGTGTAGGTTAAGGCCTTAAAGTAGGCAGACACCCGGTGGCCCTAACTGGTTGTCCAGGGAATCCATGCCCTCAAGACACTTAGGCTAGGGCCCCAAGAATTCTGAACTGCACAGCCTGGCAGTCATACTGTGCACTGCGCATGCCTCTCTGTCTGCTTGTGATCTCTGTCTCTGTCAAATAAATAAATAAAATCTTTAAAATAAAAAAGAAGTCCAGGTCCAGCACTGTCCCGGAGAAGCAGGTGCCCCGAACTTCAGATCTGACTGACTTCTGCATGGCAAATATATTATAACGGCTGTTATTTTCATCTAGGCCTCCTTTTCTTTATCTGTAAAATGAGGGGATTAAACAAGACAATGTGGGGAGAGATGTGAAAGATGTTGAAACAGGGCAAAATGATTACCAGGTGTGTGAGTTAAAAACAGGGATAGACTTACAAATATCTATGCTCATGTGTGTATGTTGGGCTTGGGAACCAGGCCGACAGGACCATTCTGTGCAAGGTCCCATTTCCTCCCAGCCCTGGCAATGTAGTTGAGATTTCTCTAGCTTTCTCTTCAGAAGGAATATGTGCATTTGTAAAGATTATGGCTTGGAATTAGATAGATGCGGGTACCCCCTGATAACCCCCTCCATGAAACTGCCTCAAGATACATAGTCCTAAAAAAATAAAGATAAACAGTCCTGTTCAAGGACCCTGGGGGCCTTGACCCATGCAGCTTGCATGCACACACTATGTCCTCCATCAGTCTGGCAAGGGTGCCAGGACACTAAGACCTGTGTACCTGGTATCAGTTGAGTATCACTTGCCAGCCTCTAGGGCAAAGAAAGTCCATCCCACAAGAATCTTTCTTTTTTTTTTTTTAAAGATTTTATTTATTTATTTGACAGAGAGAAATTACAAGTACACTGAGAGGCAGGCAGAGAGAGAGAGAGAGAGAGAGAGAAGGAAGCAGGCTCCCCGCTGAGCAGAGAGCCCTATGCGGGACTCGATCCCAGGATGGACCCCAGCCCCTGAGATCATGACCCGAGCCGAAGGCAGCGGCTTAACCCACTGAGCCACCCAGGCGCCCCCCCACAAGAATCTTTCTAAGGCAGCATCCTTCATCTGGTGACAGTGCCCATTTGGACTGGCTGCCTGATGAAGTCCCATGCTTTCCAGTAATCAAGTATGCTAGGTGTTTCTCATGGGAGACTATCCCTGCAGCCTCTCAGCACCTGTCTTGGCGAGGCAGTCTAAATTCTCCAGCTTTATCCTAAGGGGGAATAAGTATGTACACTTGTGTATTTTAGACCTTGGAAAGAAGGTAAGATGCCTTGTACCCCAACAGCTTGTGATCAGCCTATCTGATGGCAGGTCCCTGGCTACCTTGACTTGCCATGCTCCTGAATGAACATTACGACTTTTGATCCTCTAGGATGGGTGGCAAAGAACCCATAGGACTGAAGAGATTCTTTGGTCTGGAAACACTTGCATAGTCCTGGGCAGAGAGATCCCACCCTGAGGGAAACCTGGGAAGCTTGATTGCTGGAGAAGCCCAGGACGGCTGAACACAGTAAGTACCGCTGGGGACTGGCCTCCACCCATTCCAGGGGCTGCCTCCAAGGGAATTTCAGGGGTGGGCCCCTTCCATGTCTGAGGCAATGCAGGCAATTAGGGATGGACCCCAGCCCCATGGGTAGTTGACAGGCTGTGTCTTGCTCAGATGTGAGCCTCACAGGTCAAGGTAACCTGGGACAGGGGGCCATGTTGGGTAAAGGTGGGTCACAGTAGCAGGCTCTTGGGGATAACTGGTGTCTGCCTAAACCAGCCCTAGAGTGCACACATGCACATGATTCCCCTGACATCTGCTTGGTTTGGGGGGCAAATAATACTCAGACTGATTATGTCTTTGCCAACACTCTCTTTAGTGCTGGTTCCCTGTGTAGATTTCCCCAACCAACAGCATACAGGATCATATTTTAAATTGACAGGATTACAGGGCTACCTGAGGGCTCAGATGGTTCAGCATCTGCCTTTGGTTCAGGTTGTGATCCTGTGGTCCTAGGATTGAGGTCCCGGCTCAGCCGGGAGTCTGCTTCTCCGTTTCTCTCTCACTCTCCCACTGCTTGTGGGTGCACTCTCTCTCTCTCTCTCTCAAATGAATGAATGAAATCTTAAAAAAAAAAAATTGACCATTACAGAAGTAACATAGTTCCACGTTAGATCAATCCCATTAATCACACTATTGTCCAGGTAAGGAGAGAAGAAAAGAATAAAGTTCAAATTAATTTGAGCTGTATTTTTACAAGTAGGTAATTGGAGAGACATCCGACTGAGCCAATTGAGTTCTCATCTCCAGCTGCCAGGGCAGGAGTAAAAGTCCAGGAATGCTAGGGCACTTTTCAGGGAAGGAGGATGCTGGTGTTGATGGGCAAGATGTACTTTGCTGAGGGGACTTTGCATGGCTTTTACCAGTGCCTGGAAAGTGTCTCCTTTGTTGTAGCAGCAGTGAATTTCTCCAAGGTATTTGGAAAGATACTTTAGATGAGCAAAGTGGAACCTTGCCAGTGAGAGCACTCTCGGAGAGTCCTTATAGCTCCTAGGACTCATGATCTAAATGTCCCTTTGTCTGTCTAGTGGCATCTTCCTATGTTTCCACTGGTGAACCCCCATGGGGTCTCTCTGCCGCAGAGCTACTACTGAGTTCTCATGGGTGAGAATAGAAGAGACAATGACATCCTGACACGACTCACTTCTTTCTTAGACCAAAACAACTTTATTACGAAAAACAACTTTTTGGGGGCACCTGGGTGGCTCAGTTGGTTAAGCATTTGCCTTTGATGCAGGTCCTGGTCCCAGGGTCTTGGGATCAAGCCGCATCAGGCTTCCTGCCCAGCGGGGAGCCTGCTTCTCCCTCTCTCTCTGCAGCTCCCCCAGCTTGGGCTCTCTCTCACTTTCCCGCTCTCTCTCAAGTAGATAAATAAAATCTTTAACCCCCCCCCCCCAAAATCCCACAATTTTGTCTTTGCCATAAATGAGTGGATTTGAAATCATATCAAACCACAACAATCCATCCTGTGGTTTCAAGTCACTCAGACACCAATGAATGCTGGGGCCTAATGCCCTAACAAATCCAAGTTCACAAAAATACCAGCCCACCCTCTGATTCTACATCAATTGCAATCTTAATCACACACAATTATATTTTGTTTATCCTCCTACTTTGATGCACATTCTTTTACATCATAAGTTAATCACCAGTGTAAGCAACCATATTCCTAATATTATCAATGAAAGCATGAAAAAGGACTCTTTGACATGGGGCCATATCCAATCACCAACTGACCAAAAATTAAGTGCCTTAAGCCACCTTGTGCAACTTCCTTGACAATTACCTCTCCAAGTAGAGCTCCCAGGATACAAGCTTAACACAGCACTATCAAGCACACAGTCCTTTGTCAAAACATCAGAATCCAAGGTTATCATTATTTTAGGTAATGCATGTGGTTTTTTTTTCTCTTTTCAATTCCTACAAAGTTATTTTGACTTTAGTCAAAATTAGTCTCATCTTTGAAATGTTTTTAGTTTTCTAATATAAAGTTTGCATTTATTAGATTAACTTTCAAAAGTCCAATATGAAATATTCCCTTAGTTATTTGCCTAGTTCCTTTATCCTCTTTAACCCCAAGAAGTGTTTTTTTCCTTCTACTATCACACTCATTTCCTGTTTCAGTTTTATATGCTTTATCATGTTGAGTTCCTTGGTTTTTGCATGGCTATAATAGGTTAGCATGAGGCTGGCAGATGCTGTACTTTCCTCCAGTTTCCCCTATTTTGTGTAACTGTTTGGGGAAACATCAAGGTCACAGTCAGAGGTGTAGCCACAGGCATAGCAGTAATAAAGGTATTTTGGTTCCCTTTTGCCAACATATCCTTAAGACCATGTTTTCCTTCTGTCATGAGAGGCCTATAGGCTCCACTCTCTTATTTGATATTGGGGAGCCACAGAAGTATGGAAACCTAATGTCATATTTCCTCCTTTGGTGCCAGTAATCCGATTCTATAATTGATCAAGGAATCACAATCTACTTTACTTCTGGCTGTGTTGTCACCTTAGATAGGTGACCAGGGTTGTCCTGAGAATATAGCTATTCCACCAATCTGAACAGAAACAATGTCTGTCTACAGTTTGAGAAACATCTTTTATGTCATTTTTTAGTTGTTTCCTTATTTGCATTTTCTCCTCCTGCTTTATAATTTCCATTGCTCTGTTTACTTCTGTATAAAAATCATTAATGGGTTGTAATATATTGCTGCCTTTTTTTTTTTTTTTTAAGACAGGATGGAAGAAAGAGAGAGAGGGAGGGGGAGAATTAGAAGCAGCCTCCATACCCAGAAGCAGATCCTGATGTGGGACTGGATCTCATGACCCCAAGATCATGATCCTGAGATCATGACCTGAGTTGAAATCAAGAGTCCAGCATTTAACTTACTGAGCCACCCAGGTACCCCATGTTGTTTCCTTTTTAATGATGAACTACTTCTACTTCCAGACTTTGAGGGGATACAAAGAAAGGCTTTCAATAATGACAACAAAATAATTTAGCAGTAGCTAGCATTGAGTATGTACTGTGTGGTAAGGGACCTGTCAAGTATTTAATATATTTTATTTAATTTCTGCAGTAAACCTTTGGGGTAGGTAGTATTACATATCTTTAGATGTGAAGAGTGATACTTGGAGATGTTGAATAAATGGCCCAAAGTCACACAGATAATAAATGTTGAAGTTAGAATTCAAAATTTGTCAGTCAGGTTTTATACTACATGTTTGTGTTTCCCCACAAATTCGTATGTTGGAACCCAAATTCCCAGTGTGATGGTTTTGGAGGTGGGGCCTTTGGGAAGTAATTAGATCACACTATGGGATTAGTGCCCTTATAAGAGCCAGGAGAGCATTGCTTCTCTCTGCTTTCTACCACGTGAGGATACAGGGAAGGACATCTGCAAACCAGGAAGAGGGCCCTCACCTCCCCAAGTACCAAATCAGCCCACACCTCCATGTTGGACTTTTCAGCCCTCAGAACTATGAGGAATAAATGTTTGTTGTTTAAGTCACCCAGTCTGTGGTATTTTTGTTACAGAAGTTGGAGTAGATGAAGACATTGGGATTCTAGACATTCTTATCCACTGGATGATACTGCAAGTAAAGAAAACAGACTTAAGACAGTATGTGTGGTAAAATCCAACTTTTGTTGTTTGTATTTTTGTTGGCAGGATCTTTTTTATTCAAAACAAAACAAAAGTCAAAACAAAAAACTTTGGCAACCACACACAGGAGGGGTAGGGGTAGGCGTAGGTGTCTGTCCATCCAGCCCCAGCCCCAGTCCATATGGTTTTGGCAGCAGCTAGGCCTGTGGGGTAACGGCCCTCCAAATAAAAAAGGTGTGTGTATGGGAAGGGTGAAAAAGCAGGGGGGCTGGGGGTAAAGGGGCAGCCCAGGTAACTGGGAGCGCTGCAGGTGGGAGACCATTTCATCCCATTTCTTGTTGATCTCACCGCGGTGGACACCTTTGTCCGTCAGCAGGACTAGCGGCCTGGCAGTCGTGGTAACAGTGATGTTGACAGTCGGAGCTCCGCAGAAATTCCCGGTCCTGCAGCAGCAAGTCCCGCTTAACAGAACATCTGGGACTCCTCAGTGTCAGTCCATTCACGAAAGAACTTGACGGGTCTTTGCCAACCAGGACACCAACCTCCGCTGGCGTGATGTTGACGAAGTTTCCCCGCTCCCCCTCGAGGGCGGTCCCAGCCAAGGGCGAATCCTTAGAGTGCGCGGTGGCCACGTCCTGACAGGTCCCTCCCGCCTGGAGGTGGGGGATGGGGGCGTTCCCCCGGGAGGTGGAGAGGCTGCTGCGGCCGGGCGCTGTCCTGGGCTGGGTGGGTGGGAGAGGCCTGGGGGCCTAGGGACCTGGGGCCGGTGGGTGGGAGAGGCGGGCACGAGAGGCCCAGAGCTGGTTGCGGGTGGGGGTGGGGGTGCGGAGTTGTGTGGCCCTCAGGATCTGGCTCTGCTGGCTGCCCAGCGGCCTTCCCACTGCTTCGGAAATCCGGTTTCGGTATGTAATAAGCTGCTCAGCAAGGTAGAATTTTGCATTTTTATTACAGAGCTAATACCATTTAAAATGGACGCTGTTGGGGTGCCTGGGTGGCTCAGTCGGTTAAGCATCTGCCTTCGGCTCAGGTCATGATCCCAGGGTCCTGGAATCCAGCCCCGCATCAGGCTCTTTGCTCAGCGGGAGCCTGCTTCTCCCTCTCCCTTTGCGGCTCTCCCTCATGCTCTCTCTCTCTCAAATGAAGAAATAAAGTCTTAAAAAAAAAAAAATTGACAGGTGTAGGCGACCTGGCTGGCTCAATGGGAAGAGCATGCAACTCCCCGTCTCCAGGTCCTAAGTTCAATCCCCTCTACACTAGCTATAGAGATAACTAACTAAGTTTAAAAAATAAAATTGACAGCTGTGTCTCTGTTAGTCGAGGTCCTCCACTTATCTTTTGTTCTGGAAGGGGGATTCCTTTTAATTAGGTAGGAGTAAGCCAAGCAGGGGAAGGGTGTAGCTGGGCACTTTGGGAATTGTGAATGCTGCTCCTCTTGTCAGATTCTTTGGGAGCAAGTCAGCCACTTTCCCAAAGACTTCTGGGAGGTCTCCCGGGAAGAAGGAAGGAAGTTCTCAGAAGAAGTTTTTGAGACCCAGGCTGCTTTCTTCAGGAGGGTTAGTGTTATAACAGCACTTTCAACGCCCTCAAGGGGCCCCGACCTGAGACGGCAGCAAGACACAAGGGCCACCCAGGAGCAATTCACCACAAAGGAGAGGGTGGCTTGGACCTAACCTTGCTGGCCTGGAGGACAGGCTTCCTGCTCAGTCTTTATAAATTTCGCTCTTGTGTGTCCTAAGAGAAAGAACCTTGGTGTTTGTAACGTTGGAACTGAGTACTTGTTTCAGTAACAGCTCCATCTGGTGAGCGTTGGTGACAGAGCCGATCTTCCGTGTTTCAGCAGTGACACCTTGTGGGGCAGAGGTAGAAGACACTGGGGTCTGTGAGAATGAGCAGTTTCCCCATCTTTCTTATCGTTTCGTTTTCACCTTTTTTTTTTTCTCCAACTTTATGGAGGTAGAACTGACAAGTGAGATTGCAATATATTTAACCCCACTTTTTTAAAAAAAGATTTTATTTATTTATTTGATAGATAGAGATCACAAGTAGACAGAGAGGCAGGCAGAGAGAGAGGAGGGAGCAGGCTCCCTGCTGAGCAGAGAGCCTGATGTGGGGCTCAATCCCAGGACCCAGGACCCAAGAGATTGCAATATATTTAAATTGTGCAATGTGATATTTTGATATACATTGTGAAAGAATTCCCACCTTCCATCACTTTCGTGTGTGTGTGAAACACTTAAGTTTTCTCTTAGCAAATTTCAGTGACTGTAGTCCCCATGCTGTCATTAGATCCTCATACACTGTTCATCTTATAACTGAAAGTTTGTACCCTTTACCAACCTGCCCTTATCCCCCCTCCCCAGCCTCTGTCTACCATTATCCTACTATGTTTCTAGGAGTTTGACTTTTTTTTTTTTTTTTTTTTTCCCCTCTGAGGCACATATAAATGATAGAATGCAGTATTTCTCCTCCTCTGGCTTATTTCACTTAGCATAATGCCTTTCCATGTTCACTCATATTGATGCAAATTACAGGATTAACTTCTTTTTTTTTTTTAAGATTTTATTTATTTGACATACAGAGATCACAAGTAGGCAGAGAGGCAGGCAGAGAGAAAGAGAGAGGAAGGGAAGCAATCTCCCTGCTGAGCAGATGCAGGGCTCCATCCCAGGACTTTGGGATCATGACCTGAGCCGAAGGCAGAGGCTTTAACCCACTGAGCCACCTAAGCGCCCCAGGATTAATTTCTTCTTATGGCTGAACTTATATATACATAAAATCATACTTACTGTCAGCATATACTTAGGCTGAGGCTATTGCAAATAGTGTTACAACGAATAGTGAGGTACAGATATCTCTTTGAAATAATTATTTTGTTACTTTGGATGTATACCCAAAAGTAGGATTGTTGGATCACATGGTATTTCTATTTTTAATTTCTTGACAAAATTTCATTCTGTTTTCCAGAGTGGTTTTACGTTCTCACAAATGTCCAAGGGTTCCCTTTTCTCCACGTCTTTGCTCGCATTTAATATTTATCTTTTTTATCATAGCTGTTCTAACAGGTGTGAGCTTATAGCTCACTGTAGTTTTGGTTTGCATTTCCCTGATGATTAGTGAGCATCTTTTCATGTACCTGCTGGCCATTTGTTTATCATCTATTCAGGTCCTTTGCCTGTTTTGTTTTGTTTTTTAACTGGGTTATCTGTTTTGTTTGGTTGTTTTGCTATTGAGTTGTTGAATTCCTTACAGATTTTTTATATTAACCTCTTATTGGACATATGGTCTCAAAGTATTTTCTCTCATTCCATAGTTTCTTTTTGTTGTGTTGATGGGTTTTTTTTTTCCTGTTATTTTTTTGGTATGCTTTAGTTTGATTTAGTCCCATTTTTATATTTTTGCTTTTGTTGCTTTTGCTCTATGTCAAGTCCAAAAAAATCATTGCCAAAAATAATGTCAAGGAGCTTATCCCCTGCATTTTCTTCTAAGAGTTCTTCTTAAATTCAAGTCTTTAATCCATGTGGAGTTGGTGTTTGGGTATAGTGTAAGACAGAGGTCCAGTTTCATCCTTTGCAGATGGATATACAATTGTCCCAACACCATTTACTGAAGGGGCTATCCTTTCCTCATTGTATATTCTTGGCTCCCTTGTCAAAAATTAATTGACTAAATATGCATGGATTTATTTCTGGGCTCTGTTCTGTTCTGTTCCATTGATCTACATATCTGTTTTTATGCCAATACCACACTGGTTTGATTATTACAGCTTTGTAATGTAACTTGAAAGCAGAAAGAGTGATGTCTTCAGCTTTGTTCTTTCTCCAGATTTGTTTTTGTTTTTTTTCTTTTGGCTTTCTCCAGGTTTTTTTTTTTTTTTTTTCTTTTGGCTATTCGGGGTCTTTTGTAATTTCATATGAATTTTACGGTTGTTTTTCTATTCCTGTAAAAAATGCCATTGGAAATTTTTAAAAAATATTTTATTTATTTATTTTACAGAGATCACAAGTAGGCAGAGAGGCAGGCAGAGAGAGAGAGGAGTAAGCAGGCTCCCTGATGGGCAGGGCCCGATCCCAGCACCCCGAGATCACGACCCGAGCCGAAGGCAGAGGCCCAAGCTACTGAGCCATTGGAATTTTGATAGGAACTGCATTCCATCTACAGATGTACAGTATGGACATTTTATTGTATTTATTTATTTTATTTGTTTGAGAGAGAGTGAGTGAGAGAGAGCATGAGAGGGGAGAAGGTCAGAGGGAGAAGCAGACTCCCCATGGAGCTGGGGACCCGATGCGGGACTCGATTCCCAGACTCCGGGATCATGACCTGAGCCGAAGGCAGTTGCCCAATGAACTGAGCCACCCAGGCTCCTGGTATTGACATTTTCACAATGCAACTCTTCCAATCCATCGACACAGGCTCTCTTTTCATTCTTGTGCGTCTTCTTCAGTTTCTTTCATCAGCGTTTCCTAGTTTTGAGTGTATAGATCTTTCATCTTCTTGACTAAATTTCTTCCTGAGTATTTTGTTTTATTTTTTTAAATGATTTTATTTATTTGACAGAGAGAGAGAGAGAACACACGCAGGGGGAGAGGGAGAGGGAGAAGCAGCAGTCTCCCCACTGAGCCGGATCAGGACCTCAGCTAAAGGCAGACGCCTAACCTACTGAGCCACCCAGGTGCCTCCAACTTGGTGCTTTTAAACTCCATAAATCAAATTTAAAAGCAAAAAACAAACTGGAGAATAAGGCTATTATCCTTATAAGTGAAGGTATTTGGGAGGTCAGAGGACCTTGACATTTACCAGACAGAACAACTTATCTTAAACCCCTTAGTTGTACTCTGTACCCTGCTCTCACATGTGTATTCCTCTCTGGTGCTCTCATTTCCATGTGAACACCTGTCACATTGCTGCTGGTTACCACCTGGAACTTCTGGACATAGTCACCAGGATAGGAGGTAGCTGCTTCTTCCTGGGGTCAGCAGAGGGCTCCTTCATTCTGATTTAGTGAGAATTGGGACAAAAACTACAACAAGTGGGGGCGCCTGGGTGGCTCAGTGAGTTAAAGCCTCTGCCTTCGGCTCAGGTCATGATCCCAGGGTCCTGGGATCAAGCCCTGCGTTGGGCTCTCTGCTCAGCAGGGAGCCTGCTTCCCCCTTCTCTCTGCCTGCCTCTCTGCCTACTTGTGATCTCTGTCTGTCAAATAAATCAATAAAATCTTAAAAAAAAAACTACAAGAAGTGATAATGCCTTTCTCTTTAGTTTAATGGAAAAGTCCTTATGAAATTCAACCCTCACTGTTATACCCACTTCCTAATTTTTCTCCCCTATTCTTAAGCACCGATCTCTCTAAACAATGCTTCTTTCTTGCCTCTCAGAGAAAGTCTTCTTCATTCTTTGGAACAACCCACCCCTTCCAATGGATTGGATTATACCCCTAGCAGCATATTCCTCAACATTTGGAGCCCGTTCTGAAAAGGGCATTTCTCCAGAGTCAATCTCACCCTTGGTACTATTGACATTTTGGGCTAGATGACTTTTTGTTGTGGAGCATTGTATTGTGCATTGTAGGTAGCATGACTAGCTTCTACGCACCAGATACCAGGAGCATGCCTCCCCCATCGTCCTCCACCCCCTCAAACCGTGAAAACCAAAAATGTCCCCAGATATTGCTAAATGTCCTCTGGGGGACAGAATTACTTCTTACTGAGAACCACTAGACCAGTACCCTCGGGGAGAGTGTGGTGGGTAAGAGCAGTAAAGTCCCCTCATAGTCCAAGTTTGGGTGGGGAACTTTGACTATCCAGACCACAAAAAGTAGGTAGATGAGTCACTTTGTTCTCTTAAAGGTACTGCAGATTACTGTTGAATCACCAACTCCCAAAGACAAATACTAATTTTCATAGAGTGCAGCCTAATAACAAAGTAGAATATACCTTCTCATCTGCCCTATAATTTGCAAGGCCACATGTCTCAGAATGAGGTATTATACATTATTACTTTTAATCCACCTACCTTGCTTCCAAGTCTATCTTCTTTAAATCATCCCTGAGCAATAATCCTTTTAATTCCTTTATCTACTCATAGACTTGGCCCAAAGATTTGAAATTATTATTTTTTAAAAATATTTTATTTGTGTATTTGACAGACACAGATCACAAGTAGGCAGAGGCAGGCAGAGAGAGAAGGGGAAGCAGGCTCCCTGGTGCACAGGGAGCCCAATGTGGGATTCGATCCCAGGACTCTGAGATCATGACCTGAGCTGAAGGCAGAGGCTTTAACCCATTGAGCCACAAGATTTGAAATTATTACTTGGAAATTTAATCGTGTAGCTTTTTTGTGATGGCAGTCATTATTTGGTACATAGTATAAACATATTCGGTACATGGATTTTAGGTTGTCTGATACACAGTTATTAAAAAGTTTTACTTGTAGTCTTTAGTTACATTTTTTTCCTTGGAAATTTTATCTTTTAGGATTGTGAAGTGTTCTTAATTGTATTTAAGTCTTTCTGACTTCAATTGTCTGATATCAAGATAACAACCTTTGCATTTTTTTTTTCTAAAGATTTTATTTATTTGACAGAGAGAGTGAGAGAATGAGCACAAATGGGGGTACTGCAGAGGGAGATGGAGAAGCAGACTCCTGGCTGAGCAGGGAGTCTGTCTCAGAGCTCCATCCCAGGACCTCAGGATCATGACCTGAGCTGAAGCAGATCTTAACCGACTGAGCCACTCAGGCACCCCAACCTTTGCATTCTTGTTTTTTCCATTTGTCCAGTGTATAGTCATCTGTTCCTTTCTATTTATCCTTTCTGAACCACTTACTTAAGGTGTATCACCTGTATGTACCACAGTGGTGGTATGTCAGTTAATGTTTGCTGCCTAATAAGCCATATCAAAACTTAGTGGTTTAGAACACGAGTCATTTATTTAGCTCATGATTCTGTTGGTTGGGTGGTATGTGTTGTCTGGGCTGGTTCCCCCAATCTCTTATGGGCTTGCTCATGTGTCTGGTGTCAGCAGGGGTCTGGCTGGAGGCTAGATTATCTAAGATAGCCTCACTCACATGTCTGATGATTAGCAGATTGTTGGCAAGGGCTAGGAGAATGACTGGGCCATGTGTCTTTCATAACTTGACAGGGTAGACTGCACACATAGAGGTCATAGGGTCTCAAGAGCTGCTAGAGGGGACCAGCCCTAATGAGTGAAGTGTTCACTGGCATGACAATCGCTAATGCCCCCTGGCCAAAGCAATTAAAATCAACAGCCCAGACTTAAGGGGTGGAGAAAAAGATTCCACCCCTTGATGGAAAGATCTATAATATCACACTGCAAAGCCAGAGATGAAGGGAGGGAAGAATTTGTGGCCAATTTTATAATCTATCACATTTGGGTTTTCCTTTCTGAGTCAATATAAAATTTTGTCTTCTCCTTTCATTGGTTCATATAAACCCAATCACACTTATTATGATTGTTATATTTGATATCAATTTCGTCATACCTTTCTGTGCTTTATTTGTTGAGTGTATCATTTTTACTTTTTTCCTCCATATGGCCTACTTGCTCTTTTTAGTTTTCTTTTGGTGTTTAAAAAGTTTATATATATATTTTAATATTTACCTTTATACTAATGCCCTTTTCTTATTTGGTCTCCCCTTTCCTCACTTCCTTCTGCTATTTGATTAGTTGGCTTTGAATGACATTTGATGATATCGTTTAAATATCTTTGATTCTCATCACCCATTCATCAAATTACTTATTCTACTTTTCCTTTTTTGTTTTCAATGTACCATGAAATATATCCAAAAAGTAAGGTAAATTAATGGATAGATGGATAGACAAATGACTAGATAGATGTGTGATATTATAAATACATATGATAATAAAATATTAATGTCAGAATCTAGGTGGTGGGTATATAGATGTTCACTTCAAAATTCTATACTGTGTTTGAATTTTTTTTTTTAACTTTTTTGAAAAAGATTTATTTATTTGAGAGAGAAAGTGCATATAGGTGGGGTTTGGGGCAGAGGGAGAGGGAGAGAAGCAAACTCCTCACTGAGCCCCATGGAGGGCTCAATCCCATAGCCCTGAAATCATGATCTGAGCTAAACCAAGAGTCTGATGCTCAACAGACTGAGCCACCAGGTGCCCCTGAAATTTTAAATTCAAATGTTGGGGTAAAAGAACATAGGAGGGACACCTGGGTGGCTCAGTCAGATAAGTATCCGCCTTGGGCTCAGGTCATGATCCCCACATTCCGGGATCAAGCCCAGCATTGTTGGGCTCCCTCCTCCATGAGAGTCTGTTTGTCCCTTGCTCTCTATTACTCTTATGTTCTTGTGCTCTCTCTCTCTCTCAAATAAATAAACAAATAAAATCTTAAAAAAAAAAAAAAAAAGAACATAGGAAACAGCCTGAAGGTGCTTCCATTGGTTCAATCTTAGACAAAACAGAGTTTTAAATTATATCATAATAGGAATAGATTATGATCTACTTGATAAAATAAAAATTCATGAATCTTTGATGATATAAATATATAACTGAATGAATCAACAAATAAATGGGAGAAAAAAAAACCTCTTCCTTACAAAATAATGCCAACAAATAAATACTGTTTGGAATGATGGGTAAGAATATTTCCATTTTGCAGGCACCTGGATGGTTCAGTAGGTTAAGCTTCTGCCTTCAGCTCAGATCATTATCCCAAGGTCTTGGGATAGAGCCCGCATCAGGCTCTCTGCTCAGCGGGGAACCTGCTTTCCCCTCTCTCTCTCTCTGCCTGTCTCTCTGCCTACTTGTGATCTCTGTTTGTCAAATAAATAAATAAAATCTTAAAAAAAAGAGAACATTTCCATTTGCAATCATCATCATAATAATAGATTCAGGCAAGAATCATCAAAGCATGAAAAAAACAGTGGAAAAATGTTTAATGAGAAACAACATATTTATACAGTCTCACAGTATATTGCCACAAATTACCTGTTAGTTACAAAGAGAAAACAGTAATTTTTCCAGGAAAAAAACTGGTGGATATCACCTTAAAAAATTACTGTTTAGAAGTACCTGCCTGGCTCAGTTGGTAGAGCATGTGGTTCTTGATTTCAGGATTTTAAGTTCGAGCCCCAAGTTGGGTTTAGGGATTACTTAAAAATAAAATCTTAAAAAAATTAATGTTAATTATGAGTGTAAATTTTGCTAATAGCATACTAGGCTATGTACTATGATTTATTTCCTTACTTGCTCAGTCTTTTTCCTTAAAATATTACTGTCATTCTTTCCTTCTTCCTGATAATATATATATTTCTGAAGACTCCATCATATAAGGTAGTCTATATAATCCCATCAATCTTTTCTTCTCTCTGGACCTTTCTTCTGGAGCCCTTCATCCTTCTGCTTTAATCTGGGCTGGCTAATCTTTAGGTCTGTTGCACAGCTGCTGTTTTAGAACTTTCCTTAACTGTTCTTCTAGACCTCTTCCTATGAACAACTATCTCCCAAACTATTCTCTGTGAGGGGGGAATCAAGACCTCTATAAATATATACAATAGATTGATAGGTTGGTTACAGAATTCTCTTGATTTAAATTTTGCTTGGCATATAGTGGGAACTCAGAGACATTTGCTTAACTTAGTATGGTCATCCAAATGTTACTGATGCTTTGTACTAATAAAGCTTACAGGGTTTGTTTTTTAGCATGGGGTCATAAATATTAAATAAGAAAAGATAAATGAAATTATACATACTCTTTGTATACTCATAATTTATTACTCAATATTTATTGAATATATAACTTATATACTCAATATTTATTTATTTATTTGACAGAGAGAGAGAGAGAGAGAGAGAGATATCACAAGTAGGCAGGGAGGCAGGCAGAGAGAGGAGGAAGCAGGATCTCCGCAGAGCAGAGAGCCCAAAGCGGGGCTCAATCCCAGGATCCTGGGATCATGACCTGAGCCGAAGGCAGAGGCTTTAACCGATTGAACCACCCAGGCACCCCTACACATAATTTTCTTACAAAGAAACTCAAGTGTGTTTAATATGAAGAGACACTAAAAACACTTACTGACTGCTCCTTGGATCTGAAACAGAGCTAATGTGTGCCTCAGGGAACAGACTAAAAACACATTCTCATATAGCTGTAAAAGCAAATTAACAATAAAAGTCAGGGGGAGAGGGTGAGGGTGCTTCTCTTTCAACCTAAAATACTTAAACAAATATTGGATTTTAGTGAAAATAGGAGTCTTAAAACATGCCCTCAATGTTGAGATGCTCACAAGATAATTTTCAGCTCTCTAGAAATATTTATTTCTATCCTATAAAGCATTTAAAAAATAATTCTGATACTTTATTCTTAGAAGTTATCTTACTCAAGTGAAATGACTCAGTCGGGAGACACTTTGGCGACAAGGGCAGTAGTTATTACAATAGCTGTGAATGGTGTTAGAGAATTGGCAACTGATGGAAATAGGAGCAGTAGTATATAGGATGAGAGTGGGCTTACCTAGGGAGTAATTCTAGATAAAAGGCTTAATAGTTTCCCTATTTCTCTTTAAAAATTTTGGACTTTAACAATGAGGCAGAAGAAAGAGAAATTAAGGAGTTGATCCCATTTACAATTGCACCAAAACTCATAAGATACCTAGGAATAAACCTAACCAAAGGCAAAGGATCTATACTCAGAAAACTATAGAACACTCATGAAAGAAACTCAGAAAGACACAAAGAAATGGAAAAACATTCCATGCTCATGGATTGGAAGAATAAATATTGTGAAAATGTCATGCCATGTCATGTCATGGAACCAGAAAAGACCCCAAATAGCCGAGGGAATGTTGAAAAAGAAAACTAAAACTGGTAGCATCACATTTCTGGACTTCAAGCTCTATTACAATGCTGTAAGCATCAAGACAGTATGGTGCTGGCACAGAAATAGGACATATAGATCAACGGGACAGATTAGAGAGCCCAAAAATGGACCCTCAACTATATGGTCAACTAATCTTCAACAAAGCAGGAAAGAATGTCCAATGGAAAAAAGACATTCTCTTCAACAAATTGTGTTGGTAAAATTGGATAGCCACATGCAGAAGAATGAAACTGGACCATTTCCTTATACCACACACAAAAATAGACTCAAAATGGATGAAATTCCTAAATGTGAGACAGGAACCCATCAAAATCCTTGAGGAGAACACAGGCAGCAACCTCTTTGACCTCGGCCATAGCAACTTCTTGCTAAACATGTCTCTAAAAGCAAGGGAAACAAAGGCAAAAATGAACTCTTGGGACTTCATCAAGATAAAAATCTCTTGTACAGTAAAGGAAATAGTTGACAAAACCAAAAGACAACTGACAGAATGGGAGAAGATATTTTGCAAATGTCTGACCAGATAAAGGGCTAATATCCAAAATCTATAAAGAACTTATCAAATTCAAAACCCAAAGAATAATCCAATCAAGAAATGGGCAGAAGGCATGAACAGACATTTCTGCAAAGAAGGCAGACAAATGGCTAACAGACACATGAAAAAATACTCAACATCATTCATCATCAGGGAAATACAAATGAAAACCATGTGATACCACCTCATACCTGTCAGAATGGCTAAAATTAACCACTCAGGAAAGGGGAACCCACTTACAATGTTGGTAGAAATGTGAACTGGTATAACCTTTCGGGAAAACATATGGAGGTTCCTCAAAAAGTTGAAAGTAGAGCTACTCTATGACCTAAAAATGGCACTACTAGGTATTTAACCCAAAGATACAAACGTAGTTTTCTGAAGGGACATCTGCACCCCAATATTTATAGCAGTAATGTCCACAATAGCCAAACTATGGAAAAAGCCCCGATATCCATCAACAGATGAATGGATAAAGATGTGGTGTGTATACACACACACACACACACAATGGAATACTACTTAACCATCAGAAAAATGAGTGTTGGCATTTGCAGTGACATGATTGGAACTAGAGGGTATTATGCTAAGTGAAATAAGTCAATCAGAGAAAGACAATTAACATGATCTCACTCATATGTGGAATTTAAGAAGCAAAACAGAGGGGCATAGGGGAAAGGAGGGGAAAAATACAAGACAAAATCAGAGAGGGAGATAAACAATAAGTGACTCTTAATCATAGGAAACAAACTGAGGGTTGCTGGAGGGGACGGGGGGGGGGGAGATGGAGTAACTGGGTGCTGGACATTAAGGAGGTCAAGTGGTGTATACCGAGTATTATTTAAGAGTGATGATTCACTGAACTCTGTTTCCAAAACTAATAATACACTATATATTAATTGGATTAAAATAAAAATTTTGGTGCCATGTGGACAAAATTTATACACCCATATGTGAAAAATGACTAATTTTCTTTTTTTGCATATTTTTTATTTTTTTGGAAGTTAAATATGCAAATAGATTAAAAAGACAAATGGTTCTCTATTACATATTGCAAAAAACCTGTGCCTCTGCCCCATACCATTCCCCACTTTCCATTCCTTACACAGGATGTGTCTCCTAGGTGACATGGGGTACCATTCTTGCTGTTCTTGATTTCACTGTCTCATTGTTTCTACTCATCTCCTTCCCTTGAGGACTTCCCCCGTCCCCTATCTACCCAACATTATAGAGTGTATGTAGAGTAAGGAAGTGAGGACACCTCATTTACCTTGTGCCCTTCACTCTTTCTCAGACCCTTCCTCTCAGCACCCAAAGGCCTTTCTCTTTATTACATTGCATGAACTTCCCTTCCATCAAACCCTTGCCCTATTTACCCTCTCATTTATTTAAAAAACTCTTTATTGTGGCCTTCTGGGCTTGGCTTTTATAAGCCTCTTTCCTCAACAAAGCTTGATTTCGGGGGCGCCTGGGTGGCTCAGTTGGTTGAGTGTCCCACTCTTGATTTCAGCTCAGGTCACGATCCTGGGATGGACCCATCAGGTCGTCTGCTTCTCTCCCTCTCTCTCTGCTGCTCCCCCTGCTCACTCTCTTTGTCTCTCTCAAAAAGATAAATCTTAAAAAATAACAAACACCACCACCAGCAACAACAACAAAAAATCTTGACTCCTCCAAAAATCACAAGTCCTTACTTTCAGGCTATTGTCTCAATATGGACTTCAAGAACTCTGGTTTGAAACTCACCCATTTTCAGTGGGGTTCTACCCATCCAAAGAAGCAATTATTTCCATTGGTTCAATCAGTGGGGGTAATGATGGGTCTACCAGAACTACGGATTATCAGGGAGGAAAATCTGTTGATTTAGTATCTCCCCAAACATTACACTGAGACTATACTCTCTCTCTCTCTCTCCATATATATATATATACTAGAATGTATTTAATGGAGTTTCATTCCACAGATGGAAAATCATCATTACTATTAAGTAAGTTTGGAAGCAGTGAAACTCATCCTTAGAATGCATCACTGGTGGTCCTTGATATCCAGCCCACCTCTTCTTCCTGGGCACAAAGGTTACCCTTCCCAGTCCAACTGCAGTTTGATGGGGCTAAGTGAGAGGTTCCGGCCAGGGAAATGGGAGTGGAAGTGAGGGCTCTGGCAGTGAAAAGCTGTTGTATAATGCTCTAGATTTCCTATTTCCCTTCGAATGTGTCATCTCATGTTGCGATAACTAGCTGCTTGTCTTATATAAGACTTTATGTAGATAAGGGACAAATGTTTACTAAATTAAAATACTGAGATTCTGAAATTGTTTATTATCAGAACACAAAGCTAGCCTATCCTAATATGCAATCCTTCTTTGGCCACTGATCTACTGCCTAATTAATTACACTGGCTTATTGCCAAATTAATGAGGGTATCTGTTATTGAGAAATGTGTTACTTTGATAATAGAAATCTAACTTTTCCTTTTACAAGCAGTGAAACTCACTTACTCATTTAAAACTATTTACTGAGGGGCGCCTGGGTGGCTCAGTGGGTTAAAGCCTCTGCCTTCGGCTCAGGTTATGATCTCAGGGTCCTGGGATGGAGCCCTGCATCTGGCTCTCTGCTTAGCAGGGAGCCTGCCTCCCCCCTCTCTCTCTGCCTGCCTCTCTGCCTACTTGTGATTTCTGTCTGTCAAAAAAAAAACACAACCCCCCCCCCCCAAAAAAAAACCTTTAAAAAAAACCTATTTACTGAGTACCTACCCTGTGCCAAGTGCTGGATATAAAAGTATTAAAAAAAAACCCCCACAATTTTGCCCTTATAGAGATTATATTCTAGTGGGGAAGTCAAACAAAAATTCAATCAACAACAACAAAAATACTTGCTAGTCAGGATAAGTGTTTTGAAAGAAATAAACAATGGCTGAGTTAGATATTAACAAGGGGGAATCTACTTTAAACGCTATGATGGGAAGGAGACATTTCATATGAAGAAAAGCGAGGGGGGAAGTATTCTAAGTCTTATGTGGAAAGATCTCAGTGAATTCGAAAAACTGAAATAAGACCAATGTGACTACACACTAATAAATGAGGAACAAGTGGTAAAATATGAAATTGAAGAGATATGCAGAAATAAAACAAGCTACAGTAAGGACTTCGGATTTTTAAAAATTAACATACAGTGTATTATTTGTCCCAGGGGTATAGGTCTGTGAATCATCACGCTTACACACTTCACAGCGCTCACCATAGCACATACCCTCCCCAATGTGCATCACCCAAACACCCTCTTCACAAACCCCCTTCCCCCAGCAACCCTCAGGGGGAGTTTGGATTTTAAGTTCCATCAGACAGGATCACCCTAATCTTCCTTTGACCAATGCAATATAGTTAGGCACATCTATGTTCATTCTCCATCTGCCTCAACAAATGATTTATCTTACATCTTTCTGATAGTTAATCCCTCCCTTCTACCCTCCCAGTTCTGGTGACCCTTTCCTCTCCACTTTTCACATGCTTTGCTCCTCAGGCTCTTCTGAATGTTCATTCGCTCTGCAGTACGTCAGTTCTATCAACCAACCTTACAAGATACTCTATCATCTTCTGCCTTAAATATATTCCTAATCCGGGTGTCTGGGTGGCTCAGTGGGTTAAAGCCTCTGCCTTCAGCTCAGGTCATGATCCCAGGGTCCTGGGATCGAGCCCCACATTGAGCTCTCTGCTTGGTAGGGAGCCTGCTTCTTCCTCTCTGCCTACCTGCGATCTCTATCAAATAAATAAGTAAAATCTTTAAAAAAAATTCGTAATCTGATTCTATCTTTCCTAATCTATAGCTTTTTTTTTTTTTTAAAAGATTTTATTATTTAATTGAGAGAGAGATAGAGAGAGAAAGATAGCCACAGAGAGTATGAGCGGGGAGGAGAGGGAGAAGCAGCTCCTTGCTGAGCACGGAGCCCTACGCAGGCCTCGATCCCAATTAAGACCTGAGCCAAAGGCAGATGCCTAACCGAGTGAGCCACCTAGGCATCCCTAATTGATAGCTTCTGATCTATTTCTGTTTGTCTTCCTTTATATTACCAGGGGTTTAAAAATAATTTGTATGCTGACGGCCGATTCTCAAACAAAACCTCTCTCTGAAGCTCTAATCCCCCATAAACCCAACTATCAATTTCTTGACTCCACTTGAATGGCTGGATACAAACACTCCCCACCCTCTGCCCCCATAAGTGGAGGATACATCAGTTCCTCTATTAGTAAATGATTCTACTGACCACTCAGAAGATCAGGCACCCAAACCAGGAGCTTCCTTGATCTCTCCCTCCCTTCTCTTCACCTTCCTATCTTGATTATCAGTAAATTCAATTTTTAACTCAAAAACACATCAACTTAGCTCACTCCCGCTAATGCTGGCTTTCATGATTTCTTGCCTGGATTTCTGACATGATCTCATAACTTTCACCTTGCTTTTCTTTTTGAAAAAAAAATTTTTTTTTTTTAAATTTCACAGAGAGAGAGAGAGAGAGAGAGAGAGAGAGATCACAAGTAGGCAGAGAGGCAGGCGGGAGAGGGGGAAGCAGGCTCCCTGCTGAGCAGAAAGCCAGATGTGGGACTCAATCCTAGGACCCTGGGATCATGACCTGAGCCAAAGGCAGAGGTTTTAACCCACTGAGCCACCCGGGTGCCCCTCACCTTGCCTTTCTTTAATGCATTCTCTATGTAGAGCTATGTAGCAGCTAAGTGGCTATTTTATTTTAACCTAGAATCTTTTATTAAAAAATGAAAATTTGGTAAGATAAACTTTTATAACAACAGTATATATGCTGTAAAAAAATTACACAGAAAAGACAGGCAAAACCCATAAATACAGAGAACTGATGGCTGTCAAAGGAGGGGGGTGGAGGATGGGCAAAATGGGTTAAGGGGAGTGGGAGACAGGCTTCCGGTTATGGAATGAGTAAGTCACAGGGATGAAAGGTACAACATAGGGAATACAGTCAATGGTATTGTAACAGCATTGTATGGTCACAGATGGTAGCTACACTTGTGGTGGGCATAGCATAATTTGCAGACTTGTCAAATCACTATATTGTACACCTGAAAATAAAAATATGTACTCCACTTCCAAAGATTACAACTGTTAACACACTCATGGTATAATCCTAGATTTTTTTTTGTAGTACACAAACACATGTATTTTGTATTTGTAACCAAAGTGAGAGATTATAACATACGTACTATGCTGTGACTTGCTCTTTTCAGTTAATAATCTCCATTTTCATCCTAGTCAGTCTATTTATACTGAAATTTCTTCAGCATTTTATAAGGTGGTCTGTTCATACCAGGATTCAATCTACTCTTGTGTACCTTAGATTTCTTTTCATACAGCAGTGGCTTTTTTCATAACAATACATTGTTGAAGAGATGGGGCCAGTTATTCTGCAGAATATTCTACCTCCTCGATGTTTGGTTGCCTCCTATGTATTTTGCTTCTCTATCCCCAGTATTTCTTTCTTTTTTTTTTTTTTAAAGAGAGCGAGCGAGCGAGTACAGGCAGACAGAATGGCAGGCAGAGGCAGAGGGAGAAGCAGGCTCCCTGCCGAGCAAGGAGCCCCATGTGGGACGTATCCCAGGACCCTGGGATCATGACCTGTGCCGAAGGCAGCTGCTTAACCAACTGAGCCACCCAGGTGTCCCTATCCCGGGTATTTCTAATAATTGTGTTGGATGCAAAGGTTTGACAGACTCAAGCTAAACATTTTTGCTTGGAATATATCACAGATGATATCGTATACTTCATACTACAACCCATCAAGAGATCAGATTGATGCATACGATGACCTTTTTAAAATGCAAATTCTATCATGTCAATATTGCTTAAATCCCATTTATTGCTTCCTTTGCATTTATTCCATAATACAAATTCTCTAACTTGGCCTATAAGTTTGTGATGATTGATGCCTGCTTACTCCTCCAACTTTATCTCATTCCATTTCCCGTGTGGTTTTTAAGTTTTTGCCAGTTTGCTTCAACTCTCAGAAGAAGGGAAGTGCTTGCCACCTAGGGCCTTTGCACTTGCATTCCCTTGGTCTGGGAGGCTCTCCCTTGCCACTCTTCCGTTCTTCTAACGTCAAGCACTTCTCAAAGTGTGGGTCATTTTAAGTTAATCTTCTCAGAGAACCCTTCTCTAATTATCTTGTTTAAATCAGGTTCTTCCAAGGGACCCTAATACCCTACAGTCCAAACACACTGTTGTTTGTCCACCTGAGTATCTGTGTCCTTACCTGACTGTAAGCTGCACAATGGCTGGGACACCTTGCCTACAAGGCTCAGTCCTTGTGTAGAGCAGTCCGTTGAACGAACTACCATAGGTCACAACCACCCTGAAGCCGCGTCTTGGACAGAGAGCGGAAAACTCTCCTAGATGGCAGTTCAACAGTACTTCACCAGTTGTTCGGACGAAGAATAGTTACTTATACGTGAAAGCGCTCGGTCCACCCGCTGCGACAGCGAGCTGGAAAGGGAGAATTCCTTTTCCGAAAAAAGTCAGCTTCTTACCGCGCAGCCCAAACGAAAGTGGGCCCAGGAGAAGAGCACCGGCGACCCCCGTCCGCTTCACGTGACTGCAGGCGGCGCGCCCAGTGCGCCTGCGCGGAAGCTCCCGGAAGTGGCCGGACCCAAAGCACCGGCGGAGAACCCGTCCGTCTGCTCCTCGGTCCGCCGGTCCGCCAGCCGGGTAGTCCGCGCGAGTCGACTCTCGTCGCGGTCCTGCGCTCTTTGGCCCGAACGGCGGCCGAGGTGCTCGCCATGGCGACGTTCATCTCGGTACAGTTGAAAAAGACCTCGGAGGTGGACCTGGCCAAGCCGCTGGTGAAGTTCATCCAGCAGACGTACCCGAGCGGAGGGGAGGAGCAGGCCCAGTACTGCCGCGCGGCGGAGGAGCTCAGCAAGCTGCGCCGCGCCGCCCTCGGCCGCCCGCTGGACAAGCACGAGGGCGCTCTCGAGACGCTTCTGAGGTGGGCCCGGGGGCGAGCGAAGGGGAGGTGGTCTGCGGCCTGTTGCTCTCCCCACCCCACTTCTTCCTCTGCCTTTCCTGCGTCCCGCCCTCGCACCCAGGTCGGAGTCGGGCCGCCCCGCCCTGGCTTGGCCGGGAGCGTAGGTGTGGTCTGCATTCCTTCCTGGTGAGCCGGAGCGGCCCGGTAGGCCACCACTCACCCTGCCCACTCGTCCCGCCGGCTAGCCTCAGCCCCAGGTCTGCTGGGACTCCGTCCGTTCTCTATGGGGGGGGGGTGGGTGGGTGGGGAACAGTCGGCCGCGTCCTATTCGCTCGCCACGTTTTCCAGAACTAATTTTCCTCACTTTTTTGGGGGGGGGGTGGGTCTCTGAGACTCCACCCTTCCCCATTTTTGCATCACCGCAAAACTTTCTTGGCCAGGTTTAGATTTCATAATAGTAGTTGCTCGAGGAAAGTGAGAGAATTGGGGCCTTGGGACAAACGTCTAGTACTCATTACATTGTTTTTACTTTCAATGGGCTATCTTAAGTATCATAATCCAATGATGGAGAACTCCAAAGGTTCGGAGCTGTGCTTGTTTGAAATTAAGCTTCAGTGACAGAACGTTCAAGATAGGTTGCTTAAAATGAGTTTGTTCACAGGAAGGTATGCACATAAGGAAGTGATTTGTTAACAGTGCTTATTGAGGTCATGCTCTATTTAATGAGGGTTCCTTTTGTGGTACTTTTCGGATGGGATGACAACATTTTTATAGTACTTCATAGTTAAAAATTTTCTTTTGCCTAGTTGGTACCTATGGGAAACACATTATCCTTGTTTCACAGGAGAAACAGCTGAATTAGGATGCAAAGAGAAGCCTAGATTAAATTAGTTTGTTCCTGTGTCTGAGAATTTTAGGAGTATCACTACTTTAGCTTTACACATCACTGGAGATCATCTTGGGTTTGTGATCCCTAAGTTTAGGTGAGCTTTGTTCCTGTTCTGGAGGACATGGTCCCACGTAGCTCTACTGTAATTACAGTGGTCCCGAATACTCAGGATCTTAAATGAGGAGTAATTTTATCTCTGGCGAAAGTCCATGGGAGGTCTCTGACTGGGTTGGCTTGTGCCCATTTATGATGATGGAAAATAGGGGAAATAGGCTAATTTAATTGCCTTTGTCTGAGTCAGTCTGCTGGTTTAACTTTTCCATCCCACATGGATCAAAGTGGTATTAATATTGGCATGGGGAAGGGCTGGTTCCCCGAAAGAAGTATACTGAATAGATTGCTCAGAGAGATTATGACCCTTTGGTGTTATTTTTAAAGATATGACTATTGGATTGCAAAGATCATTAAAAAATAATAAAATTAAAAAAAAGATATTCTGCTTGCTTGATTGAGAAAACATCTCACAGCTGTCTGAGTTTTGCATACTCAAGGAAGTTTTATACACATCTCCTTAACATCTCCTTATATACCTTAACATCTCCTTATAGACTTAGCAGTTTTGTTAAGTAGATTAAATTTGATCCCAAACCTTAAGGAGCTTGGAGTGTTCAGAGACAATTGGTGCATGGTAGTTTTTTTTCTTTTTTAAAGATTATTTATTATTTGGCAGAGAAGAGAGACTGAGAGAGGCAACAAAGCAGGGGGCTGAGAGAGCAAGAAGCAGGCTTCCTGCTGAGTAGGGAGCCGGACTTGGGGCTCAGTCCCAGGACCCTGGGATCATGATCTGAGCCAAAGGCAGACACTTAACGACTGAGCCACCCAGGTGCCCCAATTGGTGCATAGTTTTAAGACTCACGGCAAAGAGGGAATGGTGGATAGTGGTTGTGATAGGGTTCTGCTGTGAATTTTAAAACATCATTCATTTGTTCAGTCCTTTATTCTTTTCTCAGGCATAAATGTGAGAACTGTTCCTAGGTACTGGGGCTGTTCTGGAGATAGTCTCTTTGAAAGTAACCATGCTTCATTAGTAGCTCACTGTATAATCCTCTTCTTGCCCATTCATTGAACAGCTATGTATATATTTTTTTCACTTCTTGCCTTTTTATTGTGTTAAGGGTAAGCTAACAGATATACTGTAGTCTATTAAATTTTAGCATGGGGATGTATATAAAACTTCCTTGAGTATGCAAAAATCAGACAGTTGTGAGATGTTTTTTCAATCAAGCAAGCAGAATATATTTTTAAAAAAATTTTTATTAATTTTTAAAAATAGTTTCCACACCCAGCGTGGGGCTCGAGCTCATGATCTGGAGATCAGCATTG
Source organism: Mustela nivalis (assembly GCF_964662115.1). NCBI lineage: Eukaryota > Metazoa > Chordata > Mammalia > Carnivora > Mustelidae > Mustela > Mustela nivalis. Next base: position 150,513,953 of record NC_139020.1, read on the forward strand.
CATGCTTTACCAGCTGAGCCAGCCAAGCATCCCTGGAATATTTTACTTTAATAGTTGTGTTTAAGTAATTGTGTAAACTGAACATTACTTTACATATTTTTAACGGTGAACTTTTATTTTTTTAAAAAAGGACTTACTGAATACACACAAGTGCTGGGAGAGCGGGAGAGAATCTCTAGCAGACTCCCCACTGCGTCAGCTGAGCAGAGAGCATGATCCGTGGCTCATCCCATGACCTTGAGATCATGATCTGAGCTGAAATCAGGAGTTGGAACTTAACTCCAACTCCTGGCTGAGCCACAAACCTTTTTTTTTTAAAGATTTTACCATTTTTTTGAAAGAGGGAAAGAGAGCGCAAGCAGGGGGAGTGGCAGGGAGAGGGAGAAGCAGGCTCCCTCCTGAGCAGAGAGCTGGGCACGGGGCTTGATTTCAGGATTCCAGGATCATGACCTGAGCTGAAGGCAGATGCCTAACTAACTGAGCCACCCAGAAGGCGTACATAATGAACTTCTAAATAAAATTTTTGAATCAGAAGATTGGAGCTAATTTCTAAGGAACAGAAGCTAGCTTGATGAGTACTGATACATGGTACCATGTAGAGGTCCAGTGATGAACTTGCTTTCTTATCATTACTAACTTGTAGAGCGCTATTAAAATTTCCTAAAATATACATTTATGAGTATCATGTTGAGAATGGACATCAGCCTTTACAAAGTGGCTTTAACTTAAAACTGATTAGAAGAGCCTTGGTAAACTTCAGGATGGTCAGAGAGGATCTATGGTTTTGGGGAAGGAAACATCAGATAGGAGTGTCTGCGTCTTTTGTGGCAATTAGAGAGAGAAAGCTTCCAGTCTCCTATGAAAAAGCCTGCTTGTCAGCTTTTTGAAATTTGATCAAGGGGAATGGAGGTTGGGGATTTTAGTAGTCATATATACATTACCTAGTCTAGTGTGACATCTGTATTAAGGTTGGATTTAGCTGCATGTATGAGATCTTACATTATTAGTGAGTTAAATTATGATTGTATTCCTTTGTAAAAAGTTCTGCTTGTCTGGGGCTGTATAGTGGTTCTGTGAAGTTCATCAGGCTCAGGTGTCTTCTAGCTGTCTGCTCTGTAAAACCTAGAGTTGTTGTTCTTAAGGCCCAGATAGTAGTCATACCCAAGGTTTGGATAGTTGGAAAGAAGAAGGGAGAAAGGCGGAGGGCTCAGTTTCCAGAATATTCCCTGGAAACTGCCCCATAACAACACCTTGCTCATATGTTAGCATATGTCCATATCTCCTAGAAGGGTAGGATAGAAAAGGGAGTTTTTATTAAGGGTAGCCATATAGCCACATGAAATCTGGGGTTCTGTTAGGAAGGAAGAAAGAAGGAAGGAACAGGAACAGAAGCTAGCTTGATGAGTACTGGTACATAGCACCATGTAGAGGTCTAGTGATGAACTTGCTTTCTTATCATTACTAACTTGTAGAGAAGGAAGGAAGAAGGAGAGAGAATGATGCAGGCAGTTAGCTCTCCCAGCCATAGCCTCTCAGTCTGCATCCTCCTCCCCACTTAGTTGTGCTTGATTCCCACTTTAGCTATGCTTGGTGTACCTAACATGTTTCTCAGAGTAGAGGAGCTGGGAGCCTGAATTTTTTTTCAGATTTTCAACCATTCTCTTCCCAGACTTACACTGAATTCCTTTCTTTCTTTATTCTTTTTTTAAGATTTTATTTATTTATTTGACAGAGATCACAAGTAGGCAGAGAGGCAGGCAGAGAGAGAAGGGGAAGCAGGCTCCCCACTGAGCAGGGAGCCTGATGTGGGGCTCGATCCCAGGACCCTGAGATCATGATCTGAGCCGAAGGCAGAGGCTTTAACCCACTGAGCCACCCAGGCACCCCCTAAATTCCTTTCTTGAGTGGTACCTTACGTTTCTTAATTCATATCCTTTCTGACTTCTCTGGGATGGTTTGACTTTTATTTTGTTAGCTCCTCCCCTTTAGGGAGTCAGATTTTCAGCTTTCTCTCTCTGCTTCATTCATCCACTTCTCATCTTTTAGAAAATTTCCTGAAACCTCTTATATGCTGTTGTGCTGTTTCCTGTTGTCTTTGTCCTTGTGCATTTACATCTTTTAAATTTTTTATTCCTTTTTTAGTGGAATTTTGGGAGGAAGCAGAAGGATGTTCATTCAGATCTCTGGTTAACTGGAAGAGAGTTACTTGTATTTTGGGCTCTTCACAGTGGTTTTATCAATTTACATTCCCATCAACAGGTATATGTGAGTTTTTATTCCTCCACATCCTTGCTGGTACTTCCTAGTTAATTTAAATTCCTGCTTTTTGTGAAATGTTGGATGAGAGATGGTATCTTGTTTTTGGCTGCATTGCCTGGGTTTTTCTGAATTAGAGTATCTTATGTTTACTGGTCACTTAGTTTCTTTTTCTGTGAATTGCCTGTTCTTTTTCTTTGCCCATTTTCTGGGTTGCTTGTTTTTTTTATTTTTAATGATTTTTAGGAGCTTTTTACATTTTCTGGTTATTTACCCTTTTCCCCATTATGTAGATTTGTAAATATCCACACCTGTGTTTTGTTTGTTTGTTTGTTTGTTTTTAAAGATTTTATTTATTTATTTGACAGAGAGAGAAATCACAAGTAGGCAGAGAGAGAGGGAAGCAGACTCCCTGCTGAGTGGAGAGCCCAATGCAGGCCTCAGTCCCAGGACCCTGAGATCATGTCCTGAGCAGAAGGCAGAGGCTTAACCCACTGAGCCACCCAGGCATTTTGTGTCTTGTTTCTTTCTTTCTTTCTTTTCTTTTTTTTTTTTTTTTAAATTTTATTTATTTATTTGACAGAGAGAGAAATCACAAGTAGGCAGAGAGGCGTGCAGAGAGAGAGGAGGAAGCAGACTCCCTGCATAGCAGAGCCTGATGCGGGGCTTGATTCCAGGACCCTGGGATCATGACCCAAGCTGAAGGCAGAGGCTTTAACGCACTGAGCCACCCAGGCGCCCCTGTGTCTTGTTTCTTAATTGCATTTATGATACCTTTTGTCATACAGAAGTCCTCACAGAATTTTTTATTTTCATAATTGGTAGTTGAAATTTTTTCTTATTCCTAATGTGCATGTGTTAATGTGGTTTTCTCCCTTGATCACATTTGCTAAGGGCTTGGAACTACTTTTTTTTTTAAAATCAAGTCAAGGGGCACCTAGGTGGCTCAGTCAGTTAAGTGTTTGACTTCGGCTCAGGTTATGATCTCACAGTGCCGGGATGGAGCCCAGAGTCAGTCTCCCTGCTCTGGAGGGAGTCTGCTTATCCCTCTGCCCTCTGCATTCCCCATGCTTGCACGTGCGTGCACTCTGTCTCTCTATTTCTCTCAAACATTTTTTTTTTTTAATAAATACGGCTTTATTTTATTTTATCAAATAAATGTGTGTGTGTGTGTGTGTTTTTTTAAAGATTTTATTTATTTATTTGACAGAGAGAGATCACAAGTAGGCAGAGAGGCAGGTAGAGGGGAAAGCAGGCTCCCTGCTGAGCAGAGAGCCTGATTTGGGGCTTGATCCCAGAACCCTGAGATCATGACCCGAGCCAAAAGCAGAGGCTTAACCCACTGAGCCACCCAGGCGCCCCTATCAAATAAATGTTTTAACGAAGTGTATGTTTTTTTCTGCCTTTGTCTTTTACTTTTTCTTTTTTGTATTGAGTGATCAACTTTTCCCCTCTTGTTTTTCTTATACATTTATTTTAGAACTGTGTGCTTTTCCTCAGTCTGCTTTTGGCTGCATTCACTGGTTTTGATATTAGTATTTTCATTGACTTTTTTTAATAGTTTGTAATTTTAGCTTTGTCTTATAAAAATTCTAAATTTGTCATTCTCTTATGGGTTAATGTTTGTTGTGTTATGGTAGTATCGTTTTCACTTGTAAAAAGTACAGTTGTTGGAACTAGTCTCGTAATTTCTTAATTCTTTTTTCAAACACTAGTATTTCATGGATCAGGAAAGAAAATATTGCTGTTCCATTTTACTTCACAACTGTTGCTTACATTCTGATTGTTAGTTTGGGGGTGAAGATATTAAGATAATTTTAGTATTAATGACATTACTACAGATTTGTTATTCAAACTGTGTGGAGGAAAATAAAGATATTTAATAGTTGGCCCTTGGTCTCAGAAAGTGCTTGTACTTGACAGACCTTGATTTGGCTTAGTAATTTTATTCTGCATAGATGAATAAACATAAATTTTTTTTTAAGATTTTACTTTTTGGGGCGCCTGGGTGGCTTAGTCATTAAGTGACTGCCTTCGGCTTAGGTCACGATTGCAGGGTCCTGGGATCAGATCTGGCATTGGGCTCCCTCCTTGCTCAGCAGGGAGCCTGTTTCTCCTACTTCTCTTCCTGGTTGTGTTCTTTCTTTCTGTTAAATAAATAAATAAAATCTTTAAAAATATTTTTTTATTTTTTTGAGAGCATGCACGAAGGGAAGGGAGAGAATCTCAGACTTTGCACCAAGCACAGAGCCCCACTTGGGGCTCAGTCTTATGACCCTGAGGTCATGACGCTGAAACCCGGAGTCTGAAGCTTAACCAGCTGAGCCAGCCAGGCTCCCCTGAATAGACAGAATTAAAAAAAATTTTTTTAAAAATTAACATATAATGTATTATTTGCCCCAGGGGTACAGGTCTGTGAATCCTCAGGCTTACACATTTCATAGCACTCACCATAGCACACACCCTCCCCAGTTCCATAAACCAGCCCCGCTATCCCTATGCCCTCATCCCCCAGCAACTCTAAGTTTATTTCTTGAGATTAAGAGTCTTTTATGGTTTTTCTCCCTCCTGATCCCATCTTGTTTCATTTTTTTCCCTTCCTACACTCCATGACCCCCCACCCTGCCTCTCAGATACCTCATATCAGAGGATCATATGATAATTCTTTCTCTAATTGACTTATTTCGCTTAGCATGATACCCTCTAGTTCCATCCATGTCATTGCAAGTGGCAAGATTTCATTTCTTTTGATTGCTGCATAGTATTCTATTTTGTGTGTGTGTGTGTGTGTGTATGCCACTTCTTCTTTATCCATTCATCTGTTGATGGACATCTAGGTTCTTTGCATAGTTTTGCTGTTGTGGACATTGCTGCTATAAACATTCGGGTGCACATGCCCCTTTGGATCCCTACATTTGTATTGTTAGGGTAGATACCCAGTATGCGATTACTGGGTTGTAGGATAGCTTGAATAGGCAGTTTTAAGGAAGATTTAAAATCTGATTTGTTGGGGCGCCTGGGCACAGTGGGTTAAGCCTCTGCCTTCGGCTCGGGTCATGATCCCAGGGTCCTGAGATCGAGCCCTGCGTCGGGCTCTCTGCTCAGCGGGGAGCCTGCTTCCCTTCCTCTCTCTCTGCCTGCCTCTCTGCCTGCCTCTCTGCCTACTTGTGATCTCTCTCTCTGTCAAATAAATAAATAAAAATCTTAAAAAAAAAAATAAAATCTGATTTTTCTGTGTTTTGACTTCCTTTTTTTTTTTTAATTTAAAGATTTTATTTATTTATCAGAGAGAGAGAGGGAGAGAGCGAGCACAGGCAGACAGAGGCAGAGGGAGAAGCAGGCTCCCTGCTGAGCAAGGAGCCCGATGTGGGACTCCATCCCAGGACGCCGGGATCATGACCCGAGCCGAAGGCAGCTGCTCAACCAACTGAGCCACCCAGGCGTCCCCTTTTTTTTTTTTTTTAAAGAGTTTATTTAAGAGGTCACAAGTAGGCAGAGAGGCAGGTGGGGGTGGGGGGGAGCAGGCTCCCTGCTGAGCAGAGCCTGACATGGGGCTCTATCACAGGACCCTGAGATCATGACCTGAGCTAAAGGCAGAGACTTAACCCACTCAGGCTCTCCTGTGTTTTGACTTCTAATGTTTAGTAAATAAAAAAGTTTGTTAGGATTGTCTTCATTCTGTGTAACCTTAAGGAAGAATCCTTTGCCCACAGGATGTTTAAGGCCACACAGTGGACTTTGTGGTAGGGTTAGACTAAGATCCTGACCTCTTGACTCCCTGACTATTTACTTTTTACTCTATTTTGCTGCAAAATGCTTCCTTAATGATTCTTCATGTGATAAAATTGGGTGAAGAAGTGTAAAAATAAGGATGCGGAAGGATCTGTTAACTCTGACCAATAAGTGGTCCAGCTCTTTGGATTCTCTTGTTTCTCTCTGGTGGGTGGTCAGGAGTTGCACAGCCCTAAGTAGTGACTAGAGCTCTATAGATCATGTAAATTTGCATTACAGTGTTGCTTTGGCTAGTGTGGATTGGTTGTTCTCAATCTCCACATCTTCCCTCAAACTTTAAAACTAGAATTTTTTTTTTCTCTCTCTCTCTCTCTCTCTCTTTTTTAAAAGACTCATTTATTTATTTTAGGGGGATGTGGAGAAAGAGAGAGAGAACACAGGCAACAGGTACATGTGCATGAGTCAGGAAAAGGGGAGAGGGAGATGCTATAAGCAGAATCTCTGCAGGGAGCCTAATATGGGGCTTGATCCCATCACCCATGAGATCATAGCCTGGGCCCAAACCAAGAATTGTATGCTCACTGACTGAGCCGCCCAGGTGCCCTTAAAACTAGAACCTCTTGGGGTACCTGGGTGGCTCAGTGGGTTAAGCTTCTGCCTTCCGCTCAGGTGATGTTCTCAGGGTCCTGGGATTGAGCCCCGCATCAGGTTCTCTGCACCGCAGAGAGCCTGCTTCCCCCCACCCACTCTGCCTGCCTCTCTGCCTACTTGTGATCTCTGTCAAATAAAATCTTAAAAAAAAAAAAAAAACCCAAAACTAGAACTTGCTTCTTCTTCTTCTTCTTTTTTTTTTTTTTTTTTAAACTTTAGAAGAGGGACACCTAGGTGGCTCAGTGGGTTAATAAGCCTCTGCCTTTGGCTCAGGTCCTGGGATCGAGTCCCACATTGGGCTCTGCTCGGTGGGTACTGCTTCCTCCTCTCTCTCTGCCTGCCTCTCTTGAATACTTGTGATCTCTCTTTGCCAAATAAATAAGTAAAATTAAAAAAAATTTTAGAAGAAAGCTTTATTTTTTTTTTTTTTGATATGACATTTATTTATTGGTCAGAGAGAGAGAGTGCGGGGGCACATAACCAGGGGGAGTGGCAGGCAGAGGGAGAAGCTTGATCCCAGGACCACAGGATCATGACCTGAGCCGAAGACAGACACTTAACTGACTGAGCTATGCAGGTATACCTAAAACTAGAATTTCTGATGGGAATTTGTCCTATAACTGTCTTTTGGTCTTTTGTATATTTAGAGAAATGAATTCATTTCCTAGGGTTCTTTTTTTTTTCCTCCCCCCTGTGAGCTTTTAAAAATTGAGCTATTGAATATTTGCTCTAAGGTGGCTGAGGTTTATAAAATTACTGGAGAACATAAAAGGCCTTTCTGGATAGTTGCAAAATAATCTGTAGCTACCATTTATGTCAAATGTACTATATATCAATACTGCTTTAAGTATTTAGTATGTATTGTATCATCTTTTTCCTCATGCTTAAATTAATGAGCTATCACCTCACATTTGGAAGGGTTTGGAGAAGTTATTCATAACTTTCATACAGTCACACAGCTTTGAGTTGGTGGAGTTGAGATTCAAACTCAGGGTTGTCTGACTTGCAAGCCTGAGCTATTGCCCGCTGTGACATTATACCTCTTAAGCATGATTAGGGTTTTATATTTGATTAAAAAAGTACTTATTTCTAAAATACTAAAGTACATATTTATCATAATCATAATGAACTTTTTTTTTTTTTTTTTTTTTTTTTTTTTGGCCAATTCTGGTATAGGACACTGGCTTTCATTCTTCCTACTTGTGGAAAAGTTGCAGTCCTGGTCTACTTTTTTAGAGGTGTAGCCTAAGCTAGAATCTGCTGATCTAGTAAATCATATTTATTTATTTATTTATTTTTAAAAGATTTTATTTATTTATTTGACAGAGAGAGACGCAGCGAGAGAGGGAACACAAACAGGGGGAGTGGGAGAGGGAGAAGCAGGCTTCTTGCCGAGCAGGGAGACCGATGCGGGGCTCCATCCCAGGATCCTGGGATCACGACCTGAGCCGAGGGCAGACACTTAAGGACTGAATCACTCTGGCGCCCTTAGTAAATCATATTTAAATGATAGAGAGGTGGGTAGATTCTCTTGTTTCTGTTCTTGTTCCCTCTTTAGGAATTTTGAGACCTGAGATTTAAGCTGAATTACCAGGGGTCGTATGATGGAAATATATCAAAGGAGTAATTGGTGCTGTAGGAACAGCATTTTAACTGTAGTTAGCAATGGCTCCTTTCCTTGAAAAGCATTATTTCGTCTCGCTTGGCGTTTACTTCATGTGAATCAGATATTGTTGATTTCCAATGACTGCCGTCCTACAGTACTTACTTTAAATTATATAACCTCTCCTGAGACAGCTGTTTTTAAGGATTCCATCATAAAGCTTCTAGTCAGTTAAATATAGGCTACAAATGCACTGTTTCCCCACACAACTTGTTTTGAGAGTTGACTCCAAAATCTTTGAATAGAGTAGGTGTAAAAAATTTAAGACATTCTGTTTAGCCTTTCTTTTTTTTTGGTTCCTGGTCCATTTGCAGAGGAAGTAGCTTTATCTCCTACTACTTCCTTTCCTGCTTTCTTTGGAGCAGAAGTCAACAAACTAAGGCCTGCCCAGCTGCCTATTTTTATATTTTCCATAGCCACCACTCTAATTGGTTAGTGCTCTGAGCCTTGGAGACCTCGCTGGACTGTTCCCTCTGTCCCATTGTCCCCTTTATTCCCTGCACCTGCCTCCCTGTCCATTGGCTGCACCTTGTTGCTGCTCAGGGTTTGCTCTGGTGCCACCTACACTTGGCAGCAAATGTAGAATCTCAGACTGGGAACTGGTGACTCAGCAAATTGCCTTGTCTCCAGCAGCTGAGCCAGCTGCCCAAATTGAGATGGCTGGGCTCTCTGGGAGAAGAGAAGGGCGTCCTGGAATTTGGGTGTCACTGGGGCAGAGAATGAAGTTCAGTAGAATGAAGTTCAGAGAATGAAGTTGTGTTTAGTATTATCCTACCTACCCCCTCACCCCAGCCGCCCAGTGGTGCCCTCTCCACGGAACTGGATACTCTTCCTTTGGAAATGGCTCCAGCTAATGACAGTTGTACCTAGTGTGCCCACCATCTGAGATGGCCTGACTTTGGTAAAAAGGATATAGGTTAGGCAGGATTTTTCTTTCTTGTTATAAGGACCAACATGTTATCCTTGATTTTTTGCCTTTTGCTTGGCAAAGCCTACAATAGCCATTCTCAGAAAGAGTTTGTAAATCCCCACCCTATAGCCATATGAGACTTCCTGCTGTGCCATGAACACCCTTAGGCACGCAGTTGCCTTCTGTTGCCTCAGGTCCTTGGTACTTGGTATTCTGTCCTTATGGCCGTGTTCTTTAGTAGGGTCTGTTCATTATGAAAATAAGAGAATCTTGGGTTTATTTTTCAGAGATTAAAAAAAAGTTACTTTTAAAAACTTCACATTTTACTGATTTATTTGTTTAGGGTAGTAGTAAAATAGTGAACAAACAGACCCAGTCTTTGCTTTCAGGGAGCTTAGAATCTTTTAAGAGAAAAGATGTTAAACATAATTCTGCAACTAAATGTATTGCAAACTGTTTTAAGTTCTATGAAGGAAGAGTTCAGAGGCCTAAGAGATTATAAAGGATGAGGGGAACTAATTTTATTTTTAATTTTTATTTTTTTTAAAGATTTATTTATTTGACACAGAGAGAGATCACAAGTAGGCAGAGAAAGAGGATGAAGCAGGCTCCCTGCTGAGCAGAGAGCCTGATGTGGGGCTGGATCTCAGGACCCTGGGACCCTGGGATCATGATCTGAGGTGAAGGCAGAGGCTTAACCCTCTGAGCCACTCAGGCGCCCTGGGAACTAATTTTAAGTAGGAGTTAGATCGACTGCCTGTATCAAATCTTTTTTTTTTTTTTTTCCTCTGTATATTTTTGAAGATTTTATGTTACTTATTTTAAAAAAGATTTTATTCATTTATTTGTCAGAGAGACAGCAAGAGAGGACAGAAAGAGGGGGAGTGGGAGAGGGAGCAAGCAGGCTTCCTGCTGAGCAGGGGGCCCGGTGTTGGGCTCAGTCCCAGGACCCTGGGAACATAACCCGAGCCAAAGGCAGACATTTAATGACCAGCCACCCAGGCACCTCAATTTCTTAAGATTGTATTTATTTGAGAGTGAGAGTAAGTGAGCAGTGAGGGAAGGGGCACTGGGAGAGAATCTTCTAAGCAAGCTCCCCGCTGAGCCGGAAGCCTAGTGCAGGTCTTATATCCGTGAACCATGAGATCGTGACCTGAGCTGAAACTAAGAGTTGGAGGCTTAACCGACTGAGCCACCCAGGCACCCATGCCCTTAACACTTTTGCCACCAAAGTGGAACACCCTGGTCCACGCTACCATTATCTTCTGACTGGATTATAGTAATAGCTTCCTGACTGGTTTCTTTAGTGCTTTTGCATAACTGCAAGTCAGTTTTCCACACAGCAACCATGAATGGTGACTTTGTGAAAATGGGTTAGCTCATGTTACTCTTTTGTCCAAACTCTTTGATGGGTCCCCTTCCTATTTTATATAGTAGAGGCCAGAAGTCTTACAGTTGTATTCAAGGCATCATTACTTCTTTGATTTCATCTCCTACTGTTTTCTCCTGTGCTTGTTCTTTGACCTTATTGGCCTCCTTGCCATGGCAGCATATTTTTCAGGCATACTCTTGTCCCAGCTTTTTGGCACTTGATCTTCCCTTGACTGGTAATGCTTTTATCTCATTTATCTGCTTGCCTCATCACATCACCTCCTTCTTGCCTTCTCCATTATTCATGATGTTTTAAATTATTACAATTTTTACTTCTATATATAGGCAAGTGACCACATGTAGAGATTTAAGACTACTGTCTTCTCACATCACCCTGTATAACATTTTGTCCTTCTTATTTATTTATTTTAAAGTTTTTTTTTTTTTTAAGGTTTTTTATTTATATATTGGACAGAGAGAGAGATCACAAGTAGGCAGAGCAGCAGGCAGAGAGAGGGGGAAGCAGATTTCCCGCTGATTAGAGAGCTGGATGGGCTGCTGGATCCCAGGACCCTGAGGTCATGACCTGAGCTGAAGGCAGAGGCTTAACCCACTGAGCCACTCAGTCACCTCTATTTTAAAGATTTTGTTTACTTATTTGACAGAGAGACAGTGAGAGAGGAAATACAAGCAAGGGAAGTGGAAAAGGGAGAAGCAGGCTTTCCACTGAGCAGGGACTTGGATTGTTATAGGTGTTGGTCTCAGGACCCTGGGATCATGACCTGAGCCACAGGCATATGCTTAACGGACTGAACCATCCGGGCACCCCTTTGCTCTATTTTTACTTAGCTATCTTGTCTTTCCCTCTAAAAGTAAGCTTTACAAAGGCTCAAAATTTTAAGTGTTTATTTACTACTAAATTTCTATGTCTTAGAACTGTGTTTGGCATATAGGAAATTCTTAGTATGTATTTGTTGAATGGATGAGTGAATGAGGGAAGACTTTTTCTTTCTTTTTGAAAGATTCATCATTTGCCAGAGAGGGTGTGAGTTGGGTGGGGGAGGGGCAGAGGGAAGGAATCTCAGATCTCAAGCAGTCTCCCTGCTGGGCAGGGAGCCCCAAGCATAGCTTGATCTCATGACCCTGAGATCAAGACCTGAGCTGAAATCAAGAGTTGGATTCTTAATTGACTCAGCCTCCCAGGTGTTCCGAGGGAAGACTTTTTGATGACATAATTAGCTTGGACAAGAAAAGTGGGGAGTTACAATGGGAAAGTTCCCAGAGAAAAAAAATTTCCAGAGGAAAATATAGGTGAAGCCTAAGCTAGGGGAAAGCATAGACTAATGACTAAAGTGTGTAGTCAATAATTCTCAAATGAGGCTGGAGAGTTGAATGATGGCTAGATAATGCCAGACCTTGTCAAAAATTTTGTATGTACTTTTGAGTATAATAGGAATCCATTAAAGGGTTTAAGTGTTTAATACTTCAAGGTTCAGGGGTGCCTGTAGCTCAGTCAGTTACACGTCAGCCTTTGGTTCAGGGTTCTGGGATCAAGCCCCACATTGGGCTGCTTACTCAGTGAGGAGTCTGCTTCTCCCTGTCCCTCTGCTCTTTCCTCCACTTGTCTCCCTGGCTTTTTCTTTGTGTGTCAAATAAATAAAATTTAAAAAAAACCAAAAAACTTCAGAGTTCATTTTTTTTTTCAGAGTTCATTTTTTAAGTATAAGAATACTCTTATTATGTATAACCATAGTACAACTTTCAAAATCAGGAAATTAACATTAGTTTAATATTACCATTTAATCCATTAAACACATTCAGATTTTGCCAGTTCCCCCGATAATGCTGTTGGACAGAGTCATGTACAGATTAGAGATCTAATCCAGGATTCTGCACTGCATTTGGTTGGCTCTTTTGTCCTTCGGTCTGGAATAGTTCTTCTGTTTCTCCTTGTTTTTCACAACCTTGACATTTTTATTTATTTGCTTATTTATTTATTTATTTATTTATAAAGATTTTATTTATTTATTTGACAGACAGAGATCACAAGCAGGCAGAGAGAGGAGGAAGCAGGCTCCCTGCCGAGCAGAGAGCCCCATGCGGGGCTCCATCCCAGGACCCTGGGATCATGACCTGAGCCAAAGGCAAAGGCTTTAACCCACTGAGCCACCCAAGCGCCCCAAACCTTGACATTTTTAAAGGATATTTGCTAATTTCTTCATAGACTGTCCCTCAGAGTTGTCTTATATTTTCTTGTGATTTATGCATTTTTGGGCAATAGTACCACCAAAATACAGCTGTGTTTTTGTTTTTTTGTTTTGTGTGTGTGTGTGTGTGTGTGTGTGTGTGTGTGTGTAAGAACTTGAAGTTGATTTGTCCTGGGCTGTTAATGTTTAACTTGTATCACTTCATCAAGATGATGTCTGCTAGTTTTCTTGACCTGACAGTTAATGAGTATGTTGAACTAATTAATTAGTAAGTACTCTGTAGGGAGATACTTTGAATCTTTGTAATACCCTGTTTCCATCAAACTTTTTTTGCTTTAGCACCCATTGATGTATCTTACCCGAAATAGATATTATACTCAGGAAGGTGCCAAATGCTGATTTTTCTAACTCTTTCTTATATTCTCGTGTTGTTAGTTGGCATTGTACAGTAAGGTGGTGCTTTCTCTGTTCACCTATTTATTTGTTTTATTTGCTTCAGATTGATGTTCTTACTTTCCTCAGTGGGTTGTGATTTGTTATTTTGTTTGAAACTTTTTGGATTTTGCTAGCAGGAGCCCCTTGAAAGCTAGTTCTTGTGTCTTTGACATGTTCTCATTTTTTGAGTACTTTTTTTTTTTTTTTTTTTAGATTTTATTTATTTATTTGAGAGAGAGAGAGGTCACAAGTAGGCAGAGAGAGGGGGACGCAGGCTCCCTGCTGAGCAGAGAGCCTGATGTGGGGCTCCATCCTGGAACCCTAAGATCATGACCTGAACCGAAGGCAGAGTCTTAACCCACTGAGTCATCCAGGCACCCCATGAGTACTTCTTTGACTTTCTGACACAGCAAGATGTTTTAGGCTTGAATCTTGAATTTTCTTGGTCTCAGCCATGGAGTCTGCCATTTCTGAGAGTGTTGGCTTCTGAAACAGAGCATTACTCATCAGGGCTTTGGGTACGCTTATTGCTACTGAGATGTTATTGCTTCTAGGCTCTCTCGGTATATACACTTAGGAAATCACTCACACACATTTATACCTGTTTTTGTATTTCTCCACTATATTAAAAAAATAAGTTAATACTGATACCTCCAGTTCCAAGCAGAAGCCACAGAATTTATTCTAGCCATCTTTCTTCCTGTATTTATAACTCCTTTGTCTGATTGTTTAGAATCTTAGCCTACATTATCTTCAGTGTATTTACTTAAGTGCTTATTAATACTTCCTGTTTGTAATCAAACTCAGGGCTGTGTCAGAGAAAATATTTGGTCTCAGATGTATTGCCTCTCTCCCTGAAAAATTTGCCTCAGAAACAGTTACTGGAATGATAACTCTGATGAAGGAGGGTGGAGGGAGGCGATAGTAAGGGAAGGAGGAAAGATTATGGGCCAGTTAGAAGGCTTGGCCTTGGATACTCCCAGCACTCCTTGCTAGCTCAAAGGTCAGCCTGGTGAGGGAGAAGAATGCTTTGTGTTTGATGATTGTTCTGGTTGCTGTGTGGAGAACAGGTTGAAAAGAATGAGGAAGGGGCATCTGGATGACTCAGTTGTTTAAGTGTCTGCCTTGGGCTTAGATCATGATCCTGGGGTCTTGGGATCAAGCCCTAATTGGGCTCCCTGGTCAGCGGGGAGTCTGCTTCTCTCTTTCCCTGTGCCCCTTGGCTGCCCCCCACCCCAGAGGGAGAGAGAGAGAGTACCTGTGTACACGCACATGCACACGCACGCTCTCTCTCTCTCTCAAATAAATAAAATCTTAAAAAAGAGAAAGGACTCAAGGAGACAGGGAGGTTGGCTAGGTGACTTTTTCATTAGTCTAAAGGGAGGGTAGAATTATTTTTTTTTTTTTAAAAGATTTTATTTACTGGGGCGCCTGGGTGGCTCAGTGGGTTAAGCCGCTGCCTTCGGCTCGGGTCATGATCTCAGGGTCCTGGGATTGAGTCCCACATCAGGCTCTCTGCTCAGCAGGGGGCTTGCTTCCCTTCCTCTCTCCTACTGTGATCTCTCTCTGTCAAATAAATAAATAAAATCTTAAAAAAAAAAAGCTTTTATTTACTTATTTATTTGACAGAGGGAGAGAGAGAGAGAGAGACAGACAGACAGACAGACATGAGAGGGAACACAAATAGGGGGAGTGGGAGAGGGAGAAGCAGGCTTCCCACCAAGCAGGGAACCTGTTGTGGGGCTTGATTCCAAGACCTTGGGATCATGACCTGAGTGGAAGGCAGATGCTTAACAGCTTAGCCACCCAGGAGCCCTAGATGTTTTTTGTTTTTGTTTTTGTTTTCTTTTTTTGTTTAAAGATTTTATGTATTTAGAGAGTCTAACAGAGTGAGTATGAGCAGGGGGAGGGACAAAAGGAAAGGGAGAAGTAGATTCCCTATTAAGCATGGAGCCCTATGGGGCTCCATCCCGGGACCCTGAGATCATGACCTGAGCTGAAGGCAGACACCT
This sequence comes from Mustela nivalis, assembly GCF_964662115.1. Classification (NCBI taxonomy): domain Eukaryota; kingdom Metazoa; phylum Chordata; class Mammalia; order Carnivora; family Mustelidae; genus Mustela; species Mustela nivalis. Next base: position 150,529,190 of record NC_139020.1, read on the forward strand.
AACTGATTGAGCCATCCAGATATCCCATTAAATTTTAATGCCAGTATAGGTAACATAGTGTTAGTTTCAAGGGTACAGTATAGTGATTCAGCATTTCTGTACATTACTCAGTGCTCATCAAGTAAGTATAATCTTAATGGGGAAAAACTTAGAGTTTTTTTCCTCTAAGGTCAGGAATATGACAAGGATGGTAACTCTCACCACGTTTATTCAGCATAGTACAGGGAGTCTTAGCCACAGCAGTCTACAGCAAAAGGATATAAAAGGCATCCAAATTAGTGAGTAAGAAGTAAAACTTTAACTCTTTGCAGGTGACATGATACCATATATAGGAAACCTGGAAGGTTCCATCAAAAAACTGTTCAGAGGGGCACCTGGGTGGCTCAGCAGGTTAAGCCTCTGCCTTCTGCTCAGATCATGGTCTCAGGGTCCATGTGGGATCGAGCCCCACATCGGGGCTCTCTGCTCCACAGGGAGCCTGCTTCTCCCTCTCTCTCTGCCTGTCTCTCTACCTACTTGTGATCTCTCTCTCTGTCAAATAAATAAATAAAATCTTAAAAAAAACTGTTTAGAACTGATAAATTCAGTAAAGTCACAGGACACTAAATTAGGGTACAGAAATCTGTTGCATTTTTATGCGCCAATATTGAGCACAGGCAGCAGGAAGAGAAATTAAGAAAACAGTCCCATTTACATTTGCACCAAAAATAATAATATACCTAGAAATAAACCTAACCAAAGAAGTGCAAGCCCTGTAATGAGAAAAAGAAATTGAAGATGACACAAAGAAGTGGGAACAAAATTCATGTTCATGGATTGGAAGAACAAATATTGTTAAAATGTCTATACTACCCAATGCAGTTCACTCATTTATTGTAATACCTACCAAAATACTAACAGCAGTTTTCACAGAACTAGAACAATCTCTCTCTCTTTTTTTCCCAAAGATTTTGAGAGAGAGCGAGAGAGAGCGTGCGCACACGTGCACTCGCGAGCATGATAGGGGAGAGGTCACAGGGAGAAGCAGACTCCCCATTGAGCAGGGAACCCAAAGTGGAACTCGATGCCAGGACTCTAGGATCACGACCTGAGCCGAAGGCAGTTGCCCAACCAACTGAGCCACTCAGGCACCTCTAAAACAAACAAGAATTTGTGTGGCACTGCTAAAGTCTGCAAATAGCCAAAGCAATCTGGAAAAAGCAAAGCTGCAAGCATCACAATTCTGGACTTAAATTATATTATAAAGGTATAATAATCAAAACAGTATGGTACTGGCACGAAATAGATACATAGATCAATAGAACAGAATAGAAAATCCAGAAATGAACCCACAGTTTTATGGTCAATTCCTCTTCGACAAAGCAGGAAAGACTATCCAATGGGAAAAGTCTCTTCAACAAATGGTGTTGGGAAAACTGGACCACTTTCTTAGATCATACACAAAAATAAAATGGATTAATTGAGGGTGCCTGGGTGGCGCAGTTGGTTGAGCATCTGACTCTTGGTTTCAGTTTGGTGGTGATCTTGGGGTTATGTGGTAGAGCCTTTGGGACACTGTGCTCAGCTTGGAGTCTACTTGGGATTCTCTTCCCCTGCCCCTCCCCTGCACATGTGGGCGCTGTCTCTCTCTAAAATAGGTAAATAAATCTTAAAAAAAAAAAAAAAGGACCTAAGTGTGGATGTGAAACCAAAAAAATCCTGGAAGAGAGCACAGGCATTAGCCATAGAAACTTTTTGTAGATGTGTCTCTTGAGGCAAGGAAAGCAAATGCAGAAATAAATGATTGGGACTACATCAGAATAAAACATTCTGCACAGTGAAGGAAACAGTCCGTGAAACTAAACAAAAATTGATGGAATGGGAGAAAATACTTGCAGATGGCATATCCAGTGAAGGGTTAGTATGCAAATATATAAAGAATTTTTAAAATCTTAACACCCCAAAAACAATCCAGTTAAAAAATGGCAGAGGATGTGGTGGCCAACAGGCACGTGAAGAGATACTCAGCATCACACATCATCAAGGAAATACAAATCAAAACTATGAGTGCTTCCTGGGTGTTTCTGTCGGTTAAACATCTCACTCTTGATTTTGGCTCAGGTCATGATCTTGGGGTCCTGGGATCAAGTCCTGCAACTGGCTCCCTGCTCAGTGGGAAGTTTGCTTTTCTCCTTCTCCCTCTGCCCCTTCCCCTGCTTGTGTTTGTACATGTGCTCTTTCTCTCTCTCAAATAATTAATCTTTTTTTTTCTTTTAAAGATTTTTTTATTTATTTGACAGAGAGAGAGATAATGAGAAAGGGGGTAGTGGGAGAGGGAGAAGCAGGCCCCTCACCGAGCAGGGAGTTTGTTGTAGGGCTTGATCACAGGACCCTGGGATCACGATCTGAGGCAAAGGTGGACACTTAATGACCGAGCACCCAGGTGCCCCTCAAACAATAAATCTTTAAAAAGAAAAACTATCCTGAGACACCACTTCACACCTGTTGGAATGGCTAAAATAAGAAAAACAAGAAACAGGTGTTGGTGAGGATGTGGAGGAAGAGGAATCCTTGTATAGTATTGGTGCAAACTGGTACAGCCACTGTGGAAGACAGGGTGGAGGTTCCTCAAAAAATTAAAAATAGGGGTGCCTGGGTGACTCAGTCAGTTAAGCTCTCCACTCTTGGTTTTGGCTTAAGTCATGATCTCAGGGTCATGAGATCAAGACTTTTTTTGGGCTCTGTACTGGGCATGGAGCCTACTTAAGATTCCCGTACTCCCCTTCTGCTTTTTCCCCCTCACTAAAAAAAAAAAAAATTAAGTATAGATTTGTCATATGATGTGGTAATTCCACTATTGAGTATTTACCCAAAGAATATGAAAACACTAATTTGAGTAGATATATGTACTCCTATGTTTATTTAAACATTATGTAAAATAGCCAAATTATGGAAGCAGCCTAACTGTTCATTGATAGATGATGGATAAAGAAGATACTGGTGTATACACACACACACACACACACACACACACGAATATTGCTCAGCCATAAAAAAGAATGAGATCTTGCCTTTTGCAACAACATGGATGTAGAGAGTATAATAGTAAGCACAATAAGTCAGACAAACACAAATACCATGAGATTTCACTTGTATGTGGAATTTGAGAAACATTAAATGAACAAAGGAAAAAAAAAACAAACAAAAAAGCAGATTCTTAACTATAGACAACAATTCCTTTGTCATCACAAGTGTACTCCTTAATCCCCATCACCTTTGTGACCTGTCCCCACTATCCTCCACTGAGAAAGTGATCCAGTTTTGTTCTTTTTGCATAGTATGCAAAACCGTTCAGTTTTCCCGACATCATTTGTTGAAGAAATTGTCTTTTTTCTTTTCTTTTTTTTAAAGATTTTATTTATTTGAGATAGAAAGCAATCACGAGTGAGTACGAGTAGGGGGAGGGGCAGACGGAGAGGGAGGAACAGCCTGATGCAGGGCTTGATCCCAACACCCCAGGATCATGACTTGAGCCAAAGGCAGACACTTGACTGACTGAGCCATCCAGGTATCCCAGAAATTGTCTTTTTTCCATTGGATAGTCTTACCTTCATTGTTGAAGATTAACTGTCCAATATAATCATGGGATTATTTCTGGGGAGGGTAGAAGCTTTGATGAACTGTTGTGACAGTGGTGGAGAGCGGTTATATCTTTTGGATATAACCAAAGCATATCTGAAAGTTAGTAAACCTGTTTTTAAATAGCAGTTTACTAACAAAGTTAGCCACGTGGGTGGCTCAGTTGGGCATCTCACTGTTAATTTGGCTTGGGTCATGATGTCAGGGTCACAGAATCAGGCCCATCTTTGGGTTCTGGGCTCAGTGAGGAGTCTGCTTCCCCTGCCCTACCCCCCTGCTCACATGCACTCTCTGGAATAAATAAATAAATGTTTAAAAAAATATATCATTTTGCCAGATATATTAATTTACCCAATGGATACAAATAGTTACCTTAATAAGAAATAGTATTTTAAGAAATACAGTGGTTTTGGGTAGATGTTAGTTTGCTTTTAGTCATTAATACTTAAGTATTTTTTTTTTTGGTGGTGAGTATGTGCCTTTTGTACAGTTTTTTTTATTGTATGCATTTTAGATTCTTTTTTATGCATTGAAAGGTTGTGTTTATTAATTTTAAAATGACTGAATTTGATTTGTGGGCCACTCAAAGCATGAGTAAGTTTTGTGTACTCTTAAACCAGTTGTATATACATAAGTGTACATAATATTTAGCTCTGGTAATTATAAATTTTCTTGTTTTTTAGGTATTATGATCAGATTTGTTCCATTGAACCCAAATTCCCTTTCTCTGAAAATCAAGTAAGTCATTAATTTTAATTTGTTTTAAAGTTGTATAATGTAAACTTTCCTCCCACACATGGTATCACTTTACTATTTTTATACTTTTTTATACTTTACTATTTTTGTACTTTTGGTACAAATTAGAAGCTTATAAGCCCATTTCATAAAAATTGGATGTCTTTTTGAAGAATGTCTTGGAATTCTGTTGTTGTCTGTGCTTAGTTACTACGTTTATGTGGAACGTTGGGCTGCATTTTTTTCCCCTACATTTTATATCAGTATGATCTGTTGACTGATTAACATAATCTGTGAGGTCCTTCTCTTTGGCTTTTACAGAATTAAGAAGGAAACTATAATTGAGGAAGTATTAGTCTCAGTTTATGTGTTTTAAAATTTGACACATATAGTTGCATATGAAGTTGCAAGTTCTGGTATGATTAGGTGTTACACTGTAAGAATGTCTGCTTTCTCTTAAAGGCTAGATATTGGAAATGCTGAGAGACTTGTTTTTTTTTTTTTAAGATTTTATTTATTTATTTGACAGAGAGAAATCACAAGTAGGCAGAGAGGCAGGCAAGCAGACTGTACAAAAGAGAGGAAGGGAAGCAGGCCCCCTGCTGAGCAGAGAGCCCAATGTGGGACTCGATCCCAGGACCCTGAGATCATGACTTGAGCCCAAGGCAGTGGCTTAACCCACTGAGCCACCCAGGCGCCCCAACTGAGAGACTTGTTAAACGAGATTTTATTTTTGTGACATTTCTAAGTTTTAAAATAATGTAGTTTATGAAAAATAAATAATCTTGTACTGATGTTTTACAGGTGACATAGTATGTTGAAATTTGCTTTAAAATACTCAAGGAAAGAAGTGTATGTTTAGGGGTTGGAGGTGGGGCAGGGAAAGTGGGGGGTAGGTGAACCAAGAAAGACAAATGGCTAAAACTGGTGATGACTATGTGGGGTTCATTATGTTACTCTGTCTGGTTTTACATATATATAAAATTTCTCTTAATTCTGAGTTGCAAAATTTTTGAATGGGATTCCAGTACATGATTTAAAAGATGGTTAAGTTCTTTTTAAACTTTATGTATGGAATATTTTAGAAGCAGGGTGAGAAGTAGTTTTTTTATTAAGTGGACTTTTTATTTATGTATCGCATACGTATGTGTCATGTGTATAGCTTGAATTTTTTTTTTTTAAGATTTTATTTATTTATTTGACTGAGAGACACACAGTGAAAGAGGGAACACAGGCAGGGGGAGTGAGAGAGGGAGAAGCAGGCTTCCCTTCCACTGAGCAGGGAGCCTGATGTGGGGACTCCATCCCAGGACCCTGGGATCATTACGTGAGCCAAAGGCAGCCACTTAACGACTGAGCCACTCAGGCGTCCCTATAACTTGAATCTTTACAAAGGGAATATACACGTATGAACACAACCCAAATCAAAAAACTCATTATCTCACCTCATTACCCCCATAGTAACCTCTCTCCTACTTTGTCATCATGGAATCGTTTTTAATTTTATTTTCTGGGAAACCTATATAGTACTTACTTTGTTGCCTTTGCTTCTCTTGGCTTATTTGACAGTTATTTAAGTGCCTGTTTTGTTCAAACCATTGTATGTTGTAAAGATGCATAAGACAGTGTTTTCTGGAGAGGATAATATATGTATAATTACTGAGGCAGAATTACCTTTGGAAATATCTTAGTGCCAGTAATTTTGCTTTAAAAAAAGAAAATTTTACGGTCCAGGAATAGGGAAAGGAGTTAGTTAGACTAGAGAGGATAATGTTTTGACAAGCTTTGGTCCTTTTCCTAATTGTGGATTTTCCTTCAAAAGAGACCTAATATTTTATAAGATCCAAGAAAGTAGGATAATTTTCTGTTTTTTCTCTTTCTATCAAGATCTGCTTGACATTTACGTGGAAGGATGCTTTTGATAAAGGTTCGCTTTTTGGAGGATCTGTAAAATTGGGTATGTAATTATTTTAATAAAAATGATAAGAAACTAGGTCTAAACACTTTGTATTATTTTAGGTTTTTTAAAATTGCTCTCCTAACAACTCTTTGTAAATAATAAAAAATTTTACATTTTATTTTCTTTTTAACTTAAAATCTTAATGTAATTTCCAAATATTTATAGAGAGCCTACACCTTGCCAGGCACTATCCTAGTTATAAAAATGTATTCAGTCTGACTAGGATGACAGCTGATCATTCTAAAATACAGTGGGTAGTATATGAGTATATGAACTAAGTTGTGGGAGCAAAAATGAAGAAGACATGGATTCTGCTTATTGAAAGAAAGCAGTGTTCAAATTAGGCTCTGAAGGGTGAATTTGGTTTTCTCACCTAAAAAAATAACCTTACAGGTTGAACATTAGAACAAAAGGTCATTTTTTTGATAAGTGGGGAATAAATAGTACTGTGAAATACTATTTATCTCACTGGGTTCTTGCATGGATTGAATGAGTGAATATATGTGAAGTCATTAGAGGAGTATGCAATAAATATTAGCTGCAATGAACAATAGTAATATGTTTTGTTATAAATGATTACATGTAATGTATTACTTATAGTATGTATGTGTTACAGAGTATATGTTTTAATAACATACAATAGAAATTATATATAATACATATTAATATAATTATTGTTAAGGCTTGAAACCATAGGTTGAATTGAGGATGATGGAGGGTGAAGACATTGGAAAGTAGATTATGAACAGTTGAAAATATACTCTGAATTTGTATTCTTCTCTCTTACACATTAATAACTAACATTTATTGAGTATTTATTACACCTAGGCCCTGTGGAGGGGCTTCACACTACTATCTAACTGAATTCCCCAGAAGCCCAATGAAGAAAGGCACTGTTTTTTTTTTTTTTTTTTTTTTTCAAAAAACCTTTTTTTAATTAACACATAATGTATTTGTTTCAGAGGTACAGGTATGCGATTCATTAGTTTTACATAGTTCACAGTTCTTACTGTAGCACATACCCTCCCCAATGTCCATCACCTAGCCACCCCGTCCCTCCCACCCCCCTGCACCCCAGCAGCCTTCAGTTTGTTTCCTGAGAGTCTCTTATGGTTTGTCTTCCTCTCTGGTTTCATCTTGTTTATTTAAGAAAGGCACTATTATTACCAGTTGGACATACTGGTTTAGAAAGATTAAGTGACTTTCTGAGGTCATAAGGCAAGGATTTAATGAAGTGGGATGTGATTCCTGAAAGTCTAACTCTAGAGACTAAAGGAGATATGATAGATCAGTGAAGAGACTGGTGAAGGTTGGTGAGATTAGATAGGGTGGTATATGTGGGTCAGAAGAGGAGGAGTGGATGTGAGTGACATTTCAGAGTTGAAACTAACTGGATATGCTGACTATTTTTCAGAAAAGAGTAGTAGTAGTTGAGGGTTGACTCTCAGATTTATAACTTGGTTTGACTTGTTGGATATTTTTTCCTTAAGATAGACGAATTCAGGGGCACCTGGGTGGCTCAGTGGATTAAGCCTCTGCCTTCGGCTCCGGTCATGATCCCAGGGTCCTGGGATCGAGCCCCACATCGAGCCTCACATCGAGCCCCACATCGGGCTCTCTGCTCAGCAGGGAGCCTGCTTCCCTTCCTCTCTCTCTGCCTGCCTCTCTGCCTACTTGTGATCTCTCTCTCTGTCAAAAAAAAAAAAAAAAAAAAAAAAAAAAAAAGACTAGTTCAGTTTGACCTTTCTGTGTTATGTCTCGGTAGACATTTTTCTTTGGCATTTGGGAATTGGATTTAAAACTCAGAAGTGGCAGAGGCACTGATTTGAAAACAGTTATCATTAAATGATAAATCTGTCTCCTCTGGTAGTGTGTAGATTGGGAAAAGTGTGAAAGAGGTAGGGATTATAACATTTAAGGATAACAGGGGAAGAGGTTTCTGGGAATGAGGATGAGACAAAGCCTTCAAATCTCAGAGGAACCAGGAGAAAATAGAGACATGGAATTTAGTGCCAGGAGAATTTCAGAGGTCATGTCCAGTGGTTTCTGAGCCTGGCTACAATAGAATTACCTGGGGAAAAGGTGAAAGGTATAGATGTAAAGATGTAGAATGACAGATATAATAGGGTAGGAGGAATTTTCAGGGTGGGCCACTGAAATTAGTATCTTTGAAGATACTTCCAGGTAACTCTAATATTCATTCAGGTTGGAATGTCACCAGCAGAGTCGTTGTGGCAGAGGTCAAGTCATGTAAAGTTGGAGAAGTTGCTGGATTCGGCAATGAAAGAAGTTTCACTAAGGGGATGCTCAAGAAGCCAGATTGCATCCGGTTGAAGTGTGGACCAGAAGTGAGGAAATGAAAACAGCAAATATGAATTGCTTATTTCAGAAAATTTGCAGTAATGATTTAAGGTCAAGGGTGCATTATGCTGAGAGGGAGACCAGGTCAAGAAAAAGGATTTTTAATGCCAAATTGATAGGCTGAAAAGGAGTTGATGGTGAGATAGATTAAGAGATGAACCAAGTTCCTGGAAGAAGTGGGAAGCAAAAAACTTAGCATAAAAAAGCAGGAGGTAGTTATGAAGGCACATCCAGTAGCAATTACTGGGAATCAGGTGTCCTTCAGTAATGTCTTGCTTAAATAAAGCATGGCCTACCCACTCATTAGAATATTGTGTAATTTTAGGATGCTAAAAATAAGAGTGCAAATATATTTTTGTTCACATGTAAAGCTTTGTTTTATTTCTCAGTGCATATCAAAGTTACGTTTATACTATGTTATAGTCTGTTAAGTATGCAATAGGATTATATCTGAAAAACTGGGTATATAACTTAATTTAAAACTTTGTTGCTAAAAAATGTTAATCATCTAGTGACTTGTAATCACTGATCACAGATCACCCTAATAAATATAATTATAATCATGGTGAAAAAATTTGAAATATTGTGAGAATTATCAAAATGTGACACAGAGCTACAAAACGAGCAAATGCTGTTGGAAAAATGGCACTGATAGACTTGCTTGATGCCACTAACTAACTCTCAGTTTGTAGAAAGAAATGCAGTTATCTGCAAAGCCCTATAAAGTGAAGCACGATAAAATGAGGTATGCCTGTAAGTTTGTCTTTTTGTGATCTGCGTATTTCACTTAACTTAATGTTCTTGAGGTTTATCCACTATGTAGCATGTGATGGCATTTCCTTCGTTTTTAAGGCTGAATGATACTCCATTGTATGTACATACCACATTTTGTTTATCTGTTTGTCCATCAGTGGACACTTCAGGTTTCTTCTACCTTTTGGTTATGATCATGGGTGTATAAATATCTTTTTGTGACTGCTCTCAGTTCTTTGGGTATATACCCAGAAGTGGAATTTTTGGATCATGTGGGAATTCTATTTCTAATGTTTTGAGGAACTGCCATATTGTTTTCCATAGCAGCTGCAGTGTTTCACATTCCCACCAGTAGTGCACAGCAGTTCCAGTTTTTCCCTATGTCTGCCAATAATTGTTATTTTTTATTGTTGCTGTTCTTGATAGTAGCTATCCCAGTGGATGTGAAGTGTGTAGTTTCTTGAGCAGAGTTGTATTTTAACCACATTATCTGCTAGCCTTTTGAGAGATGTATTGGCATAACGGAGTCAGGCTTGGAGGTGCTTGAATTGGGTTAGGTTTGTGGTAGTGAAGAATTGGCTTGAATGTGGTGAGAAGATACAATTTTGAGAGCGGTGATGAGAAAATGGAAATAATTTATTTGGATTTAAGTGACAAATGACTTCATTTGGAACCTCACAACATTTTGGACATAAAGGGAAGGAAAGAATAATTCCTTGATCTTTTGAATTTTAGAGGATAGGAATATTGCTGTGGAAATAAATGCCTGGCAGGACAGCATTAGAAATATGGGCACTATTTTGGGTGAGAAAAGAGGTTTGGAAACTTGTTTTTGTGAGTCAATCTCTGAAACATTCATTTTTTTTAGAAAAATAAATGAAAAATTTTTCCTTCTTAATTTTTTACAGCTCTTGCAAGCTTAGGATATGAAAAGAGCTGTGTGTTGTTCAACTGTGCAGCCCTAGCTAGCCAAATTGCAGCGGAACAGAACCTGGATAATGATGAAGGATTGAAAATGGCTGCTAAGCATTATCAGGTATGTAGAAAAGTAACCATATAATGGTTCACACTCCATTGTATTAAATTGGAAATAATCTATATTGAGGTTTATAGATGTTTCTTTATACTTTTCTTGAAAAGTAATGTACTTTTTAATGAGTTACTGAGTACTTTTGAATTTTGATAAATGTCATACCTATAGTCCAGCTCTGTTTTCTTCACCATTGTATACCCAGCACCTAGCACAGTGCCTGGCACATAAGAAAGGCTCAATAAATGTTGGGACAACAAATGATTGAATGTTTTAGGTGAAGTTCTTGGTAAATCCCTTTCAAATAACTGATCTCATGTAAAAATTTTGTAGAGTTGAACCTTGAAAGCATGGGGATTGGGGTACTGACCCCCTGCACAGTCAGAAAATACACTGTAATAACTTTTGACTCCCCTAGACCATAGCTACTCATAGCCTACTGTTGACCAGAAGCCTTACCCATAAAATGAACAATTAACACACATTTTGTATGTTACATGTATTTTATATTGTACTCTTAAAGTAAGCTAGAGAAAAGAAAGTGTTATTAAGAACTACATAAGAGAAAATATATTTATAGTACCATAGTACCATATAGTACCATACTGTATTTTTCGAAAAAAAAAAAAATTCATGCATAAGTGCACCTGTGTAGTTCAAACCTCTGTTGTTCAAGGGTCAGATGTACATTATTTTAATATATTTTTTATTAGAGTGAGACACATATAAAATTTCACCATTGTCAAAAAAGTTAAGACCTAAGAAAATTTTAACTCTGAGAAACAAAGAGGTCATATTTAAAGGTGGTCAGATATGTAATGTTCTTAAGTTGGCTAAATTTAGATTTTAGATATTATCATTTACTAATATGGCATAATTGTGGCAGTGTATTAACTTTTATTTTTGTTTTTATTTAAAGAACAAATTGCTGCTGAGTGATATGTATAATTACATTCTCATGTTTTATATTATGTTGTTATTTACAAAGTGTACTCATGGACATTATTTTACTATCCTATAAGCCTTGTAATGCATGTTACATAATGTCCTTCTCATTTAATATGCAAGGAGACTAAAAGGTCAGAGTGTTAATAACTGGTCCACTGGGGTTTCAGGTGTTCTGATTCCAAATTTTATGGAATTCCAAATGGTGCTTCTAGTGTCTTCTTTGGCTCTGGAATTTGCTTGTCTTAGAGGTTGAGTGTCTGATTTTTTCCCGATATTTAAGTTTATGAGTGAGGTGAGGAATGCTCTTTTAAAAGTGAGGGGGGTGCCTAGGTGGCTCAGTTGTTGGGTGTGTGTCTTTGGCTTGAGTCATGATCCAGGGTCCTGGGATCGAGCCCCACATCAGGCTCCCTGCTCTGTAGGAGGCCTGCTTCACCCTCTCCCACTCCCCCTACTTGTGTTCCCTCTCTCACTGTGTCTCTCTCTTCTAAATAAATAAATAAAATCTTAAAAAAATAAAGAAGTGAGAGGAAAGTACATTTTAAGCAAACAAGGTGCTTCAAATTGTGGCTTGCCCTGTAGTTTTGAATGGGCATGGATGACAAACATGACGTGCATCCCTTTTCTTTTTGAGGCTATAGAGGGCCAATATTTTAAAATGTGAAAATGGGGGTGCCTCAGTGGCTCAGTGGGTTAAAGCCTCTGCCTTTGGCTTGGGTCATGATCCCAGGGTCCTGGGATAGAGCCCCACATTGGGCTCTCTGCTCGGTGGGGGGCCTGCTTCCTCTTATCTCTGCCTGCCTCTCTGCCTAATGAATCTCTCTCTGTCAAATGAATAAATAGAATCTTTAAAAAAAAATGTGAAAATGAAGTAAACTTAATTATTTACTTTTCTGTTAACTGTAACTCAGTTAACTGGCATGTGATATCTTGGAGGGCATTCTTAATTACTGAGAACATTATATCCTGTGAGTCACTTCTGTGATTCACAGTAGGTCACCTACTGTGATTGAAAGGGAGGGGTAATATTGGTAAGAAGACCTAGATCCTAAGCCAGTCTAGGCTGTTTGCCACCAAGAAGCTGTGTGGACTTAGTTGTGTTCTTTAATAACCTCTGTGGGCCTCCATTTCCAAGATTGGTGAGAGAGACTGGATTCTTTGTTGTTCTAGTCTAGTTGATTCTCTTAGTTTGTTGAGCAAGGTCAGGTCATCGCCTCTTGCACATGCTCTAGTTTTATACTTCTGACTGCAGAAAACATGATTTTCACTTTCAGTACAGTTAACCTTGAATTATCTCTGCAGAGCATCTCTCTATAATCCACAAAACCTTTACTTACTTACTTAATTTATTTTTAAAGATTTTATTTATTTGAGAGAGAGAATGATAGAGCGTGAGCAGGGTGGAAGGGCAGAGGGAGAGGGAGAACCAGACTCCCTGCTGAGCAGGGAGCCTGACACTACTGATGTGGTGGACTCAATCCCAGGACCCTGCTCAGGTCAGGGATCATGACCTGAGCCAAAGGCAGGTGCTTAGCCAATTGAGCCACCCAGGCACCCCGCACAACACCTTTTAAACCCAGACTGATGTTTTTCTTTTTCCCAGGATCATTTGTTTCATAAAAACAGTTATTTTTGTGTTAACTTCAGCAAAATATAATCAGGAATAAAAAATCTGATGGGGAACATTTCACCAGGGACCTTTGAAAGAAATTATTATAGTGGATAATAACGCTGTTCTTCAGAGGACTAGGCACCTGTACTATTTGAGGTTTCCCCTAAGTATGGCATGTTTAAGTACTTGACAGATGGATTTGTTTGGGATCAAAGTAAACTCATTTTAGTATTAAATGCATTTTAAGGGACGCCTGGGTGGCTCAGTTGGTTGGACGACTGCCTTCGGCTCAGGTCATGATCCCAAATCCTGGGATCGAGTCCCTCATCCGACTCCCAGCTCCACGGGGAGTCTGCTTCTCCCTCTGACCTTCTCCTCGCTCATGCTCTCTCTCACTGTCTTTCTCTCAAATAAATAAATAAAATAAAAAAAATGCATTTTAATCATGTTTTATCCCTGCCTCTATTCTTATGTTAGTCTTGAGGAAGTATATCTAAAAGTAATTTAACCAATTTGTCCTCTGAAGTTACTGTATTTTTGTTGCAGTGTACTTTTAATCTTTGTTAAATCTTTTGTTAACTGTACAGCATTGTTGTCTGTAGGTCAGTTGTTTTTAGATTTGTAACAAGATAAAAATTTAAAAATAGTAACTGTTCAACTAAATTAACATTTGAAATGATTTGTGTGTAATAGTAGAAAATTAAGTCTTGGCTGGGTTTCTGTAGATTTCAAAGAAGTTCTTTTTTTTCTTCCTGTAGTTTGCTAGTGGTGCCTTTTTACATATTAAAGAGACAGTTTTATCTGCCTTAAATCGAGAGCCTACTGTGGACATATCTCCAGATACTGTTGGGACCCTCAGTCTTATTATGTTGGCACAGGCCCAAGAAGTATTTTTTTTAAAAGCCACAAGAGGTAATTGTACCTTTTCCTCCATTTTGTTGCATGTGAAAAGAAGTGATAAGCTTTTAAAATAGGAAGGTGATTAGAATATAATATGCTCAGTGTAGAGCTTTCCTCTTTGAACTTAACACATGGGTTATTGAAAATTTTCAACTTTCTTTTTCTGAAATTAAAGTGGTACAAATGAACATTTATGAATGTAGGCTGTGTTTGAAGCATTTTATGAAATAGATAGCTATTGTCTTAAAATACTAAACTCTGGAATAGTATTTGTGTAGGTTTGTAGTGGGTCAAAAATTCATTCATTCAGCATATATTTATTGGGTATGTACTGTGTGCCAGTCACTGCTCTAGGCTCTAGATACAGGTTGCAAATAAGATTCTTACTTTCAGGAAGCTTACATTTTTAGTGTGGGAAAGATGATAAGCAAGAAATTAAGTAGCCAAGGTGATTTTAAAGGGAGATAATTGGTATAAAGAAAATAAAATAGATTATGTGATAATGCCTGGTGGTCTGGCTCTGGGTGAGGATACTGGGGGAGTCATGGTAATTTTAGATTGATTAGTCAAGAGGAGTTTCTTCAAAGAGACCTACTCTAAACTAGATGTAATTAATAAGAAGGAGCATCTAGACAGAGTCCCTGGTTCTGTGAATGAGGAAATAAAAACAGTTTTTAGGAGGCGTGTAAGTTAGTATGAGAGATTGGGATATGGTCTGATTGTGGAAGTGCATAGAAATTGAAAATAAGAGAGCAGTCATCTTATGGAAGCAATATGAACTGGAATAGTTTTTATCTTATAAAATAACAGCTAATAGTAAGATAGTAAGATGGAATTAATATATAGTAAAATTTACCCATTTAAAATTTACAGTTGATTGTTTTTTAGTATATTCAGAGTTTTGAAACCACTAGCACTATCCCTTATTTTCAAACATTATCGTCACCCCAGAAACAAACTCCAAACCCCCTCTCCATTCTCCTTTTTTCCCAGCCCGTGGCAACCACTAACCTATTTTCTGACTATGGATTTGCCTATAAAGTGGTTAAATTTTATGTGGAAGAATTGATTTAATCAGTAAGGACTTTTTTTTAGACAAATATACAAACTTGTGATCTTGGTGTTTATACTGTTAACATGATTATTTTATATTTATTTTAATTATAATGGTCAATTTAATATTTTATTCCAGATAAAATGAAAGATGCCATCATAGCTAAATTGGCTAATCAGGCTGCAGATTACTTTGGTGATGCTTTTAAACAGTGTCAGTACAAAGATACTCTCCCCAAGGTCAGTTATTGTTTTTGTAAACACTTGGTTATTTTGCATGTGGAAATAACTTGGATGTTTTTGTGTATAAGAAGGTGCATTGAAAATTATGTTTTATAAAGAAACTTGAAATTTTAGGAGAGGCATTTGGAGAATGTATTTGTAGAAATTATTTAGGATGCATGGAAAATTCTTTTATATTTAGGGTATGCCTTTGTTTCTACTCTTAACTAAATTTGTTTTTCCAAGCTAAAACTCTTTCTGGAAATTTTTGAACCTCTCCAGTAATTTTACCGCATGAAGATTTGTGTAGTTCTGATTCATTGGTGATTTGGTTATAAGCATGAATACTTGAGCATGTTGATTAGTCACTCTTTTAATTTTTGTCCTGTTTTCTTAAAGATGAGTCTTAAGGCACAAAAACAGACATAAAGACAAAAGCAAAAGAAACAAATTCATCTAATATTTTGATTAGAAGTAAGTTTTGCCAACAGGGATAGAAAATTGGGCTGCTGTTGGACAGCTAAGGAAAACAACCATCTTAAACCACACATCACAGGGAGTATTAATTGTTTTAATGTAAACTTTTCTGAAGTGGCATTTGAAAAGACTAGTCAGTGATGATCATTTGTAAATGACAAAGCAGATGATTAGACTGACAAGTGAACTCAGAATGGTTAAAAAAAGGAATTAACAGATTGTGTGAAATGTATGTTTCAACTACTCTTTCAGAAATGTTCAGGTAATTGGGGCGCCTGGGTGGCTCAGTGGGTTAAAGCCTCTGTCTTGGGCTCAGGTCATGATCCCAGGGTCCTGGGATCAAGCCCCGCATGGGGCTCTCTGCTCAGCAGGGAGCCTGCTTCCTCCTCTCTCTCTCTGCCTGCTTGTGATCTCTATCTGTCAAATAAATAAATAAAAATCTTAAAAAAAAAAAAAAAGAAATGTTCAGGTAATTGGTTTTATCTATATCTGCATATGGTTTTTGTTACATGATTTTTTGTAGGAGAATTTATTGATTTATGTCATTCAAGAATCTTTTAAATTATGAAATTGCAGACAATTTTTTAGTGAAGTAAAAAAGCACATAAATTATCTCAACAGCGCAAATTAGAGAATTAGGAATTCATGTGAAGGAATTCCTGGAGATTTAAAGTACACCAAGAGATCAGTAGATATTTGCCCAGGACTCTTGGATGTTAATACTGTTACTCCTGAAAAGAGCCTTGGGATCTTCTCTCACCTTTTTTTCATCTGAAAGACCTCATGTTCAGCTGCACAGTGTACCGTTACATCCTGTTGGGCCATTAGTTCAGTCGTGTCACGGAGAGAAGAATGTCACCTTCAAAGACTTGGAAACTACCTCTGCAGCATTCCTGGTATTCCTTGAAAATCTCCTGTTTAAATAGCAAGTTGCTCCAGCCTTACCTTGAGACCTGGCATGAGTACAGCTTGAGATTCAGATGTCCTTTTTGCCTTTTTACTAATAAAGCTCATAAGGTATTTTCATATTCTAGTTATAAAACTGGAATATCTGCAAGTAGTGATCCAGGAAGCTAGCAAATTATTCACTGGGACACAGGAAAGCATACCAGGTAGTACTTGAGTTTTTGACTGTCTTTATTTTTTTTGTCTAGACCATGACTGCCTAGTATATTTCTTGGATTTCATATGTCATGTACTTCCTAAAGACAGCAAGATTGCAGGCTAGGATTTGACATTTTGGAAGAATATCTACTGAAATAAGTACTTCTCTGGTTCATGTGTTTGGGTCTTTTAAAACTAATTTTGACTGGAATTTTTTTCAAAGCAAATTAGGGCAAAAATAACACTTCATCATGTTAGGTATTAATTTAGTACATTTGTCTGTTCTGTGTTTTTGAGTATATGATCTGAAATGTTAGCATTTATACTAAATTTTTATATGGCTAGAAATCATCTTTATTAAAAAATTCTCTTAGGATATAAATGTAAGTGGGAACTTAATTTACTGTCTTTTGTCTTTTAAACATGACGAAACAGTCAGCTATAGAGCATTTTCATTAGTGTATGTGAGTAATGGTGGTTTAGTTAACTCTATGGGCTGGGTAAGGACTCATAAGAAAGCTTCTAAAGCCCTGTGCTTGGTATTCCTCTGTGAATGTCTGTTTCCCTTCTTTTTCTAATGCATGCATTCCTGTCTTTGTAAACAAAATGTTGACTTCATGGCTTAATTGAAGACTTAAAAAACTTAAATTGGCTTTACAGTTCAAAAGAAAAACCCCTTAATTTTAATTGGAAGAAAAAAGATGGATTCATTGAATTCAGTTCCTGCAGAATCATGCGGTCTTCTCTGTTTACACCTAATGACTAACCTATCTCTAAACCATTAATGGGGTGATTCTAATTTCTGTCTCCTTTTCCTTTTTCTTCCTGCATCCCATGTTGTCTGTGGTGGTTTGTGTGGTTGGACTCTCCCCTGGTCAGTATTTTTATTTCCAGGAGGTGTTCCCTGTCTTGGCTGCAAAGCACTGTATCATGCAGGCCAACGCTGAGTACCACCAGTCTATCCTGGCAAAGCAACAGAAGAAATTTGGAGAAGAGATCGCAAGGTTACAGGTGAGTCTCTTGGACTACTCTAGAATGAGTATCTGTCAGATATACTTAATTTATTAATGAAGAACCTAAGAAAACTGTTTTTGTGAAAGTATTGCTTGTTATTAGTTGTGATAGTAGTTTGTAGATATTAAGGAGATTGTTCTTACCAGATGTATGCTTACATATTTATGGACGAACTTTAGTTTCAAATGATCCTGCAAAAAAAAAAAAAAAATACATGTAAGTGTATATATGGGAAAGAGTGATAAAGCAAATATGACAAATTGCTAACACTTGTTGAACCTAAGTGTGGTTCTATTATTATTCCTTGTTCTGTTTTTTCAGTTTTTCTGTGGGCTTGAAATTTTTTGAAATTTAAAATTGGGAAAATTAGGTATATGTAAAGGTATATACTTTATCTTTCTCTGTTTGCCTTCTGTCTGTTTCCTCCATCTTTTTTCCCCACTGCCCTAAAGGTGATTTCCATTAGATTCTCATTTAATCCTTTCAGTATTTTTTTCTTTGAAATATAAGCAAATATATGCACTTGCATACATAATACACATACTGCATGTTCTTAACTCTCCCCATTCTTACATATGAGGTACTATGCTTCATATAGCGTTGTGTGTAGAGTTGTGTGTCTTGCTTTAAGCATGCAACAGCATATCCTGAATATCTCCATTTTA
Organism: Mustela nivalis; assembly: GCF_964662115.1. NCBI lineage: Eukaryota > Metazoa > Chordata > Mammalia > Carnivora > Mustelidae > Mustela > Mustela nivalis. The sequence goes on from NC_139020.1 coordinate 150,547,639, forward strand.
ATATAGCAATACGGTGCTTGCTTTGGCAGCACTTACAATAATAATAATAATAATAACAACAATAATAATATAGCAATAGAGACACCTTCCTAATTTTTCTTTAGAGCTGAAGTGTGCTTCATTGTATAAATAGAAGTTTATTGCTGTCCCCTTTTGCTGGATACTTGCATGTTTGCAAGGTTTCGTGCAAGTAATACTGCTGTGAATAATTATGTACGCATGGAATTTTGTATTTCAGCAGGTGTCTTGGCTCTGGCTTCCCTAATCATAGATTCAGAGTTTGAACAACAGGAATTTGTTTTCTCATAGTTGTGGAGGCTGAGACCAGGATGTCAGCATGGTTAGGTTCTCGTTGAGAGTTCTCATGAGAGTTCTCTTCCTGGTTTGTAGACTGTTGGCCATTTTCTCTCTGTGTCCTTACATGGGTAAGGGGAGGAGAGAGAGCACATTCTCTGGTTCATCCTTTTGAAAGGCACTAATTCCATAATGAGGGCTCTGCCCGCATGGCCTCATCAGAACATAATCCTCTTAAAGTCCCATCTCCAAGTACCATCACTTTCAGTGTTAGAGTGTTAACATAGGAATTTTTGGGGCGGGGTGAACAGTTTAGTCCACAGCAGCAGGCATACCTTAAATTTCTAGAAATTGGATTGCTGATAATAAAAGTATAATGCATCTGTAATTTATTGTATATTATACTTGGCTCTTTGATCCACTTCAAATTTATCCTGATATGTGCAGTATGGATCCAGTTTTCCTTTTTTCAGATGGCTTACCCATTTGTCCCCAAACCATTTATTTATTTATTTGACAGACAGAGATCACAAGTAGGCGGAGAGACATTCTGAGAGATAGGAGGAAGCAGGCTGAGCAGAGAGCCCAATGGCACCCCTCCCCAAACCATTTATTACAGTGACTTTCTTACTCCGCTGACTTGAGATTTCGGCTTTGTCACACACTAAATTCGTCATATATATTTGGGTCTATTTCTAAACCTTTTTTCTTTTTCATTGTTCTAGTTCTATACAGTTTTAGTCATTGACTCTTTAGAGTGTTTTAATGCCTGATAGGTATCCATCTCTCATTTCTGAATTTTCCTGATCTTTTTGTATATGCTTCTATATATATATATTTTTAAAGATTTTATTTATTTATTTGACAGAGTGAGATCACAAGTAGGCAGAGAGGCAGGCAGAGAGAGAGAGAGAGAGGAGGAAGCAGGCTCCCTGCTGAGCAGAGAGCCCGATGTGGGACTCGATCCCAGGACCCTGAGATCATGACCCGAGCCGAAGGCAGTGGCTTAACACACTGAGCCACCCAGGTGCCCTAGATGTTTTTTTGATTTAAATATTTACTATGGAAAATTTGAAAAAAAAAATCTATGTAATGTATGAATCATCAAATATCTGGGGCCCATGGGTATCAGTATTTTGCTATTTGTGTTTCACTTATTTCCCCTTCCCCTCTTATTTTTTTGGAGTATTTCACATATTTCATCCTGAAGTACTTTACTATATATCTCTAACAGATAAGACTTAAAACTCTAGAACTACAATGTCATCCCACTCAGCAAGAATAATAACTGGTTAATAACTATTATTAGTAATATAATATTATCCAGACCTAGTTTAGTTTTCCCGGATTTTTTCTTACTGTTTTTTACAGTTGGTCTGTGCAAATCAGGATCCATACAAGGTCCTCACATTGTATTTGATTGATGTGTTTTACAAATCTTTAATTTGTAATGGCCTCCCTCTCCTTGACTGCCATATTGAATTTTCCTCACTTTCTTGGATTGTGTGTTTCTTAAATGGTGTCTGTGATGTCTCATCTCTTTTTTGTTACTTGTGTAAATATTTCAATCTTTAAAAGTGATTTTGAGTTTTTCTTCATTTTCTTGCTTGAGTTCTGTCAGTTCCTATTGCACATTCTCTTGCTATCTGCTGTTCATTCACTGTTGTCTGGACCATCTGGTCCTCTGTTCATATTTTGTGTTCTTTTGATACTATGATTATACCCTTAAGTTTTTTAGTTTATTTTAGTTTTTTTAGCATGCTGTTTTCATCTGCTTTGTGACAACATTTCTTTGGTGAATTTTTATTACCTGTTGGAAACTTACTTATATGCTCATTTTCATCCTTTTCCTCTTGGTTTCTTTGTGTTGAGGCAGATGGCATGCTGTATTGGTTACTTGTATTTGAATGAGGATTGATTCTGATAGATAGCAAGAGGCTCCTGAGTGGGGGAATGGCCCTTGGGAGTGTTTCATGCCTCTTTGTGTAAGGGCACCCTCCTCAGTTTCACTTCTTTGTCTCTATAAACCTAGACTGGTTGAGGAAGGACTGTTAACCTCCAAATCTGTGTTTCCCTGAATCCCTCACAGCCTTTGCTTTGTAGAGTGGTGTGTCTGCTTTGAGAGTTTATTTTGTTGGACTTTTCTGAGTGCTTACCCCCTTTGTTCTTTCTCCCTGCTTTTCACTCCTCTTGTCTACTTCCCCCAGCCTCTCTGCCTTTGATTAATCAGCCTCTTGCTCTCAGTAGTTCCCGCTTGGGATGCACTTTGGTTTTTCCTGTGACCCCTGGTGGCTGACATGGGCCATTTGGCTTTGCCTTTATCATCTGTTGGCACTTGTTACTTCATTTCATTTCATCATTTTCAGATTTGCTTAAAGTCATTTCCGCTCATGGGGGGAGGAGAGCTTAGTAGTCCCTTTTTCCCCCAGTGTGTTCAGTATATCTGAATACTGTAGTACTAACTTTGCTATTTGACCACATATTTACAAATCAAATGTGATAAGTGATTTAAATTTGTATATTTTCCATCTCCTAGTTTCCATTGAAGATGGAGCTTTTGTTTTGCTCTGTTGATTTTGCATCTAAGCCACCTCTCTCATTATTTAGAATAGTGTAGTTGACTTTTAGGTTTTCCTGATACACAAATACATCACCTGTAAATGATTTTTTTTCCTTTTTTAAATTTCATATGTCTCATTTCATTTTTTTTTTTGTCTTGTTTTGACATATTCTGTGGTTGATGATACTATTTTATTTTGACTCTAGGAATGGTTTCTTAAATTTTTCTGCTAAGTATATTAGCTTTGGGGGTTAAGATTTTATCATGTTAAGGGATTGAATATCTATTTTGATTTTACCAAGATTTTCAAAAATATCAGTGTTGAATATTGAATATTATCAGTGCTTTTTCAATACTGTGTAGATAATTTGATTTTTAAAAATTTATTATTTGGAGAATTATAGAAGTAGGTTTTCTTAAACCATTCTTGTATTTCTATATCATTAAGCCGTTCATGTATTTCTATAATTCGGTGTTTCATACTTGCTTTATTTTCAGTGGTTATTCTGTATACATGTTCCCTGTGTCTGAGGATATTATATATTCTCTAATTGTGGACTCCAGGGTTCTCAATATCTCATAAATCAAACTCATTAATTGTGCTGTTCAGATCTTCTGTAATCTTAATAATTTTTTTGTTTACTTGGTCTGTCATGTTGAGACAGGAATGTTAAAGTTTTCCCCTCTGATGAGGGGTAGATTTATCCATTTTGCATTTTAATTGTTTATATACATAGAGATTTATTAAATGCAAAGTATAAGAAGTTTTATGTCTTTCTGGCAAATTGGCACATGTTAAGCATTAAGTACTTAATTTATCCCTAATGATGATTTTGGCTTTATTGCCCATTTTGTCTGATGTTACTGTATCTGAAACCACCTGAGTAATGCAGTTTGAGCCCTACATTTACGTGAGGCATTTGCTCATGTTATGAATTATGATAGACCTTTTTTAAAAAAAAATATATATATACATACTCCTGTTGATACTGAGATAACATGCTTCTTCGTTGCCTTCCTGTGTTGGCTGGGTCATTTTTTCATGATTCATCCTTTCACTGTTGGAGTAGCTCTTCAAGGTTCCTGCCTCTATGTGAGGTGAGGGCATGTTTCTCAGTAGATCGATATGTCTCTGTATTTCAGGTTCCATGAGAGCTTTTAATGTGTGTGTGTGTGTGTTAAAGATTTATTTATCAGAGAGAGAGAAATAGTGCATGCACAAGCTGGGAGAGAGGCAGAAGGAGAGGGAGAGAAAAAGGGAGAGAAGCAATATCCCTGCTGTGCATGGAGCCTGATGTGGGGCTCAGTTCCACAACCCTGAAATCACCACCTGAGCTGAAAACAGGATTTGGATGCTTAACTCACTGAGTCATCCAGGTGCCCCACTTCTAATGCATTTTAATTGCTAGTCTTTTGGAATACAGAAATATTTGACAGCCAGCCTCCCTCACTGTCAGTTTATACTTATTGGCCCATGGGTTTCTTTTACTTTACTGGTAATTCACCCATGTGTTTAGAGGGATGCTGGCTATGTTTATTCTTTATTTTTGATATTTTGTGATGGGGTAGTTTCGACATTATTCTGTTGACCACATTGCTGGAAATACAAGTCCTCAAAGATTGTTTTGAAAAACTAATGCTTGGATCCTTGGTTGAAAAAAAGAAAACTTTTTTTTTTTTTTTTTTAACATTTTCTCTTTAGCATGCAGCAGAATTGATTAAGACAGTGGCATCTCGCTATGATGAATATGTTAATGTGAAAGATTTTTCTGACAAAATCAGCCGTGCCCTTTCTGCAGCAAAGAAGGATAATGACTTCATTTATCATGATCGAGTTCCAGACCTTAAAGATCTAGACCCTATTGGCAAAGCCACACTTGTGAAATCTACCCCAGTCAGTGTACCCATCAGCCAGAAATTCACTGGTATGTCAAGTATTCAAATACACTTTAATGTTACTCATCTTTCCCCCAGTTTAATCTGTTTTTTTAAGCTGAAATCATAAAACTGCTATTGTATGCTTTGAATATGATTTGCATTCATGTTTAAAATGAATATGAGAATAAAAATGAAGTGGTGTATCTATAGTGAAATTTCAAGAGGGAGAGTAAATGGTAATAAAGTATCTGTATACAACAGAGAATTTGAAACTGAGTAATGACAGACTTGAAGCATTTGTCATTTTGTTAACATTTGTTATTGATTTAAGAGTCTGCCATTAAAAATGAACATTCATAAATATGACTTTAAATATATAAACTTATGGAGTCATGGTTGTATGAAGTAAGTATTATCCTTGAATGTTGTAGATACATTCAGTATATAGTAGTCTAGCTGAAATCCCAAGATTAATATTCTAAATTATTGGGAAAGGATGATTATCTTACTGTTTTCTACTTAGCAAACAAGATGTGTTTACTGTGTGCCAGGGATTCTCTTAAATACAGATGCTAGCTCAGAATTCATATTCTAGCAGTAGTCCCATGAGATATGTACTGTTATCCCCAGTTGACTGATGAGGTTATTGATTCACAGAGTGCTCAAGTAATTTTGCTCAGTGTTTCAGAGCTAGGAAGTGGTGGAAGGAGCTGGAAATCAAACCATGGCACTGTAGGCTACTTAATCAGCAAATGAACAGTGTGTTTTTTTACATGTAAGTCTTCTTTACCAAAGATCTTAAAATGTCAATGACAGACACATCTTAAAAAGTTAAGAAAATTAAGATCAAAGAAAAAGAAAGCTTTCATTGTCATTGTCCCTGAATATAGTGATCTAAAAATCCTCTTCATTATTGTACTTTTAATAGTGATTTGGTTTTGATTTTTAAGTATTTGTAGACTTTTTATGTGAATATTGGAAAGGGAATATGAACATTCACTTTACAAGTGTTTTGTCTTGAAATTTTGTTGAAATTTTCATTCCTAATTTTAGATTTGTTTGAGACTATGGTTCCTGTGTCAGTACAGCAGTCACTGGCTGCCTATAATCAGAGGAAAGCTGACTTGGTTAACAGATCAATTGCTCAAATGAGAGAAGCCACGACTTTGGCAAATGGGTAGGTAGAGCTTAACTTCCATGAATGTATCTCTAAAGTTCTAATGTTTCTGTTTGAGTGTTTTATAACTAAATAGTTCATGAACATTTTAGTTTTCTGAGCTTGCAGGTGAATGTCAAGAATATGTGAAATCGCAAATACACACCTATGTGCACTTCTTGTGGCTGCTGTGTATTTATTAAGTCCTAGTAAATGTATTTGGAATAAATTTGATTACTGAAACAAAGAGAGTAGTTTTGGCTACTGATTTGCATTTTAGGGAATATTTATACTTGTAAGTTAAAGTACATGGTATATTCAGTATTCTTACCCAGTTTTTGTTGCTGGTGGATTAAGGCTTAAAATAATTCATTGGTTTTTTAAAATATCTTAAGTATAATTTTCAATAAAATGCAACAGAATACACCCGTTTTAAGTGTATAGTTCACTTCTTTCTGATAAATGTTCATACCCGTGTAACCACCACCACCATGATCAAGGTAGAGAACGTTTCCATCACCCTAAAAAGTTCCTTCATGCCTCTTTCACTTTAGTCCTTCTTCCCCTGGCCCTTAGCCACTGCTCTCTGCTCCTTGTCACTCTAGGTTAGTTTTACTTTTTATACAGTTTACTATAAATGTAATTATTATAGCATGTGTATTATATCATATGTACATTACAGTATATAGCATATTGTAGTGTTGCTATAGTATTTATAGTACCTATTGCATATACAGTATATACTCAGAATGTGTTGGACTTCTTTCACTTAGCATAATAATTTGAGATTCATCTATGTTTATATCAGTTTGGTCCTTTTTATTACTGAGCAGTATTTCATTTTATAGTTAAATAACAATTTGTTGATTCTGTATTCACTGATGGTGGACATTACAGATGCTGTGAGCACTGATGCATAAATCTTTGTGTGGACATGTTTTAGTTCCCTGGGTGAATAGTTAGGATTAGAATTGCTGAGTTGTGTGGTTGGTGTATGCTTAACTTTATGCAGAATAGCCAGATTGTTTTCCAGAGTGGTTATTCCAGTTCATATTCCCACCCGCTCAGCAGCACTTAGTATTGTCAGTCTTTTCATTTTTATTCATTTTAGTGTGTGTGTGTAGCAGTACCACATTGTGGTTTAATTTGTATTCCTGTGATTACTAATGGTGTTGAGTAACTCTTCATGTACTTATTAGCATTTATATATGTTTTGTGAAGTGTCCGTTGAATTTTTAGCTCATTTTTTAAAATTGAGTTTTTCGTGTTCTTTATGTATTTTACAGCAAGTCCTTTGTCAGATACATATCTTTGAGACTTCCTTTCTTTCAAGATTTTATTTATTTATTCTCATTAGGGAGAGAGAGAAAGAAAGCAAGCAAGAGCTGGGAGAGGGGCAAAAGGAGAAGGGCAGAGGGAGAGGGAGAAGCAGGCTTCCTGCTGAGCAAGGAACCCAGTGGGGGACTAGTCCCAGGATCCTGGGATCATTAAGGCAGATGCTTAACTGCCTGAGCCACCCAGCTGCCTCAGATTTTGTCTTTTAATTACTTAGACTGAAAGAAGTTAAGTTTGAGCTGTGAGCCCACGGTAGCTAGTATTTTTTTTTTAAGATTTTATTTATTTATTTATTTGACAGAGATCACAAGTAGGCAGAGAGGCAGCAGAGAGAGAGAGGAGGAAGCAGGCTCCCTGCTGAGCAGAGAGCCCGACTCGGGGCTTGATCCCAGGACCCTGGGACCATGACCTGAGCCGAAGGCAGAGTCTTTAACCCACTGAGCCCCCCAGGTGCCCCGGTAGCTAGTATTTTTTAATGTGCATTTCTTACTTTTTGGTTTTTAATTCTGAACTGTGAACTTAATTATTTGACAGTTTTGTTTTCATTTTATCAATCACTATTTTTTTTTTCCTTTTTTCCCCCTTTATCTTTATTTTCCCATTGATGAGGGTACTCAGCTTTTTTGGGGTGCTAAAACTTCATTGCTATTGATTAGGATATATAGGAGATTAATTTTTTAAAGATGATTTAGACCTCTAGATGACACAGTATCTCTTTTTTTTCAGGGTGTTAGCTTCCCTTAATCTTCCAGCAGCAATTGAAGATGTATCTGGAGATACTGTACCTCAGTCTATATTGACTAAGTCCACGTCTGTGATTGAACAGGGAGGCATCCAGACTGTTGATCAGCTGATTAAAGAGCTTCCTGAACTACTACAAAGAAATAGAGAAATCCTAGATGAGGTATGTTTTAAGAGATTTGTTTTTTCAAGTAAAAACTGTTTGCCACTTGGTGTCCAGCAGGGATTAGGACTGGATGCTTTCTTCTCTTGGGTTTTGTAGGGTAATACTCACCATCCTGATGAAGTTAATGTGACCCAGAACTGCCTTTCAGCTTCCCAGAGGAATTCTCATTGAGTGAGAACGGGTTCATACATGTCTTAAGGGTTTATAAATGCACATTAATGAAACTCATGGACCATGATGTAATATTGATATACTGTGAGAAATTACAATCATACAAACTGTTCAGAACCTTCATAACTAATGAATTCTTTGAAATATTAGATTTCTTGGTAAATGTGGAATCAGACTAAGGAAGTTAGGCCTTCAAGTGTTTTATAAGCCCACCACATCCATCTTTCAGTAGAGAGAACATATTTTATCAATAGGAAGTTTTTTGGCTGAAGTCAGCTGTTTGACAGTATTATTCTTTTACTGTGCCTTCATGTCTTTCCCCACATTGATTCACTTCTTTCTTTAGTGATAAATATAGTCAAAATGGTTACATTGACTTTTACCAGTTTAGGAGTCCGTGTTTTTTTTTTTTTTTTTTTAAAGATTTTATTTATTTATTTGTCAGAGAGAGAGAGAGAGCAAGAGCGAGCACAGGCAGAGTGGCAGGCAGAGTCAGAGGGAGAAGCAGGCTCCCTGCGGAGCAAGGAGCCCGATGTGGGACTCGATCCCAGGACGCTGGGATCATGACCTTAGCCGAAGGCAGCTGCTTAACCAACTGAGCCACCCAGGCGTCCCTAGGAGTCACGTTTTTTAGTTAACTTCTGTTGTCAGTGCTTTAATCCATGTTTTAATTTTTCAATTAATTTTCAAAGAATGTATCTATCATTTCCAAGTACTTTGGGGAAGAGGTATAGTACTTAAGTATAGTTTATCTTGAACAACACGGGGTGGCAACCCCCCATGCAGTCAGAAATATGAGTATAACTTTTGATTCCCCCAAACATAACTACTCATAGCCTGCTGTTGACTTTGGAAGCCTCACTGGTAACATAAACAGTTGACTGTCACATATTTTGTATGTTACATATATTATATATGGCATTCTTAGATTAAAGGAAGCTAGAAAAAGGAAACATTAAAATCAAAGAAAATCATAAAAATCAGAACGTTTATAATACTGTACTGTAGGAAATCCACTTACAAGTGGACCTATAAAGTTCAAACTATGTTATGCAGGGGTCATCTGTACTTGAGACAGTGTGAACCTTGGGGATGAGAATATTTGCCTCCCCCTTTTTTTTTTTTTTAAAGGATTGCCTTTTAAAAGGATTATTATGATTATACTAAATGATAAATTGATAGTGGCATATTAGCTATTGGAAACTTAAATGAAAACTTACTTGCAGTATTGGCCTTTGGAATCTGATTCATGAGGGGTTCTACATTAATTACACCAGCAGTGTTATCAACCTCATCTATGTAGATGTAGTCAATAAAAAGAAAATTGAAAGCAAACAGAATTGATGTTACGTAGTTCAGTACCAAAGCCTTGCTGTGCTGAGCTTGCTAGACATGCAGAATCTTAGACCTTATCTCAGACCTTCTGGATTAGGAGCTGCATTTAACAAGATCCCATGGTGTTCCATGTGCACATTAATTTTTTTTTTTAAAAGATTTTATTTATTTATTTGACAAACAGAGATCACAAGTAGGCAGAGAGGCAGGCAGAGAGAGAGAGAGAGGAAGAAGCAGGCTCCCTGCTGAGCAGATAGCCCGATTTGGGGCTTGAGAACATGACCTGAGCTGAAGGCAGAGGCTTTAACCCACTGAGCCACTCAGCCACCCTTGCACATTAATATTTGACAGAGACCGCTCTTAAGGTCATAGATTTTTCATGAGAATGCCTTATAGTCCTTTAAAATTTGTTGATTGTTAGATTAAGCAAGCTTGTTATCTGGTGTTGCACTTGAAAGGATGTTAGAATAGTAGATAAAGAGAGAAAAAAATGGAGAGTAGTGTTTAAGATCACAAGTTTGTGAAAGCAGCAAGAAGTAATTGTCTGATGGGAAAAGACAAACACTGGAAAATGCAGGTATAGCAAGTCAGTAGCAGTCTGGGGCATTTAGTAGGTAAAAGTTATAATAAGCCATTATTGAATATTGGACTTATATTTGAACTTGATCCCCAGTTTTTATTGTTAGTGTGGCCCTGGGCAGATTACTTAACATCTTCATGTCTCAGTTTACTTATGGAAGAAAATGGGATAATAATATTTATCACATAAAATAGCTGTGAAGTAGAATCAGGCATGTGCCTGCTGCTTAGTAGTTATTTAAATATTACTATATATCCTTGATTTTAAGATGTCATTGATTAGAAGAATCGTATTTGATTTTGAAACAAGTTTTGGAAAAGAACATTGTCTATTGAAATGCTGTGTATCAGTTGTGAGCAGCATCTTCATTAGAAATACTAATGTGTAAAAAACTTATAATTAAAAACTGGCATTATTAACGTGTATGGTATATGTCTGTTGTCTGCCTATCTTATTATGAGGTACTTTTGTTTATCTTATTTGATGTTTCTAACAGCCTTGTGAAGTAGTCACTGGTACTCTGTCAGCTGTACTTGGAAAATCTCATTTTAATTAAGTTGTGAGTTGAGAGAAGTAAGGTTGTGAAGTTGGACCTCTTTTTGAGTGTTCATTTCTCTCTGGTAGCTTTTAGAAATTAGGGCTGATTTTCAAAAATATTTAAGTATTCACTATTTTTTTTTTTTTTAATAATAAATTTATCTTCATTAGGGAACTGTGGGGCCCTATTAACCTTGGATTCCTGCCCGTGGATTCTTTTTCTTTAGTTACTTTTTTTTCTCTGCCCTCTCTTAATGGATTTCTGTCAGATGGGTGGTAGTTCTTCTGGTGATGATCAGTTTTCCTATCTTTCAACATTTCTTCTTTTTGTCTTTGTGCTCTCATTCTTCCTGGAAGACTGGCTCAGGCTGGCCTTCCAGCTCATTAATTGGTTATTTAGTGTGCTTTTTGTGCTTTTCAGCCACCTTGAAAGTTGTTTTTCATTTGTTGATATCTCTTGTTTTCAACATACCTGATTCTTTAAAAAAATCTATATTCACAACTGCATGTCTGTTTTTGAGGTTAAAATTTGCATAACAAAATTCATTTTAACCTCTTTACAGTGTACAGGACTGTGGTTCTTAGTATGTCTGCGGTATTGTACAAGCACCAACACTGTCTAATTTCAGTTTCCATCACCCCAAGGAAACTCCATTCTCGCTAGCACTCACTCCAGACTCACTAGCAGTTACTACTCATTCCTCCTTGCCCCTGCTCTTGGCAGCCACTACTCTGATTCTGTCTCTGTGGATTTGCTTATTTTGGACATTTCATATAAATGGAATTAGAAATGGTATGTGCACTTTGACCTTCTGTCACTTAGAATAATGTTTCCAGGTTCATCCATGTTGTAGTACCAGCATTTCATTTCTTCTTATTGCTAACACTTCATTGTGCGGATATATCACATTTTGTTTATTTGTCAGTAATAAATATTGGTAATTTTGCTTTTTTGGTAATTAATAATGCTATTTGTGAACAGGTTTTTTTTTTTCTTAAGCACCTGTTTTTAATTCTCTTGGGTATATACAGAAGAGGGGAGTTTTTGGGTCATACAGGAATTCAATGTTCAGCTTTTTGAGGAACTACCAAACTGTTTTTCCAGAGCCGTGGCACCATTTTACATTCTTACCAGCAGTGTGTAAAGGTTCCAGTTTCTTTACATTACCTTTCCAACCCTTAAATTGTTCAGGTTTTTTTTTTAAATTTTATTTATTTGTCAGAGAAAGGGAGCACAAGCAGGGGAAGCAGCAGGCAGAGGGAGAAGCAGGCTCCTCAGTGAGCAGGGAGCCTGATATGGGGCTCGATCCCAGGATTCTGGGATTGTGGCCTGAGCTGTAGGCAGACGCTTAACCGACTGAGCCACCCAAGTGCCCCTGATTGTTCTGTTTTTTTAATTATAACCATACTGTGGGTATGAAGTGGTATCTCATTGTGGTTTTGATTTAACCTTTATATATAGGAAATCCTAAAGTTAATAGTTGGATAGGAATTGCACTGCATGTTTAGACCAACCTGGAAAGTATTGCCAATCTTTACAATATTAAATCTTCCAATACATGAATATGAACAGAATGTCTTCCCATTTAGTTAGGTTTTCTTTAATTTCTTTCAGCAGTGTTTTGTAGCTTTTAATGTACAAGTCTTGCACCTCCTTGGTTAAATTTATTCCTAAGTATTTAATTCTTTTGGTGCTATTGTAGATGGAATTGTCTTAATTTCCTTCTTGGATTGTTTATTGCTAGAGTATAGTGTATAGAGTATAGATTTTGTATGTTGATTTTGTATTCTGTAACTTTACTAAGTTTGTTTATTATCTCTAATGGTTATATTGTGAATTCCTTAGAATTTTCTTCATTAAGGTCATGTAATCTGCAAGTAGAGATTGTTCTACTACTTCTTTTTTGGATGTCTTTTTATTTCTTTTTCTTGCTTAATTGCCCTGACCAGTACAGTGTTAAATGGACGTGGTGAGAACAGATGTTCTTGTCTTGTCCCTGATCTTAGGGGAAAGCTTCCCAACTTTCACTCTGTTGACGTTAGCTGTGGGTTTTTCATAGATGTCCTTTATGAGGTTGAGGGAAGTTCTTTCCTATTCCTAGTTTGTTGAGTTGTTGTTGTTGTTGTTGTTGTTTTAATCATAAAAGGACATTGGATTTTGTCAAATATTTTTTCTACATCTTGACATGTTCTTACATTTTTTACCTTCATTCTGTTAATACAGAGTATTATATTAATTGGTTTTTCGATTTTAACCATCCTTGCATTCTTAGAATATTCTACTTAGTCATGATATATAATCCTTTGTTTTTTGTTTCTGTTTTTGTTTTTAGAGAGAGTGCTTGCATATGGAAGTGGGGTAGGGAGGGGCAGGAGGTAAGGGAGAGAGAGAGACTCTTAGGCAGGCTCCATGCTCAGTGCAGAGCCAGATGCCAGGACTTGATCTCATGACTGAGATCATGACCTGAGCTGAAATCAAAGAGTTGGATGCATAACTGACTGAGACACCAGGTGTCCCAGAATATAATCCTTTTAATTTGCTGCTGGATTTGCTTTGGTAGTATTTTTTTGAGCACTGTGCATCTGTATTTATAGATTTGATCTGTAGTTTTCTTGTAATGTTTTTGACTTTCAACTTGTTTACCCTTGTGGCTGTGTCCTGTAAATAGCACGTAGCAGAAGTTTTCTTCTTAATTTTGTTTGACAGCCTTTATATGTTTCTGTGGAGGGTTAAGTCCATTTATATTAACTGATTATTCATATTATTCATTTTCTGCTATATTTTGTAATTTCTACTTGTCTCTTTTTCTTCCTATATGTTTCTTTCTCTTTTATTCTTTCCCATCCCCATCTCCACTTTTTCCTGGTTTTATTGCATAGTTCCTCTCTCTCTCTCTCTCTTTCTAAACTTGCATAGAAGTTGTGGACTCTTTTCTTCTTTAAAGTTTATTATGTTGTGTCTGGGTATGGATTTTCTTCCATTTAAATTGCTTGATACTGATACTTTATTGGATTCAGTGAATTTGAGGAATTGAATCTTTTCATCCATCTTGGGAAATTCTTAGTTTTCATTTCCTGGAACATTTCTTTCTCCCTATTGTCATTAGTAATTCTTTCCGGGTTGCTAATTATATTTAAGTTGACTCTTCTTAACTTTCTTTTTTTGAAGATTTTATTTATTTATTTGAGAGAGAGAGAGTTAGTGGGGTGGTGTAGAGGGAGAAACAGACTCCCCTGTGAGCACAGAGACTGAAATGGGCTGGATCCCAGGACCCTGATACTATGACCTGAGCCAAAAATCAAGAGTTGGATGCTTAACCTACTGAGCCACCCAGGAGCCCATAACTTTATTTTCCATGTCTTTTAAGCTTCTTATTTTCTGTTGCTCTCTGCTTTATTGTCTATAATTTCTTCCTATTCTTCTCCCATTTGCTGATCCTTTTCAGTTATATCTTAGCACCTTTTAAGTAGGGATTAGCTTCCTAATTTTATTATGTTTTTCATCTCTAGAAATTCTAACTTAGTCCTTTTTTCAGTTCTTTCTGTTCTCCTTCTCCTGTGTCACACTTTCAATTTATCTTTTACTCTAAACACATATTAAATATATTTTATCTGTATCTTATAATTCCAGTATCTCTTGTCTTTGTGGTTTGGTTCTGTGATTTGTTCCTTTTGCTGACTCTTGCTCACCATGGTTTGTTTCCTCTTGAGTTTGGTGGTTTTTTTTGTATGTGTTCTTGCTTTTACATTTTAAAACTTTAATTTTGAATAATTTTAGACTTAACAAAATGTTTCAAATTTGGTAGCCATGGTTCATTTGTTAAAACTCAGAAGTTAACATTGGTACAATATTATTACTCAGATTTTACCAGTTAGTCCATCAGTGCCCTTCTTTTTCAAGATCTAGTCCAAAATACTCCATTGCATTTAATGTTCAATGATTTTTTTTTTTTTTAAATTATGAATTCACATTTCCTGGAACTTTATATGTGGGAATTCGTTGAGGTCTAAGTTTTAAAGTGAATTCTTCTAGAGAATTTTTATTTTTTATTTTATACTGTTATTATTATTATTAATTTTGTAGTTAACCTTTTTGTCAGAGGTATGTCGTAAGGCTTTGTTCACACAGGTAGTGTGATTTCCAGTCCTAAGTATAGGCTTTTGATAGGAATCTTAGGTGATACTTCTTTTCTTTTCTATTTAGAGCCAACACAGGTAAAGTTCCTTTGTCAGGCAGTCTTCATTTTAAAAAATTCATCCAGTGAGTGTCACCCATGTGGAAGTATCCCAGTCTGTGGGAGGGTAATGCCTTTGATGGGACATCCACTCATAGCAGCCCCACCCATGTTTCTTGTGTCCTGCTCCTGTTCTGTTACCTTCACATTCTAAGCCAGTAGTGAACTGTATAGTTGGTGAACTATGTACAGTGGACCAGTTCTGGCTTGTGACCTATTTCTATGAGATTCACTAGTTAAAGATGATTTTAATCTGTTTTTAGAGGGCTGTAAAAAAAAATGTGGCAGATATGGTCGACAAAGGTCCACAAAACCTAAAATACTCTAGTGTTTGACAGAAAAGTTTGTAGACTTCTGCTCTAAGATGCCAGGGATTAGCAGGTACCTGTGCTTTAGCACTTATTTCTCCTGGTAGATTATTAACACTTTCTTGTGTTCTGGCCCCCGACTCTTCTGTCTTCTCAGGTACACATTCAGAAGCCATTTTGTACATGTTACTTTTTAGTTTGTTGTACTGGGATAAAAGTCTGAATCTTTGATTTTCATGTGGATAAGTTAACGTCTTTCTCTTTGTTTTGTTTATGGCATCTAAGGTCTTAAGGCTTTCTATTTATTTTAATCTTAGAAAGAATCTTTGTTCATAGTAGCCTTTGTGTATGGATATACATAATCTCTTAGTTTATCTTACTTTTTAATTTATTGAGTAAGGTAATGGCTAACCTAGTCTTAAATTTTATAAGTGTTTGTTAAATATATTATAACTTGGATTTGTGCCACAAAAATTGTACCATTTTATAGTTCAGCCAGTAAAGTAGAGGTATTCCCATTCATTAATCCTCAACCAGTATTGAGTCTGATCATTTAAAAAATGTTTTAATTTTTTTATACCAGAAATGATACTTCATTGTTATTTTACTTCTTTTTAAAAGTCATTAAGATTGTTAGATGAAGAAGAAGCAACTGACAATGATTTAAGAGCAAAATTCAAGGAACGCTGGCAAAGGACACCATCTAATGAACTCTATAAGCCTTTAAGAGCAGGTAAAATGTATATAAGTGGCTTTTACTTGAATAAATTCCCAATTTTTCTTTTTTAAGATTTTATTTTTAAATAATCTCTATACTCAACGTGGGGTTTGAACTCACAGTCGTGAGATTAGGAGTTGCATGCTCTACTGACTGAGTCATCCAGGTGCCCATATAAATTTCCAGTTTGGATCCACATTTTTGCTTGATTAAATTAGGGTCTGTTGTAAACCTGTTTTTACTGAAACTGCTATTTTGAAAACACAGGTTTTTTCCCCCTCAGTTCAGGGTGAGATAAAAAATAAATAACAGAGATTAAAATAGTAAAAAAAAAAATAAATAAATAAATAAATAACAGAGGTGATTCATGTTCATTATAAGAAATTCAGATTCTTTTTTTTTTTTTTTTAAAGATTTTATTTATTTATTTGACAGAGAGAAATCACAAGTAGTCGGAGAGGCAGGCAGAGAGAGAGAGAGGGAAGCAGGCTCCCTGCTGAGCAGAGAGCCCGATGCGGGACTCGATCCCAGGACCCTGAGATCATGACCTGAGCTGAAGGCAGCGGCTTAACCCACTGAGCCACCCAGGCGCCCCAGAAATTCAGATTCTTAAAAATTCTGAAAAATTCTTTTTTAAAAAAGATTGAGCACATGGTAGGGACACGTGTGTGTACAGAAGGAGAAGGAGAATCTCAAGCAGACTCCTTATGAGCACAGATCCCGACCTGGAGCTTGATCTCACGACCTGATCCGAAATCAAGAGTTGGACACCCATCTGGCTGAGCCACCCAGGTGCCCCCCAAATTCTAAAAAATTCTTTTTTTTTTTTTAAGATTTTATTTATTTATTTGACAGACAGAGATTACAAGTAGGCAGAGAGGCAGTCAGAGAGAGGAGGAAGCAGGTTCCCCACCGAGCAGAGAGCCCGATGTGGGGCTCAATCCCAGGACACTGGGGTCATGACCCAAGCCAAAGGCAGAGGCTTTAACTCACTGAACCACCCAGGCGCCCCAAATTCTAAAGAATTCTTAAAAAATACAGAGTAAAAATGGAAATGATTCTGTATCTCTCTTTTCATATTCTAAGCCCTGTGCCTTTTTTTTTTTTTTCCTTAGAGCATCTATATAACCACTAGATATCACTGGTTCCAGGAACTGGTATTAAGCTCTAAGCATATTTTTAAAATAAATGAGATCAGTTCTGTATTTTTTTTATTTTTTTTTTAAGATTTTATTTATTTGAGAGAGAGTGAGAGAAAGGGAAAGTGCTAGTTGGGGGAAGGGGAGAGAGAATCTCAAGACTCTCCACTGAATGTGGTGTGTGACACAGGGCTTGATTTCAGTGACCTTGAGATTGTAACCTGAGCTAAAAACAAGAGTTGGATGCTCAACTGACTGAGCCACTCAGGCACTCCTAAATGAGATCATATTATATGCATATGGTTTTGTAATGTCATTTCACTTAGTAGTTGGTGGTAAAAGGTGAGTTAATTTGAAATCAAATTATTATTTTTTTAAGAATTTAATTATTAAGATTTGTGTTTGTGGGACGCCTGGGTGGCTCAGTTGGTTAAGCAGCTGCCTTCGGCTCAGGTCATGATCCCAGCGTCCTGGGATCGAGTCCCACATCGGGCTCCTTGCTCGGCAGGGAGCCTGCTTCTCCCTGTGCCTTTGCCTGCCATTCTGTCTGCCTGTGCTCGCTCTCTCTCCCTCTCTCTCTCTCTCTCTGATGAATAAATAAAATCTTAAAAAAAAAAAAAAAAAAAAAAAAAAGATTTGTGTTTGTTAAGGTAAGTGTCTTTATGGTAGCTAGAGACTTATTTATTTATTTACTATTATATAATTAGTACTATAGACATTTTTTCCTAAAAATGTTAACGGCTGTTCTTTTAAGTCAAGTTGAAGCAGTCAGTGATCCTTTGAGAGGGGAATACTTTTTAAGTAAGTTGCAACAATTTCTGGAGTGAATGGTTTCTCTCTATATTAATGAGTTGTAGGAAAGGATTAGACTAATGCCGGTTAGTTTTTATTTGGTGGATAGTAACCACAAATACATGCTAAGGTATACCCATGTGTTTTGCCAGAAACAAAAATGCCAAGGGCGACAGGAGCTCAGTTTCCATTATATAATGAATGAATCAGGGTCCATAGAAGAGGGGGGGAAAAGTAAAGTTGGAGAGCAGAACTAAAAGTATAATCAGCCTATAAATGTTACTATTAAAGTCATTGCTGTACTCTGGCAACATTTTTTTCCCTCACAGAGGGAACCAACTTCAGAGCCGTTTTGGATAAAGCTGTGCAAGCAGATGGGCAAGTGAAAGAACGTTATCAGTCTCACCGTGACACCATTGCACTTCTGTGTAAGCCAGAGCCTGAACTGAATGCTGCCATCCCTTCTGCTAACCCAGCGAAGACTATGCAGGGCAGTGAGGTAAGCAGATGCATTTTGATGTGGGTGGTTATCTGTTTAGGAAAACTATGTTCAAGCCATTATGAATACATTAATTGACAATTCCTTACTGTCCTCTTTTCAGAAATGCAGATGTAAATTGAGGTTATATTTGAAGTAGCATGATACATATACTGTGTAATAGGTAATTAGATTAATAATATTACCATCTTGTAATAATAATTTCTATTTATTGAATGTTTCCTATGAGATTGGTACTATATTCTAGATACTTTATAGAAAGTTCAGTATTCAATTCATTCAGGTTTTATAAAAGGGAGAGGTTGGGAAGCATAGAAACTTCCCTGAAGTGAAAGGACTGGATTTGACCAGTTGCTCTTCCGACCATAAATTCTTTGTTGTTTGTTACATCATTCTCTATTGGCATCCACTGTATTCCACTGGGACTATCTTTTTTTTTTTTTTTTTTTTTTAAGATTTTATTAATTTATTTGACAGAGAGAAAGATCACAAGTAGGCGGAGAGTCAGGCAGAGAGAGAGGAGGAAGCAGGCTCCCGCTGAGCAAAGAGCCCGATGCGGGGCTCGATCCCAGGACACTGGGATCATGACCTGAGCCGAAGGCAGCGGCTTAATCCACTGAGCCACCCAGGCGCCCCCCACTGGGACTATCTTTAAAGGGAAAATCAACCAGCTGTGATTGTTAATAAGTAGGTAACATCATTATAGCATTTCTCTTTGTGACAGGAGGGGGAAAATCAGTAGTGGGGCATGTCAGTCAGAAAGTCCAAAGGTGCAAATAGGCTTTAGTGGCTGATCACTGTAGTAGGTGTTAATTGAATAAGATAGATCCTGAATGAAGTGCATAGGAAAATAAGCCAAAGGGCAAGAAGTGTTTGCTGAAAACTTCTTGAAAAAGGTGAATTTCCTGGGATAGTAGTCCTCAAAAGTTATCAGTGTTGTGCCTTGCCTTTCCACAGAAACATTTCATGTATTTTTCCAACCAAGGTTTTGGATACCTGCTCTGTAAGGCATTATGCTAGGTACTTTGAAAAATCAGCAAATGAATCATACATAGCCTTTACCCTCAATTCATGGTCCAGTGTGGGAAGATTAGACGTATACAAGGAGAACTGTAGTACAGGGTAGATATGTGTCGTGACTATAGAAAGTATGCTGTGAGGATTTAGATGATGAAGCACTTAAATTCCAGTATTTTGGAGCTTATCTCTTTAGAGGCCTCTCAAGAGATTGGCACAGGACGAGAACAGAGTAGACAGGCAGACAAAGTGTACACATACAAAATCCAAGGAGGATCGAGAGAGTGATGTGTCGGAGATGCTACCAGAGGTTTGGTGGAAATGAGCCCCCACAGTGAAGACTGCATAGTTGAATGTGCACAGAACCCAAAGCTCTAAAGGTAGGGGGAACCTGATGGAACAAAGAATATCAATTAGATGCTTTAAGGAAAAGGAGAGAAGGAAGAAGGAAGGTGGTTAGATTAATTTGTGAGGAGCAGAGTCTGCAGACCCACTGAACAGCAAATTCTTTATTTTAGGAAAAAGAAAATCCTGCTTCCCATCCTCTTCTTTCTCTCATTATTTATTTATTTATTTAAAGATTTTATTTATTTATTTGACACACAGAGAGAGAAAACACAAGTAGGCAGAGAGGCAGGCAGAGGGGCGGGGGAAGCGGGCTCTCTGCTTAGCAGAGAGCCTGATGTGGGACTCATCCCGGGATTCTGAGATCACGACCTGAGTCAAAAGCAGAGGCTTAACCCACTGAGCCACCCAGGCGCCCTGTCTCATTTTTTAAAAGTAGTCTCTATACCCAACCTGGGGCTTAAACTTAAAACCCCCTTGATCAAGAGTCGCATGCCCTACTGACTAAGCTAGCTAGCCACCCTGCCTTCTCCTTTTTCTTTTTGGTGTCTTGTACGGGACTCAGAACTTAATGTGGCTTTTGTCCTTTGATTCTCCTGCTTTCAGTAGAAAAGCAAAAATGGTTTCTGCTGAGCAAAATCAGAATTAGCATGCACTACTTTGTTATTTTATATAGTTGTCGTCACGGTTGTTTTTGTTAGTAATGGTATTATATAGGGGAAGAAAACTTTTATAATCAAATATGAAGTTATTTTACTGAAGCTAGATTTTCTAGATAGAAGCAATCAAAAATATTCAGTGCTCTATATATTCATTAATTATGTGCCTTTATCAAAAAGACTAATTAATACCATGTTTATTAAAGCTCTTTCAGGTAATTGTCATAGTTGTTGATGACACATTTTAGCCAGAGTTTTTATGATAAAAGCATAGTCATTTGAATTCTGATTATTAAAATGAACACAAAGGACATACATGTTTTATTAAGAAGTCCAGTCTTAATGATAGGGCTCTTTTTTTCTTTTTTTAAATTTAAATTGTGAAATGACTTACTACTCTACTTTTTATCTTTAGTCTCTTTGGGCATCTGTTTTTACATCTTGAGATACTCTGAAAAATGTTGCAAAAATGACAAATTATGGGTAATTTGTATTTAAAGATCCTTTTTTAAATACTTAGGACCATTGCTTGTGACTGTGTACGTCTGATCAGCAGGGGATGGAATCTAGTCTACACTTGGCCAGCCAAGCCTTGGCCCTGGTGTAGGGCTGAGTCTACCCAGAGGAAGGGGCATCTTATTTTTTGGTACAAAAGTGATATCCATTTATACTTGTAGTATTGCATCTGTTTTGGGTGATGAAGGGGTCCCTTTGGGGGAAAAAAAGTGTCCATCTCCTCAGAGATAGTGCATAAACTAGCACTGTCCAAAGCTTTGTAGGCCTTTTTTTTTTCCTGGTTCACACAAAGTCATCTAGTAGGTGAACTGCAAATGCTACTTTTACTCTCTGTTTTTTATAACAGGAAGTGTCTAGATAGGTGTTGAGGTTTGTTCACCAAAAATTTGTTGAAGGCCTATTGTATGCCAGGAATTATGGCACCATGGTTACTAACAGAGAGGGGTGCAAAACTCTAGGTTTGCTTTAGTGTAGGGCAAGTGTGATCAGGTTCCCACTGTTCTGTTGTTGAGATATTCTCATGTCTGCCTTTTCTGAAAATAAAATGGCAGGGACTGAAAAGTAAAGCTGAAAATCTCATTGAGAGTATTTGTTCTACGCCTAAGTATGTATGGTGCTGTTAGATGCTACAGAGAGCTTTATCATCTAATGGGGCTGGCACACGATGGTCTGCGGGCTAAATCCAGCCTGCCTCCTGTTTTCGTGTGGCCTGTGAGCCAGGAATGCCTTTACATTTTTAAATGGTTGAAAAAAGTCAAAAGAATAATGTTTTATGACATGTGAATGTTACATGAAATTCAGATTTTAGTATCCATGAATAAACTTCTGTTGGAGCATAGTTATACTCCTTCACATTTCATCCGTGGCTGCTTTCACACTAGAAAGGGAGAGATAGTTGCAACAGAGACTATGGCTTACAAAGCCAAAAATAGTTTCTTTCCTTTCCCCTTCTGTTTGGTTCTTTATAAGAAAAGTTTGTAGCTCTTGGTCTTAAAGGTAAAGTATGGACAGCTGAGGTGATCTCATTCCTGCCTTTCTGTTTGACCTCATCTCTCTCCCTTTTATCTTTTTTTTACTGTGTTAAAGTCATACTAGCTAGGCCCTTTTTTTTTTTTTTTTGGTCTTTTGCCTTTGAACATGGGAAGCTTGTTCCTGCCTTAGGACTTTAACATTTGCTTTCCTTCTATTGGGGTCTTTCTTCCTTTCCATGGCTACCATGAGTTTTTTCATTAAAGCCCCAGATGTCACCCTTTGCCTTTCTTTGTCTTTGTCTACTATACTGCTCTGTTTTTTTGTGTGTGTTTAATTTCCTCCTCCCTTCCCCTGTCCCCACATGAACCAATTCTGCTTTTGTTAATAATTGTATTTTAGAACCTAGAGCAGTACCCAACATGTAAGGATTCAAAAAGTGTTGATGCAGTGATAACTACCGACAGCCTAACTTATTAATAAGGGGATTCAATTAATTGCAGTTGAGAGGTAATTGGAGCTGTTTTTAAAACATTGAAATAAATTTTTAAATTTTTTTATTTGAAGTATAATTGACATACAACATTATGTTAGTTTCAGGTGTACAACATGATTCAGTATTTTTATATATTGTAAAATGATCACAGTAAATCTAGTTAATATCAGTTATCACACATAGTTACAGAATTTGTTTTCTTGTGGTGAGAACTTTTAAGAATGCAGCGTATTATTACTATTTTTAAGATTATTTATTTATTTGATAGTGAGAGAGGGAACACAAGCAGGAGGTAGTGGGAGGGGGAGATACAAGTTTTCCGCTGAGCAGGGAGCCTGATGCAAGGCTTGACCCTAGGAGCCTGGGATCAGGACCTGAGCTGAAGGCAGATGCTTAATGACTGAGCCACCTAGGCTCCCCTATTATTATTATTATTATTTTCTTTTAGAGGATTTCATTTATTTGACAGAAAGTGGAACACAAGGTGGGGTAGGGGGAGTGGGAAGAGGGAAGGCAAAAGCAGACTCCTTGCTGGTCAGGGAGCCTGACATGGAGCTCGATCCCAGGACCCTGGGATCATGACCTGAGCCAGAGGCAGATGCTTAACCGACTGAGCTACCCAGGTATCCCACAATATAGTATTATTAAATATAATTGCCATGCTGTACTTTATAGCCTCATAACTTAATGTATATATGTATGTATATTTATTTTTAAAGATTTTATTTATTTGACAGGCAGAAATCACAAGTAGGCAGAGAGGCAGGCAGAGAGGGAGGGGGAAGCAGGCTCCGTGCAGAGCAGAGAGCCTGATGGCGGGGCTTGATCCCAGGACCCTGGGATCTGATCTGAGCTGGAGGCAGATGGTTAACCAACTGAGCCACTCAGGTGCTCCACAATATAGTATTATTAAGTATAATTGCCATGCTGTACATTATAGCCTCATGACTTAATGTATTTAATTAATGGAGGTTTGTACCTTTGGATTACCTTAATCTCTTTCGCCCACCCCCATACCCCACCTCAGGCAGTAGTCTCTCTGTTCTCTATATCTGTGAGCTTGGTTTTCTGTAAATTCCACATGTAAATGAGTTCATGTGGTATTTGTCTTTCTCTGTCTGACTTACTTCGTTTAGCATAATGCCCTCAAGGTGCATTCATGTTGCAAATGGCAAGACTTCATTCTTTTTTTAATAGCTCAATATAGACTCTGTGTGTGTGTGTGTGTGTGTGTGTCTATGCATATGTGTATATATCACTACATTATCTTTATTCATTTATCCATTGATGGACATTTAGGTTTCCATATCTTAGCTGTTTTTGTAAATAATGCGGTAGTGAACATGGGGATGCAGAGGGATTCTAACTATTGATATACTTTAACTTGATGACACATTAAGCTTCAAACTTAATGAGTGAATAAGAAAATGTATTGATGTTGAAAGAAAGAAAATGTAGGTAGTGGTTTACTTACTATTCTTGTCATTCATTTGTGCAAGCAGTTTAATTCATTTTCTTCTGTAGTCACTTTTAAAATAAGGCTGGTATTATACAATCTAAAATATGGCTAAACTAGTATATATGACAGTTTGAAAAAAAATAAAAAAAGAGGATGCTTGTCATATAAGGACACTTGGTACCGTGGTCTAAAAGTTCATTTATAAATTGGTTGCTTCAAATGCCATTTTTTCCCCCAGAGACTTAGAATCATAGCATTTTGGAATAGAATAGGACTTACTAAATACATACTTGGTCCTTTTTATCACTGATTTTAAAACCCCTGACTACCATAAAAGTTAGGGAGTTAGCTTTTCTACATAGTGGAAGTGGTATTAGAACTTGTGATTCTGCAGATTCTGCTAGGGTTCTCTTCCCACGTTACTCTGCTGCCCTGTGTGGTGTTCCTCAGTGAAGAGGAGGTTTTATTCATGTGAACTGTGTCTGTCTTCTCTTATTATTTATTAGCTAATTTGGGATACTGTCACTGCAGTATTTGATGAGAGGCTCTTATTTGCTGTACTGTGGAAGAAGCACCCAGTCTCTTTCTCTATAGATAATAGTGTTACAGTGTACCTGACTTTCAGCTTTGTTTAGTAGACTAGTTTTTTTTTTTTAAATTTATTTATTTGACAGAGAGATCACAAGCAGGCAGATGGGCAGGCAGAGAGAGGTGGGGAAGCAGGCTCCCTGCTGAGCAGAGAGCCTGATGTGGGGCTCGATCCCAGGACCCTGGGATCATGGCCTGAGCTGAAGGCAGAGGCTTTAACCCATTGAGCCACCCAGGTGCCCCTAGTTTTTTTTTTTTTTAAACCAGTTCTGCATATTCCTGTTCTCCCCCAGTTTTCTTTTAATTGACTATTTTTTATTTTTTTCTTTCTAGTTTTTTTGGACATAACTGGGAGAAAGTTAAAAGGTGGCATTTTTCTTATAGCTAAACAAATTTCAGGAAGGCAGATGCTTATCATCTGAGTCACCAGGTGTCCCCCCCCCCCCTTTTTAAAAGATTTTATTTACTTTTTAGAGCGGTCATAAGCAGGGGCAAGGGCAGAGGGAGAGGGAGAAGCAGACTCCTGCTGAGAGGGCTTGATTTCAGACACTGGAATCATGATCTGACCTGAAGGCCAACGCTTAACTGTTTGAGCCACGTAGATGCCTCCCTGCTGCCCCCCTTCTCTCATGGAAAACTTTTAATGATATGAACAGATGTACAAGAGCCCTCTCCTCTCTCTCTCTCAGTATGTAAAATAAACACATGGTTTATAGCTTTTTATCTGCATCCCTGGCTCTCTTTAAGATGCTCTATCCATATTTATATATCTGTATCTGTATCTACATGTCTGTCTGTATGTCTCTCAGTCTCTCTTTGTCAGCAAATAGGGTATCTCCTTACTTGGCAGAAACACACCTTCCTCTGCCTTGCAGCCATGACAGGGACATGGTATATAGTATTGAGTGGTTAAGAGATTGATTTTGGAGTTAGGCAGACTTAGGTCTCAAATTTTACCTCTACTCCTTAGTAGTGTGTAACCTTAGGCAGCTTTTAATTTTTCTGAGACTCAGTTTCTGCAACTGTGGAATAGAAGTAATAAATATGTACCCTATGGAATTTTGGAAGGATTACGTTAAATTATATTTGTGAAATGTTTAGGACAGTTCCTGGGACATATTAAATGTTCAATAAATCGTTGTGCTTGCTGCTGTTACAATTATTGCTGCCTCCTGTTACAAGCTGAGTCCACTAAAGGTACAATGTCTGTCTCTAAGTAAACTTGATGTACAGTTGATGCTTGGCTCTTTGAGAAATCATCCAACTCTGAGTGAACCTTTGTATATAATTCCCTTCTGGAAATTGGCTTCTGGGTTTTTTGGGCAATTAAACAAAGGGGTTTTATTTTGTTTTAATTGTTTAGGTTGTAAATGTATTAAAATCCTTATTGACAAATCTTGATGAAGTAAAGAAGGAAAGAGAAGGGCTGGAGAATGACCTGAAATCAGTGAACTTCGACATGACAAGCAAATTTTTGACTGCTTTGGCTCAAGATGGTGTCATAAATGAAGAAGCTCTTTCTGTCACTGAACTGGATCGAATCTATGGAGGTCTTACGGCTAAAGTCCAAGAATCTCTAAAGAAACAGGAAGAACTTCTTAAAAATATTCAGGTAAAGTTTATATGCTTTAGTAAGATTTATGTAAAGAAAATAGGATAAACCTGGACCAAATCTATATCTGTTTAGGATTTTTTTTTTTTTGCGAGTGATGCATGTTAATAGAAATCTGCAGTCATTGTTGATTGTGTTTGATACCCACTGAATTTGTGGGATTTTTATTTTAAGGAAAGATTTAAAGTACTGTGTTATCACAGAAGAAATAACATATTTGGTAAATTTATAGTAATTCTGGCATGCAGTCATATACGATTTTCATATGTAGTTGGCAAAGTAACAATAAAAATGTTATGAGCTATATTAATTTGGTCAATAAATCTTTCCTTTAACAAGGTCTCACACCAGGAGTTTTCAAAAATGAAGCAATCTAATAATGAAGCTAACTTAAGAGAAGAAGTTTTGAAGAATTTAGCTACTGCATATGACAACTTTGTTGAACTTGTAGCCAATTTGAAGGAGGGCACGAAGGTATGATGTACAAAAATAATAGTTCACCAGCACAGATGTAAAAATATGGTTTGAGCATACAATAACTGTATGTTTTAGGTGCTTTCTAGTTCTATATTTTCTTAGATACTATTCTGTAAAATGGAGACGTTTATTTGATTTCTAAAATTGTGGGATTATGTCATTTAAAACTGATTTTT
The DNA here is from genome assembly GCF_964662115.1 of Mustela nivalis. Classification (NCBI taxonomy): domain Eukaryota; kingdom Metazoa; phylum Chordata; class Mammalia; order Carnivora; family Mustelidae; genus Mustela; species Mustela nivalis. The sequence goes on from NC_139020.1 coordinate 150,574,397, forward strand.
GAATCAGTCCTTTTATAAGAATAAAAGACTTTGTTTTCCTTTTTAAAAAAAAATATGGTTTGAGAAGTAAATTGTGTTTCCAGTTGTGCCACATTATTCTTGAAATCCTAGCTCTAATGACTTTCGTCTCTGAGAGGTTTATTGTGAGCAAGAGAAAGCTTAAAGGTGGCAATATTTCATGGGAATGTTGAAGAATGAATTGTAAATTCCATCAGGCAAAAAGGGTGTAGGAATTTCAGGCAAAAGAATTAGCACAGAGATGTCAAAGGCTAATGATACGTTCTGAGGAGAAAGAAAAGAAAGAAAATTGACTAATTAAAAAGATTTTTTTGGAAAGATTTTATATATTTGAGAGAGAGGGAAAAGAGAACTTTTTCAAAGTGAGCAATGGGGACAAGTAGAAGGGGGGTGGGAAAGGGACAAGCAGACTTGGTGCTAACCATGGAGCCTAACATGGGGGTCATTCTCACAGCCTTGAGATCATGACCTGAGCCAAAATCAGGAGTAGGAGGCTTAACTGACTGAACCACCCAGGTGCGCCGAAAGTTGATTATTTTGAGTGAATTATGAGGGAACAGGAATAGTTGAAGTGAAGTTGATCTGTGGTGGGGAAGGGAGAAGGGGGGTTTGGCTTTTATATTCTGTGCTGATGGTGCTGATGGATGATGATAGACTTGTGATCTGCCTGAGTCTTAGGGTGCTTACTAAGTATGTTAAGTACTTTTTTGCTTTGCCTTTAAATAGCTTAGGGAAGTGATTATATTTATTTTTACCATTGACTTTGCTTTTGAGAGAGCAAGTGATATTTAATTTTTTTAGGTACATCATACCTTGTGGTTTTTTAACTCCATAATGATCACTGAGTACAGTTATCTTGATACAAATACAGTGGATATAATGTAAAACCCTGTGAACAGGGGGTAGAAATACTATACAGCCTTGAAAATAGAAGAGTAAGACACCAGTTTATTTGGTTTAAAATGCTTTGTTGAAATAGATAACTGAGAAAACTCTTCAGAGAGCCTTTGGAAATACTTCTAAGGGTTTCTGAAGTAATACCTATATTTCTGAAGTGAATATACAAATCTAATCCTTCCATTTAATTAGGTCTCATATTTTTATCATAGATTTATTAAGTAATTGACTTTTCTCTAGGAATTGGGAATATAGTCACCATCGTGGAACTTACAACTTGTTCCATTTAATTTTTGATGACAAATGTTCTCTAAAAGTGATTTTTTAATTTTTATTTTTTTTAGTTAGGTCATATTCAATATTAAGTTGTTGAACCTCAGGGGTATGACTATCTTAGGAAGATTATTTTAGTTCTTTAACTTTAATCATGATTAATGAACTTTAGATTATGTTCCTCTATAGATTAAAAAGAAATCACTCTAGTTTATTACTTGTATTTCTCTTTTGCTTACAGTTTTACAATGAACTGACTGAAATCTTGGTCAGATTCCAGAATAAATGCAGTGATATAGTGTTTGCGCGGAAGACAGAAAGAGATGAACTCTTAAAGTAAGTTTATTTTGTGTATTGAATTGTATTTTTCTTTTGAAAAGTTGTATGTGGAGACTTTGGGGTGAACTTGTCAGTATGAAATAGCAATTTCCTCCCTTTCCTCCTGGACATTTACAAAATAACAAGCAAGCTGCGTGATCTGAGATTAAAGATGAAAAGGAGCAGAAATGCCGGTGCTGGAAGCACAGTGATGTCATAGAAATGCTAAAACAATAGTTCAGGGTGGCAGATATCAGAAATGCTAATAATAAACATAAGTAGTGTACCTTGAAATGGCAGACAGGTTCCTCATGTAAAACTAGAGGTACAGAATATGGGGAAGACCGGGTGAATAGCTTAGAAAACATCAGCTATGACCCTTCAGAGGGAGGCAGCTGAGAAAGTTGGGCCATAGCATAGGACTTATTCCATGGTGAGTGACCTGTAGAGTTGACACAGCATTGGTACAAGATACAGTGCTTATTAAAAATGGTGAAAAATGAACAAAATTTAATAAAATCTAATAGATGGAGAATATTCCCCAGAATCATATTGTTACAGAGCAGATGAAAATTCTGAATGAACATTTCATTATGAGTTAAGAAAAAAAGAGAAGAGGGTTAGGAGGCAATCACCCTGAGGAATGCCACACACAGAAATGCTAGAGCTCAAGGAAGATGGTGAAAAGACAGGACATGATAAAATGTGAGGTGCCAGGATTTAGGAAACTAGAAGAGAGAACAACAAAACTGTCACCGAAACCAGATGAAATGGGAAGGAGTGAAAAGGGGAATAGACCATGAAGAAGACAACAGGAGCACAGAGTAAAAAAGAGGAAATCAAAGAAAATGAAACCAAAGTAAAAAAAGAATTAAAAAGGATTAAAGAGAAGATGGTCAAAGAAGATCCAAATTTGCAAAATTGAATTCTGCTGAAAGAAGAAAAACCAAAGCCCTGAATAGAACAAATACTTAACAGTATTACTGAAGAGCATTTTCCTAAAATAAGTGAAAGCTTATCAGAAAGGTTTATCTTACGGTCAGGAAAAATGAACAAGAACTGTCAACACCAAGTATAAATTTTTAGCCTTACAAGATAATGGCGGAGTCCTTTAGGCAATTGGGCAAAAAAGTCAAGTCCATTTATAAAAAGGTGAAAAAGTTGAGGCTAATAGCACTGTGTGCTAGGAGAGAGTAGAGTGATTGCTACTGGAACTCAAGGAAAGCAAAAAGGAGCCAAGGATTTTATATCCAGTCAAACTGTCCTTCAGGATAGTCATGAATGTAAAGAACTCAGAGACTATTATATTCATGAGTCTTTGTTGAACCCTTCAACCAGCCCCACCCTTATTCACCCCTCTGTTCACATTTAAACTGTTTTTCATATAAGTTGTTGGAGATACTGTCAAAGAGCTATCCCCTTCCACCTCTCTCTTGGCAGTGTTGTTTTTAGAGTTTTTTCTGCTAAACCCTTTTTAAAAAAATTTTTTTTTCCTTTTAATTATCCATGAGAGACAGAGAGAGACATAGGGCAGGCTCGCCACAGAGCAGGAATGCGGATGTGGGACTCGATCCCAGGAGCCTGGCATCATGACCTGAGTTAAAGGCAAATGCTTAACCAACTGAGCCACCTAGGCACCCCTTCTACTAAACATTTGAAAAGCAAATAATTAATGAACTTTTAACATGGCTTTAGAGACTAAAAAAAAACCGTCCAAATTATTGATAAGAAAATCTGACAAAGAATAAGAAAACCAGACTTCAGATGAGTTTCACTTATGAATATGGTTGCAAAAGTCCTGAATAAAATACTTAACCATTGATACCAGTATGGTTAGAAAAAGAACCATGAACAAGCCGGGATAGGGTGGTTATTCCAGTAATGCAATGATTGGTTCAGTATTTTTTTTACATGTAAGGGAAAGAAGATTGTTTTCATAGGTGAGGAAAAAACAATTGAGAAAGTAAGTCTCATGTGGTTCATATATACAATGGAATATTACACAGCTGTCAGAAAAGATAAATACCCAACATTTACATTGACATGGATGGAACTGGAGGGCATTATGCTAAGTGAAATAAGTCAGTCAGATAAAGACAATTATCACATGGTTTCACTCATATGTGGACTGTAAGAAATAGTGCAGAGAGTCGGTCATAGTGGAAGGGAGGGAAAACTGAATGGGAAGAAATTAGAGAGGGAAACAAACCATGAGAGAATCTTGATTCTGGGAAGCAAACTGAGGATTGCAAATAGGGCGGTGGGTGGGGGGATGGGGTAGCTGGGTGTTGGGGATTTAGGAGGGCACGTGATGTGATGTGATGTGATGAGCCCTGGGTGTTGTGTGCAACTCATGAATTATTGAACATTTTATCAAAAACTAATACGTTGGCTAATTTAAATTAAAGAAAAGTCTTCTGGTATTCAGTAGAATAGGAGTAGGTAGATACTTCCTTAACACTGTGTGTGTGTGTGTACCAGTCTTTTTATATCTGCGCAAAACTCAGCATCATGGTTCATGGAGAAACAATGTAAACATTCCTTCTAAAAGAAAGGACAAAATGTCCACTATCAACTCTATTATTTAATACCATACTGGCAGTATGAGCCAGCATAATTAGACAAAAGAGTAAAATTCGAAATAGATAAATTGAAAAAGAAGTTAAAATCTTCACTATACAACTTTATGATAATACAGCTTAAAAATCCACGAGAACCCCAAAACTCTGCAAATAATAGAATTATTACTGAAGACAATGGATTATAAATATAATTTATAGAAAACAGTAGCTTTTGTATAAATAAATATAGGAGATACAATGGAAGAAAAGACCCCCACTTGTAATAGCAACAAAAACCATAAAATACATAGGAATTAATTTGTTGTCTATGAGACCTATGTATAGAAAACTTTGAAACACTGTTCAAGGGCACAGGGGAGGGCTTGAATTTGAAAGATGTGTCATGTTTTTGGGTAGGATGACTCAACTTCATAAAGATGTCAGTTCTTACACATTCAACATAATTTATTGATTTAAAATAAACAGATTTTCACTTAAAACTAGGTAAGTTGATCCTAAAACTTAGCTAGAAAAACTGTCAAATTATTAGCCAGGAAAATAGTGTAAAAAGAACAGTACGGGAAACTTATTCAATGAGATATTAAAATATATAACATTGTGTCTAATTTTTTTTTTTTTGATTTATTTATTTATTTGAAAGACGGAGATCACAAGTAGGCAGAGAGGCAGGCAGAGAGAGTGAGAGAGGGAAGCAGGCTTCCTGCGGAGCAGGGAGCCCGATGCGGGGCTCGATCCCAGGACCCTGAGATCATGACCCGAGCCAAAGGCAGCAGCCCAAACCACTGAGCCACCCAGGCGCCCCACATTGTGTCTAATTAAAACACAGTGGTACTGGTACATGATTAGACAGACCAAAGACCAAATAGAAAATACAAATAGACTCTGATACATTGTGAATTTAGTGTAAAAAAGATCCTAGCTAATCAGAAGATGTTAGAGACAATTGCCTTGCTGTTTAGAAAATAAAAGTTATTTTTATACCAGAATAAATTCCAAGTGGATCAAACTTGAAATGTGTAGGACAAAATAGAATGTTTATGAGAGAATTCCTTTATAAAGCTGAAATGGGACAAGTCTTTCTTACTCTGACTTAAAATCTAGAAGCCGTTTTTTAAAAAGGAAAAATTCATCATAACATAAGCTGAGTCTTTATGTAATAAACTAGGGGAAAATACTTGAAACCTGCTCACAGACGTGAAAGGCAAATTTACTGGTTTATGAAGAACTGGTTTATGAAGAACTCAGATATTACTGAGGAGAAGAAAAACCCAATGGAAAAGTTGGCAAAGGCTGTAAACAGAAATTTGGCAGATGAGGAAATATAAGTGGTTCCTAAGCATTTATGAAAAAATACCTGTCTGGGGCACCTTGCTTGCTCAGTCAGTAGAGCACGCAACTTTTGATTTTGGGGTTGTGAGTTCAAGCCCCACTTGGCCTAGAACTTACCTAAAAAGTAGATAAATAAACTGGAAACCCATCCTCATTCAATAAATGTAAATACAAATTAAAACTATTCTGAAGTAACATTTCTCAGGTTGGCAAAAATCTGGATTTTGAAAACATGCTTTGTTGGCACATGTGGGAGAACAGGTCTCATCTGTGGCTGTGAATGCATGCTGGTGCATCTTGTGTGGGGCAGTTTTGCTCTAAAGGTCTGGATTATAAATCCGTACATCTTTTAATCCAGTTAGTCTGGTTTTGATGATTTATTCTGGTATGTGTTAGCATATGCTAGAAATGACATTAACCAATTCATTTCTGAATTGCTTGTAGCAGTAAAAGAAACAAATATCTAGGGCTGGTGAAATAAATAAAGCTATCTATACAGTTTTTTTCTTTTTTCTTGTTTTTCTATTTATTGGTATGGAGAGATTTTTTTTTTTAATTTTCTATTTTTTATAAACATATATTTATATCCCCAGGGGTACAGGTCTGTGAATCACCAGGTTTACACACTTCACAGCACTCACCAAAGCATATACCCTCCCCAATGTCCATAACCCCACCCAGTATGGAGAGATTTTGAAGATAGTCATGGTAAAGAAGAAAGATACAGAACAGTGTAAAGTATGCTTTTAGTGTAAAAAAGAGAAAATAAAATACATTTGAATTGGTTTATGTGTCAGGTAATGCTGGACAGGTTCATAAGAATAGTGTATCTGGGGGTGTGAGTGGTGGAGCGGGAACTTGCAGATAGGGATCTTTCACTCACTTTTTGGTTTTTGAGGCAAGTGAACACATTACGTTTTCAGAAAGTTATGTGAAATTAAATAATTAATGGGTCTTCGTATGTTTTTATAGCCACATGCAAGTAGTCTGATTTTTATTTTTCAGACTGTACAGCTGAATTTTCAGAGTCATTCCCTACTGCCCACCTTTTTTTTTTTTTTTTTTTTTTTTTTAAAGCTGCAGAACCCTTTGCTCAAACTTAGTGTTACAGAGAAGCCTGGTTTGTAAAACAGATAAAGATTAATCTGGCTCAGATGCAAGCGGGGTGAGGGGCTTGGAGCAGGACCTTTTGCCCCTCTTTCCTTTCCTTCACCTAAGCAAGCAGCTGCCACTGAGATGACTGTACAGGACCCTTAAATTCTGTATCTCAGGACCAAATGAGAGCCAAAAAAGGTTTCTTTTTTCTTTCTTTCTTTTTTAAAATTTTATTTACTTATTTGATAGAACACAAATGGGAGGAGCAGCAGGCAGAGGGAGAGGGAGAAGCAGGCTTCCTCCCAATCAGAGAGCCTGCGGTGGGGCTTGATCCTAGGATCTGGGAATCATGACCTGAGCTGAAGGCAGCCACCCTACCAACTGAGCCACCCAGGTGCCCCCCAAAAAAGGGTTTCTAAGTTTAAATTGGAGGTTGGCAGACTGCAGTGCCCAGGTTAAGTCAAGCTTGCTGCTTATACAGTCAAGTTTTACTGGAACACAGCTGTGTTCTTTTTGTACATACTAGCTATGACTGGATTTGCCCTGACTACAGCAGTCTTGAGTGTTTGTGACAGAGACCTTATATCCTGCAAAGCCTAAAATATTTGCTGTCTGGCTCCTTATGCAAAAAATTTTGCCAACTCCTAGTTGAAATCCTTTTGTTGCCTGTGATAATTTACTTTCTAGTTGTGTGTACTGTTTTTCCACTTAAATCTTTAGGGTAAAACAGGCTAACATAACTCTCTTCAGAATTGTGTAGTATAATACAGGTTCATGGCTTAGCAAGACATTTGGGGATATTCTTGTTTTCAGATATTTCATATTTCAAATATCTAGCTTGAAAATTAGGCTTGTTACTATTTGCATGTGTATCTCTATATACTATGAACAAAATCAGTTCTGAAACACTCAGTAGCTAAAACTATATACTATTCCAACACCCAACAGAATATGTATGTAACTTATAGCACATTTACACAATGAAATGCACCCAAATATGAAAATTAAATATCTACAACTATACACGACTATACGGATGAGTCTCACAAACACAATGCTGCCTGTAAACCAGATACCAAAGAGTGCATGTGACTCCAGATACACAGTGCAAAACAGGTGATTTTAGCTTGATGATTGAAAGGTAAATGAAGGATGGAAAAGTAGGCCAGAGCGCCTGGGTGGCTCAGTGGTTAAGCATCTGCCTTTGGCTCAGGTCATGATCCCAGGATTCTGGGATCGAGCCCCGCATCGGGCTCTGTCCTAGGCGGGAATTCTGCTTCTCCCTCTCCTACTCCCCCTGCTTGTGTTCCCTCTTTTGCTGTGTCTCTCTCTGTCAAATAAATAAAGTCTTAAAAAAAAAAGAAGAAGGTAGGCCAAATAGACATAACATTAGCTTTTAAAAATCTGAGGGTTTATTTTGTTAAAATCACTTTTAATACCAGGGGTCTAAATTCCTTCAAACATATTTATTGATTATAAAATAAAAACACAACAGAAGTATATATAAGGGGTGCTTGGGTTGCTCAGTGGGTTGAGTGCCTGCCTTCAGCTCAGGTTGTGATCCCAGGGTCTTGGGATCGAGGCCCAGGTCAGCTCGCTGCTCAGCAGGGCATCTGCATCTCTCTCTTCCTCTGCTGCTCAAATAGATAAATAAAATTTATTTTATTTTATTTATCTCCCAAATAGATAAATAAAATCTTTTTTTTTTTTAAGATTTTATTTATTTATTTGACAGAGAGATCACAAGCAGGCAGAGAGGCAGGCAGAGAGAGAGGGGGGAAAATCAGGCTCCCTGCTGAGCAGAGAACATGTGGGGCTCCATCCCAGGACCTGGGATCATGACCTGAGCCGAAGGGAGAGGCTTTAACCCACTGAGCCACCCAGGCGCCCCTAAATAAAATCTTTTGAGAAAGTATGCATAAGTGCATATCTTACTGACTCTTCACAAACAGTGTAGTCATGCACTGAACACTTGGGTCAGTTCACAGGACATTGTCAGCCACAGAAGCCTCATCCACACATCTACTCAGTTAACCATTTTCCCAGAGCAGCCATCATCCTTATTGTGAGAGTATGGACTAGTTTCTCCTGTTTTGCACTGTGTATCTGGAGTCACATGCACTCTTTGGTATCTGGTTTACAGGCAGCATTGTGTTTGTGAGACTCATCCGTATAGTCGTGTATAGTTGTAGATATTTAATTTTCATATTTGGGTGCATTTCATTGTGTAAATGTGCTATAAGTTACATACATATTCTGTTGGGTGTTGGAATAGTATATAGTTTTAGCTACTGTATTATGATGAGTGTGAGGATGAATGTTCTAAAATCTGATTCCCCAGTTTTGCTGTAGCAGTAAAAGAATAGAAGCAAACCAAATGTCCAGGGCTAGTGAAATAAAGCTTTGTTTGTATGGTGAAAGTACTATGCAGCCATGTATGCAGTTTAAAATTTCCAGTAGCCACATTTTATAATTTAAATTTTCAAAAATGTATTTTGTTGGGTAGCTCAGTTGGTTAAGCGTTTGCCTTCAGCTCAGGTCATGATCCAGGGGTTCCAGGATCAAGCCCTGCATTGGGCTCCCTGCTTGGCAGAGAGCTTGCTTCTCCCTCTCCGTCTCCCTTTCCCTCTGCTACTCCCCCTGCTCAGGTGCCCTCTCTCTCTCTCTGTCAAATAAATAAATAAAATCTTTAAAAAAACCCTCACAAAATCCCCCCCCCCAAATATATTTTGTTTAGGCTGGTATATCCAAAATATTATAATTTAAACATAATCATACATATATGTACGACATACTACTTTTTTCGGAGTAAGTCTTAGTGATTTGGTGTGTAATTTCCACTTACAGCACATCTCAGTTCACACTAGCCCCATTTCAGATGTTTAATAGTCATATGGGCTAGTTCTGGGTCCTGCTTTTGGTGAGCAAATACATGCAGTACTGTTGGATATATATCTAATAGTGAAATTGCTAGGTGAGAAGGTGTATGTATATGGAGCTTTAGTTGAAGCTTTCGGTTTTCCAAAGTGGTTGTACTAATTTATATTTCTTCCAGCTGTGATTGAGAGTTGGCTGTTTTGGTAGATGTGTAGTGTTATTTCATTGTGGTTTTAATTTTCATTTTCCTCATGACTAATATGTCTTCTTTATATTCAGTGTGCAAAAAGAATAAATATTTTTCTCTAAACTTTACCTTCTTTTCATTAGTGATTTGAAACTAATGTCAGTAATGATGGTTTTGGCAGTGAAATACTGGTGGGATTTTATTTCATATGTTTTTGCTTTTTTATGTTATTCATCTCATGATTTAATAGCTCTGAGTTATATAATTATTACTAAGTGGCTAGGAAATTCTCCGTTGTCCTGTAAGTGTATTATTTATTGCAGCTATCTCTGGAGTTTATCAAAGATAAAGAAAAGTATTATGTTAAGGCTTTATAATATAATTACATATGTTAGATATTGCATTTGTAATATACTCAAGTATCTCATCAATTATAATTATATAAACCATTATAATGGAAGTATTAGATATTAAATATGATTAAACATATTTGTATATATGAAATATACACACAAATATTTTAAAAGTCAGAACTTTTTGAATTTTAATATTGATTAAAAACTTCTAATTTATGTTGTGAGCAGTTATTACAAACTTACAAATGTTAAAGAATTATTTTTGCCCCCCCCCCCTTTTTAAAGATTTTATTTATTTATTTGACACACAGAGAGAGAAATCACAAGTAGTCAGAGAGGCAGGCAGAGGAAGCAGGGGGAAGCAGGCTCTCCGATGAGCAGAGAGCCTGATGCGGGACTCGATCCCAGGACCCTGAGATCATGACCTGAGCTGAAGGCAGAGGCTTAACCCACTGAGCCACCCAGGTGCCCTTTAAAGATTTTATTTATTTGAGCGAGCGAGCGAGAGAAAGAGAGAGAGAGATCACAGAGGGAGAGGGAGGGTTAGTGGGAGAAACAGATTTGCCACTGAGTGGAGAGCCTGATGCTGGGCTGGATCCCAGGACCTTGGGATCATGACCTGAGCCCCGAATGCAGATGCTTAACCGACTGGGCCACCCAGCTGCTCTGTAGTTTTGGTTTCTTGATGAGTGTGTATTAGCTTTCTTTATATAGAGAGTGACTAATTTATCTTCTAACTGGGACCCTGTTTTGGTAGTGGTGAAAGTGTGGTCCGGTGGGGACTTTGGGAGTTGCAGTTAATTGTTACGTCAGGACATCAGGTGCTGTTGTGAACATGTTGGGGCTTGCCATATTTACTTTTTTGTGTATATGACTCAGTTCAAATAGAATTGGTCAATACCATGTGTTTCATAGAGTGCATTTTACCTTAGGGTTTTGGTTAGTGAGATTTTGGGATGGATTTCAGTTTACTGTTGGAGGGGACTTTAAATTATTTTCCTAAAATTTAATACTCTATTTTAATAGTCCTTTTAACAGTCTGTCATGCATTTACCTTAGTTATAGATGTTAGGGTATCTTTTAACATAAAATATCTCAGTGCTGCATTTCTTTGAATATCTTCAGAAAATTTTCACCAAGAAATTTGCATAATGGTTTGAATAGGTTAGATTTCTCACTTGTTGTTTTGTTTCCTAAAACACTAGTATGAAACACCTGGCTGATTGTGTACAGTTGTGGTATTCTGATAACTTTTAGATAGGCCAGTATATTAGGAGTTTCCATCTAGGGGTGACTTCTTAATAGTGAGTGGGCAGTCTTTTAGGACTGCCTGCCAAGTTTGACATGTTCCTTACTCTAGCTATAACTAATCTCTGATCTTTTCCTAGTCTTCAGAAATAGAAAAAGAACTAATTTTATTTTTTTAAATAGTAGGAAAAAAGATTTGAGTTTGTTCTAGTCAAGAACAGAAATGAAGTATATTTTAAAATACCATCATTGTTTTGAGTCTATTTTCTGTTTCCTATATGAAGAGAAGAAAAAATTTAAAAAATCTGGTATTCATCTCACACCAGTCATGTCTAAAATTAACAATCAGGAAATAACAGATGTTGTTGAGGATGCATGTGAGAATGCAGACTCGTACAGCCAGTCTGGAAAACAATAAGGAGGTTCCTCAAAAAGTTGTAAATAGAGCACCTTATGACCCTTACCCCAAAGGTACAAATGTAGTGACCTGAAGGGGCACCTGCACCCCAGCAGCAGTGTCCACTATAGCCAAACTATGGAAAGAACCTAGATGTCCATCAACAGATGAATGGATAAAGATGTGGTATCTGTCTGCAGTGGACTACTACTCAGCCATCAAAATTGAAATGTTGGTGTTTGCAATGACGTGGATGTAACTAAGAGGGTATTACGCAGAGTGAAATAAATCAATCAGAAAGACAATTGTCATATATCATACGATCTCACTCATACATGGAATTGAAGAAACAAGACAGAGGAGCATAGGGGAAAGGAGGGAAAAATAAAACAAGATGAAATCAGAGAGGGAAACAAACCACAAGGGACTCTTTTTTTTTTTTTTTTTTAAAATTAACATGTAATCTGTTATTTGCTCCAGTGGTACATATCTGTGAATCATCAGGCTTACACATTTCATAGCACTCACCATAGCACATACCCTCCCCAAAGAAGAGACTCTTAATCATAGGAAACAAACTGAGGGTTACTGATGGGGAGAGGGATTTGGGAGGATGGGGTAATGGGTGATGGGCATTAAGGAGGGCACATGATACAATGAGCACTTGGTGTTATATAAGGTTGATGAATCACTGAACTCTTCCCCTGATGGTAGTAATACACTATATGTTAATTAATTGAGTTTAAATTTAAAAAAACTATGAAAAAAAAAGGATCTGGTATTTTATATATGTTGTTTTTTAAAATTGTGTTAATTCCTAACACTTCTGTCTTTAATAAGGGACTTGCAACAAAGCATTGCCAGGGAACCTAGTGCTCCGTCAATTCCTACACCTGCGTATCAGTCTTCCCCAGCTGGGGGACATGCGCCAGCTCCTCCAACGCCAGCACCAAGAACCATGCCGGTCAGTAAGCAACCACAGTTTGTAAATGGAAGTTTTACATTAGTGCTTGCTTGCTGTGAAGGATGAAACATGCTTTATATTGTGAAGATCTGGTGGTTACCAGTTTTCATCAGATTGACCAACCTCATGAATTCTTGCCAAAAAGGTTCAACTTGAATCTTACCAGGTCTTTAGAACCACCTCTCAGTTTATAGCAAATACATTGTTACAAAATAAGAAGTTAAATTGTGCCATTAGGAAATAATTGGACAAATCCAGAACTGGGGCATTCTGAGGCACTTTGTCTTTTCTAAAAGTGAATGTCATGGAAAGAAAAAAAATAGGTGTGGGACATTCTGGTTTAAAAGAGGAAAGATTCATAATAATCATGTAGTACATGAACCTCGATTGGATCTTGGTTTATAAAAATTCCTTTAAGAGCTTTTTTTGGTGATAAATAGGAAAACTTGAATGTGGAGTGGATTCTCAATGACATTAGGAAGTAACTGTTCATTTTCTTAGAGTGAAATGGTATTTTGATTATGTAGGAGAATATTAGGACTTGTATGACAGTCTTTAGGGCTGGTGTCATGAGGTTTGCAACTTACTTTCACATGGTTCCGCAAACATTTAGGTAGATAAATATATGGATATAGCTATAGATAAAGCAAACATGACCAAATGTTAATAATTACTGAATTTAATTGGTAAATACTATATTTATTATACTATTCTTTTAAGTTTTCGAGTGTTTGAAAATGTTTGTATAAAAAATGTGGCTAGGAGGAGATTACAGTAATAAACTGTACCTGACTTGCTCCTTCCTCCCATCTCAAAAGTCTAACCATTGATGGGAGCAGTAATGAGCTACAGAAATGATTAGGCATTAGGAACAGAGCAGTAGCTGTGCAGTTTCCTGAAATTGGAGAATTATTCTTCAACTTGTTACATTTCTAGAGCAACAAGTCAACATTTAAAAATGGAAACTAGAAATATATTTGGTTGGATTCTAGAGTTTCTCATATACCCTCACTTACAGTAATTTGACAGCAACATAAAACATTTTGTAGTCAATGTTGACTTTTTCTTATAGCCTGCTAAGCCCCAACCCCCAGCCCGGCCTCCACCTCCTGTGCTTCCGGCAAATCGAGCTCCTCCTGCCACTGCACCAGCTCCAGTGGGGACAGGGACCGCCCCGCCAGCTCCGTCACACACTCCTGGTTCAGCAGCTCCCCCTCCACAGGCCCAGGGACCCCCATATCCTACCTATCCAGGATATCCCGGGTAAGGCTGCAACTGAATATCTGAATGAATTGATTAATGTTTCTAGCTCTGGTTAGACTTTTAAAAACAGGGTTACCCCTTCTCTAATGGAGGTGTCATGAATGAATAATCTGCATTGTCAGCTTACACAGAAACGAAAATAATTTTACAGGCACTTATTTGAGCAATTGAATGGCTATTTCCCAGGCTTATTTATGTTTTTAGTTTTTACATGCTGGTTCATCTTAAATCTCTTCTGTATGGGATGTGGAATGTGTTTCCTTGGTCGTCTTTATTTTGGTGATAAACAGATAGGCACCTTTTCTGAACTTAGCAAGACTAATAAGGCCTTGCTTATGTACCTGTACTTTGAAATACTGGCATTCTGACAAGACTGTTGAACACGACTCTAATTATGGCATGTGCTTTCTTAAAGAACATCTTTCTTTGTGATAATTTTTTAATCTTAAAAATCCAGACATTTGACTACCTCTTAAGATGTGCTCCAGACTTTGCTTTGTAAGTATATTCTGTCTTCCAAATATTAAAACTTTGTTAACAGTGAATTTATGTGCATTACAGTGAGTATTGAGTCTTGTGAATCAGGAAGGTACTTAGGTTGGTACATTAAAATTAAGGGTTTTAGTTTTTTTTTTTTTTTTTTTTTTTAAAGATTTTATTTATTTATTTGACAGAGAGAAATCACAAGTAGACAGAGAGGCAGGCAGAGAGAGAAAGAGGGAAGCAGGCTCCCTGCCAAGCAGAGAGCCCGATGCGGGACTCGATCCCAGGACCCTGAGATCATGACCTGAGCAGAAGGCAGCGGCTTAACCCACTGAGCCACCCAGGCGCCCAAGGGTTTTAGTTTTTATTGTTTGTTAATAGTTTAATATTTAGTCTTATTTTCATTACAGTATTATTTTCTGGATAGTGTTAAATACTCGATATTCTTTTATCTCAAGTATTAACAAATAGGAACACTTTTTTTCTAATAAGTACCTTGAAATAGCTGTTTTTATCTCCCTAGTTTTCTCTGCTAGACTGAGAAAGAGAAGAATGACTTTCTTGAAAAAAACTTGGTTTTAGAATAATTGTTACATTTCATTTTCCAGTATTTGATTTACCAATCCCTTTGTTTGTTTGTTTTCTTTTCATCAGGTATTGCCAAATGCCCATGCCCATGGGCTACAATCCTTATGCATACGGCCAGTATAATATGCCATATCCGCCAGTGTATCACCAGAGCCCTGGACAGGCTCCATACCCAGGACCCCAGCAGCCTTCATACCCCTTCCCTCAGCCCCCACAGCAGTCTTACTATCCACAGCAGTAATATGTCAGCTCAGAAGCTCAGCTGGTTCAGTTCAAAGGGAAAGAAGTACCAACCCTGCAATAAGTGTACTAAACTCTATGTTCTGGTTAATATAATGTACTCTGTTATACTGAACACAGTGTATAATTTCTGTCTGTGGCTGAAAGCTAAAAACTGTGCCCCAGTTCCACATTTGATTGCACACTGAGAGATGCTGCTGTTGCAGTATAAACACTATAATAGGTATAATAGGATTTGAAATGAATGACATTTCAGCGCATAAAAGTTGAAAATGAGAAATTAAACCCACAAGTGAAATGTTTGAAATTATTATACTTATGTCTACGTAAGACGTGGTTGGGACATCAGATACTTACAATGATGGTTTAAGTACTGATATTCAAGAAAACTAAGTTTTCTTTCTCTTTTGGTTTATCAGTTTGGTTTAATTTCCATTATACTATTTTGCATAATCAAAGCGTTGTAAATCTTATAATTTAAAAATAAATTACTTAAGAACAGTTGTCATTGTTATGTTTTGTCATTGATTCTCATTACTGTCTAATTTCTTTCTGGTATTAGTCTCTCATTTTATATGTACATAAGTTAAACAGATAACTGTGTTTAAGTGCATGATTAGTGCAAGTTAATATTTCAGTTTTATAGGAAAACCAAAAGAATGGTACCATAATTTATCTTTCATTGCTGATTAGTAAATTAATTTTGACATTTATTTTGAAAAGTCCTATAATGTGGAAGAAACACAATTGCTACCAAAGATTATTCAAATAAATATACAAATAAATATGTATATTTAAAGTTTTATTATCCTCTCCAAGAAATTGAAACAAATTCTGATAATTTTTTCCCTTTTTTTCATAACCTATTTAAAATATATACATATCATTGACAGTACTGTCTAATGTAATGGAATTGTTTAAAGAAAATTTGCTGTACCCTTCTATTCCTTTTTTCCACCTTACTCTCTTAACCTAGGAACATTTAATGCACAATGTATCTGAGTCAATCTAAGCCCTTTCATTTTATGCTCCTAAAATATTAGACTATTTTATAATTCAGGGAGCGTACAAAACAATTGTTGGAGCATATGCCAATTCTGGAATAGGCTGTATATTTAATATTAAGCTCTGCTGTTAGGATAATTAATCACTGTATAAACCTCAGTAAAAATAGTGAGACATGCATCGTGGAGTGAGTAAAAGAGAAAGGTATGAGTTGTCTAATAGTGGGATTTGTTTTGTGTGAGGTTCATTTCTGAACACATCAGGCATATGAGCAGATTTCCAATGAATCTGTTTATGTTTATTTTCTAAGTTTTGATGCTCACCTTTTCTTGCATTATTGTTACATTTAAATAATACTGTCATTTGGTCCACTGTTCTTTTCATTGACATTTTGGTTTTATATTTTAAATGTTGGACTGGAGGTGTGATTGTAAAAGGGAGTGCATTGGTTTTAAAATTATATGTACATTTAAAAAAATCTTACTTTGCTGTTGTACGTAGAAAACATGAAGACATGTTACAAATGACCTTTCCATGGAATATTGAAATTGGTTTAAAGTCTAATAGTTAAAACCTTGGCAAAAGTAGTTTTTTACATATCATAGCTAAATTTTATTAATGTGGAATCATCAAACTATGACCTAGGCTTTTTTGACACTTATGTAAAAGGCATTAAAGTTCTACATTCTTATTATTCTTATTATTCATGGTATCCTATACTAACAGGAGATACTCAGAGTTAGGGGTATTCCAAATTGCTAGTTTATTCTTACTAATGCAGAAAAAAACAAAAAACAAATTGGCCTGAATATTCTCTTGGGGAAAGAAGGCACTAAGAAGAGTAAGAGCATCAGAGGGGCAAAAGAGGTTATAAGGCCACTTAGCCCATTCTATGTGCTAAGCTAGGCCTGCTTCTAGAGATCCATGGGAAAATTATTCAGAAACTGTTAGAAAGGAGGCTCCAAAGCCCCAAGTGGCAGCCTCTTCCATCATCCTGACTCGCTCAAAGACTTTTTTACACAGTAATGCAGACCCACTCTCTGGTCAGCTCACTCATCTTTAGGTAACTGTGGATGCGTTGTTTTGGTCAACCAAAAGAATGGTACCATAATTTATCTTTCATTGCTGATTAGTAAATTAATTTTGACATTTATTTTGAAAAGTCCTATAATGTGGACTGGGTACAGATGATCAGATTTCTGCAGCCCGTCCTTGCTGAGGCTGTCCTCATAGTGTTTCTAGTTTCATTAGGGTAGCTCATGGTAAGAAGTTTCTGTTAGTCTGTTTTGCATTCTAACAAACAAGGAAGCCCCCACTGGGATTATGTTTGTTATCAAACTTTTTTGTCCTTTGTTTAACTTCTTATATTCCACAGAATACCCTAAAAAGGTGTTATGGACAATGGTATTTATCTCGAGGTAGGAAGGTGTCAACTCTGGTTTAGGTATTTTGTTACCTATGTTTATAATAAGACTTTTTGATAATTTTCCTAAACTAAAGAAACCATTCCCAGACCTTAATTTAAGTTTGGGTTTGGAATACTGTTTTTAAAAGGACTGCAGGTAATGAAGCTCTGCATGGAGGAGCTAGTCAGAAGTGGGGAAAAAGCCTCACTTCTCCTATTTCTTGTTCCTAGTTGGAGACAAATAGCTTGACTTCTCAGTCTGGTGTAAAGTATTGGTTTGCTCCCATGTCCTTTGATTTTTATTCTCAGTTGAGAAGAACAGTTATATGTCACTGCAAACCAGTCAGTCTTTATGAGACATTCTTGTACCCATAACCTTGGTTTCTTTGCAGTTTATAATCCCTCCTTCCACAAATGTAAGTAGTTAACAGAAAAAAAGAACAAGATTTCACAGAACCTTCTGTCCCTGACACTCTATCCCAGTCAGCAGCCTTTCTAGTTAAAACAGATTTTAAAAATGTTTCCATTAGAGCTTTACAAAGTTTGCAAAAGTGCTTTATACACATTTTCTAATTTCATAAACATGATAAAATGTAGTTTGTTCAGTAGGTTGCAGTTTGCTAATGGGGATTTTTTTTTTTTCTTTTAATGATTGGTATATCTTGAAGAATCTTGCTACAACCTAGTGGCATCTCTCTCATTCTCTCTTTGTAAACACTTCTGCAATTATTAGTTGATTCACACTTCAGAACAGGATGCAAAGTAGGGAAAACTGCTATAGTGTTAAAATTACTAGTATAAAAATAGATTGTAGAACTAAATGGCTGATTATAAGATTTACCTGGAAGAGCTAAGAAGGAAAAATTATATTTTTAAAGAAAAAGAGAATATTCAGGCTTTATTTCTGGTATGAAGTTTATATTTTTTAAAAAAAATCCTATATTATCACACCAGAGATTTTAGATTC
Organism: Mustela nivalis; assembly: GCF_964662115.1. Lineage (NCBI taxonomy): Eukaryota > Metazoa > Chordata > Mammalia > Carnivora > Mustelidae > Mustela > Mustela nivalis. Next base: position 150,592,889 of record NC_139020.1, read on the forward strand.
TTTTCTGGTTAAAAACACTGCTGGTAGTTGGATTATATTTTTATTGTATTCATTTCTCTTAGGGGGAAAATTGTAAAGCAACAAAAAGGTTCCAGATGAATGTATCCTAGAAATAAAAGTTGAAAGATTCTTACTTCCTTGGAGTATGAATTCTTATTTGAAGTGTTTATCCTTCAGCTTTATAGTTTCTGCAGTTTGACAGATGGTGGTTTGGGAAATAAAAAAATACCCACTCTGACTAAATGCGTGAGACTGTGTTTAAGTGTTTTCTTACAGTGGCCAGCCCCATACTTGATCCATGGATGGACTATGTTTTTCATTAGTTGTGATTTGCCCCAGTTCTTTTTTTTTTTTTTTTTTTCAAACAAGCAAAACCTATTGTAATTTTATGTGTGTGTGTGTGTGTGTGTGTGTGTGTGTGTGTGTGTGTGTGTGTTTAAATTAACATATAACGTATTATTTGTTTCAGGGGTGCAGGTCTATGAGGAATCTTTTCAGGTGTCATTTCTTGGGGGGTTAATTTTTGGAAATGTATGGCATATTATTCAGTTGGTTAGGAAAGGGGAGGTGGTGAATTGTGTTCATGTTTTATTCTTAAATATATTGAAATGTGTTCGTCTTTTAAAACATTTTCTTTCTACTTCTTCCATGTTTTAAGGTCAGATGCAACTCTTTTATTATGTAGGTCACAATGCACAATTTATCTGAAAATGTGTTGATGCTGTATGTCTTCCAAATTTGTTGAACAAGCTGGCTCCAGGAATGAATCAATAGTCTGAATCCCTATTATATAAATTTTAAATACATCAACTGGGCATAGTTAAATCTGACTTCTGTTTTTAGTTATCTGGCATCTGTGTTGGAGAGTACAGAGTTCACACTAGGGGCTTGGACACATTGATGTCTGCAGTGAGAGGCCAGTGCCTGGTGCTTGGGTTGTGCTGCAGTCTAAAGGGAAAGGAGCAGCTTCGTGTGCTGGGGTGGCTTCAGCATTTATTTCAGTATGGCGCAGGGGGCTGGCTTAGGAACTGCAGGGAGCAGGGGCTGGCTTAGGAACTGCTGGGAGCAGGCTTCAGCTTTCCCAGAGCCTGTGCACCAGAGAGCCTCAGGCTACTGCCAATCAGTGTCCCCATTGGCTGCCAGGCTCCCCTGTGTAGATAATCAGTCCAGGCACATCCTGAGTGTCTGCCTTAGCATCCCGCCTACAAGGGACCCTGGCTTCTGTCAGTTCTGTGGCTCCTGATCCTCTTCCCTTTGCGTTTAAAAGTTGCTTAGTCCTCCTTTTCAACTAATGAACACTCAAGTGGTACAGGTGAACAGGCTCACGTCCGTTACCATTTAATTTACTTTTCAGTTTTACTGTATTTTTAACTCTCTTTATGTATTTTGAAGTCATGTGATTCATATTCATGTTAATTATGTCTGTTGTGAACATGAAATGACTGTTCTTTTCCACCTTGTAATATCTTTTGTTACTAAAATTGCCACCATTGTGTTCTTTTTGGATGCATTAGCAAAATTTCTAAATTGTGTGTGCTTGCCTTAGTTACAGGTGTTTAGATATAGTTACTGGATCCAGTCAGATTTTTTTTTTTTTTTTTTTTTTTTTTTTGTGGATAATTGAATAGGAAAGTTTCACTTGCAACTTTGTTAAAATTGTAATTATATGATCTTTTGATCATTTTGTTTGGTATATTTTGTCTTCTCTGTTTCCTTTTCTTGTCTTTAATTGGTTGGATTATGTTTTCTCTCTTCTAGTTATTTGGAACATTAATACTTTTCTTACCACACCACTCCCAGCCAAGTCTTGTCTTTTAAAATTTTTTATAAACAGGATTTAGATTGCTATTGTTAATGCACTATTATTTTTACAGTAGGCATTCTCTCTGGATTTTAATAATTGGGCTTTGCGTTTTGTTTGTGTTTCTCTTCAGTTTTATATTACTCAGTTTACAAAATACATTAACACGGCAGAGCTGGGCTCCTCCTTTTTTCATTTTGGGGTGGCCTTTGACCATTTAGGATGTTTGATCTTGTGGATGTTCAGATCCCCTAGTGCTTCCAGTCTTGTGGCTTTTCTGTTATCAGTAAGCACCTGATCCCAGACAAGGGACCCCTGTGAAGGGCCAATGCCTTCTTTTTCTACCAGAACCTAGAAGAAGGGATAAAGAAGAACATCCCTTCAACCTTCACCACCCACCACAATAGATTGGGCTGCATCATATGTTCTTTTAAAATTTAGTGTACTTTTGGAGGAAGTATATACACGTGGTATAAATTACAAGAGGTAAGAAAAGGCATGTGATAAAACAATGTGTCATCCAGTTTCCTTCCTTGGAGACAGTGTCTGCTACCAGCACACACAGAGTTTAAATTGTCTTTAAACCTAAACCATCAACTCCCAGCAGCAGATGTGATGTGACCTTCTGTGGAAGGGAGGCAGTGAACTGTGACAGTTGTATCTAAAACCAAAATCTGCCTTGGCATCCTTTCTTTCATAAAGACCAAAGACTGCCTTTTTAGCTGGAAACTTCACGACTTTGTTTGAAGTGCAGATACACCTGGCATTATTTGCACTAATGACGTCTTGAACAATCACTAATCTCTAATCCCATTATGTTTTATGAGTTTTCATAATTACCCAGAGTAGATCTCACAATTTTTGACAGTATTTGTATTTCAGACTCCTAACTTACTCAGGAAGAAAACTTTCTAACATTGGAGCACAGAAAATAAACTGCACCTAAAAGAACAGAACATAAGCACATTTAATATTACTTTGTGGTAACAGCATAATGATCTCCCAAACATGTCTCTGTCTTATTCCTCGGGACCCATGAGTATATTAGGCTACAAAGTGGGAGAATTAAGGTTGTAGGTAGAATTAAGGTTGCTACTCTGCTGACCTTAAAATAGGTACTTGATCCTAAATTACCAGTGGGCCCCGTGTAATCACAGGTTGCCTTAAAAGTGAAATGAGGGAGACAGGCAAGAGAGAAACGGATGGCAGCCTGTGAACGACTCGACTTCATCAACCCTGCTGGCTTTGAAGATGGGGCCAGGGGAACATGAGCCAAGGAAAGCGGCAGCCTCTAGAAATAGGAAAAGGAGAGGAAACATTCCCCCCCCAGAGTTGACAGAGGGGACACTGTTCCACCAACACCTCGACTGTAGCTCAGTGAATCTTATTTTGGACTTCTGATCTCAAGAACTTTAAGATTACTAGTTTGTGTTGTCTTTTTAAAAAATACCTTATTTATTTATTTGACAGAGAGACAGCGAGAGAGGGAACACAAGCAGGGGGAGTGGGAGACCGAGAAGCAGTCTTCCTATTCAGCAGAGAACCTGATGTGGGGGCTTAATCCCAGGACCCTGGGATCATGACTTGAGTGGAAGGCAGATGCTTAGCAACTGAGCCACCAAGGTGCCCTTAATTTATGTTGTCTGAAGTCACTAAGTTTGTGGTCATTTATTACAGAAGCAATAATGAGTTACACTTAGTCTGGTCTATGAACAGTAGTTTCCTCTTTGGGCTCCCTGGGTCATACGGAATATACGACATGCCCTAGCTTATCTCGTGAGCAGAGAGATGGAGATCTACAACACAGTTGTGACTCTCCAGAGGACATACAGGCCCAAGTGCCAAACACCCAAACCAAAACGAACAACCTGGTTTTTTTTCTTGCCTTTTAACACACCTTGTAGTTGTTGAAAGGCAGACATGCTGTATTGGGTAAGAGAAGCTGAGGTAAATAGACCTGTAGTGAGAGGGTTTGTATTTTTCTGGTGAGTTAGATTGTGTTTACTGTTTTCTGGAGGTTTGTAAGTGCAAGTTCCCTCTAGTGTCCTTGTTTTTTGTTTCTTCTGTTGTTTCCCTAGGAACTCCTTAGGTGGAATCCCAGCCTCCCAGTCCTTGCAGCTGGAATCCGCTACCTGGGAGCCGTGCTGATGGGGTCAGGCTGCAGGCGGGACGAGTGTGGGCTCTAGCTTTCACCAGTGCTTCCCAGCGCTCCCCCACGCCTTATCCGATAGGACGGCTGAGGACCCCGGAACCCGGCGGGCGTAGCCCTTGGCTGAAGCTGGTTCGGCTCTGATGACGCGGCTCCGCCTGTGGGCCAGCAGAGAAGGAACAGTCCTTTGGTTCATCTCCTTCTCCTCTGCTGGTAGTCAGAGGAGGTTTTCTCAGTCTTCCCCATGGAAACCTGGTGGGGCTCCTGGAGCCAAAACTCATGAAATAGGAGGGCCCTTCCATCTAAGCCTGGGCCCCCAGGAGCTTTTAACTCTTGAGCTAGTCCTTGCTCTGTTTCAGTGTTTGGTCCATTCCTGTTTATTTTCCTCCCAGATCCCGGGGAGCGGTGATTTCCTGCCTTTGCCCGTTGCTCCAGTTTGGGGCCTCCAGTCTGTGTCCCCTGTGACCTCAGTGCTCCAAATGCTCTAAGAAGAATGGTTGGTTTTCAGTTTGTTCGGCCTTTTCCTTGTGTGTGTGGAGTGGTCACACGTCAGAGCAGAAACTGGAGATCAAATGAACTTTTTGATAAAAACACATTGGAGCCTGGGGCACCTGGGTGGCTTAGTCGGTGAAGCATCTAGACTCTTATTTCCTCTCCCAACATAATCTCAGGGTTGTGAGGTCAAGCCTTGCACAGGAGTCTGTGCTCAGCAGATTGAGAGCCTCTCCCTCTGCCCCTCCTCCCACTTGTGTGTGCATGTGCGAGTGTGCACACATGCGTGCACACTCTTAAAAAAAACTCAAGCCTTTCTTAAACTTAGAGAATGATCTCTCGTTCATGTGCCTTTTGATTGCCCTCTGGAATTCTATTGTTATGATGCTTCATCCCCCCCCCCCCCGTATGTTTTCTGTGTGCCTAGCATATAAATATTCAATAATATTAATCATTTTTTTTTACCCATTATTTTAATCTTCAAACTTTTTTTCTCTCAGTTCTGAGAGACTTTCTTGAATTGGTTTCCCCTTCCTCCCTGCTATTTTTAAAGTAGACGTCATACCCAGCGTGGACATGGGGCTTGAACCCAGAACAGTGAGATTAAGACCTGAGCCAAAATCAAGAGTCAGACAATCAATTGACTGAGCCTCCTAGGTGCCCCGAAATGGTTTTTTGTTTTTTGTTTTTTTAAGAATTTTTTAGAAGATTTTATTTATTTGAGAGAGAGAGAGAGAGAAAGAGCATGCATGAGTCTGCAGATGCGGACTTCCCACTGAGCAGGGAACCCCATGTGGGGCTTGATCCCGACCCAAGCCAAAGGCAGATGCTTAACCAACTGAGCCACGCGGGGGCCCCAGAAATGGTTTTTGCATTAGTTATAAGAAATTGACTCCCATATTTATGGAGGCTGAGCAGTTCCAAGATCGTCAGTCTCTGGTCCCGAGAACCAGGAAAGCTGACGATAGGAATTCCAGAGAGAGAGAAGACATGCCTGCCTCCAAGAACATGAGGCAGGAAGCAGATTCTCTCTGGCTCAGCTTTTTGTTCTGTTCAGGCTTTCAGTGGGTTCCATGAAGCCTGCCCCTATTTGGGAGGCGGTCTGCTTTACTCAGTCTACCGGTTCAGGTGTTAATCTCATCCAGAAACGCCCTCACAGACACACCCAGAATACTGTTCAACTCCGTGTGGACACCCCCTGGTCCGGTCAGGTCAACAGGTAACATTAGCCATCAGAGACTTCTAACTCAGAATTCATTTTTTCTGCAGCATTTACTCTTCCACACCCCATCTCCAAAGCCTATTTAATTTGGCTGCCGCAGATATATTTTGTTGCTGTCTTTACCAGTTTCACATTTCCCTCCATGGCCAACCACTGTGTTCCTAGTAGTTACTCTGTTTCATCTAATAGTGACTTGCTCAGCATGGACTATCCAGTTCAACTTCTAGGCACGCTACTCTGTCTTTCAATAGTAATTCATTATGCTTCATAAGAACCCTATGAATGTGATATTATTTGATTCACACTCCAAACAGAGGAGTCACTGGCTGTGGATAAGTCCAGCCACTCGTCCGAGGTCACATGGCTGCTTCGTAGATGAGCTGGGCCTGGGCTCTCGCTCACCTGTTGGCCTCTGATCTCAACATCTCTAAGGACAAGCAGCGCTTCCTCTTCTGTGCTGCTGTTGCAGCAGCTGCCAAAAATAGCTAACGTTCGTTGAGTGTCCGTCATCTTCCAGGTTCTCTTCTAGGCATTCAAAATCCACTGCCTTATATGAACAACCACTTACGAGGTGGCCACTAGCTTCCCCCCAGTTTATAGGAGAGGCAGAAACAAGGGTCAGAGAGACTGAGTCCTGGGGGCTGGCATGTCATGGAGCTGAGCCCTCATCGAGATGAAAGTTAAAGAGGTTCTGAAGTTTCCCCTGTTGCTTGGAGTGTGTTTTATAAGAGGGCATTTGCTCCCATTTCTTACATGCATCTATCCCTCTCTCTTTTTAAAATTTTATTTATTTGTCAGAGACAGTGAGAGAGGGAACACAAGCAGGGGGAGTGGGAGATGGAGAAGCAGGCTTCCCGCCGAGCAGGGAGTCTGACGCGGGGCTTGATCCCAGGACCCTGAGATTGTGACCTGAACCAATGCATAGATGCCGACATGCATCTATGTCTTTACCCATTCATTTTCTTCTCCCTAGTAATTCAACGTTGTATGTTGAGAGACTCCTTATTGTTCGAGGTCCTGGGATGCAGCTGTGCCTGCAAGGAATTTCTATTCTAGGAGAGTGAAGTTGACCTGGGAACAATGGTGGGCTTAAGGTGGGTGTTACATTATGAATTTGTGTGAGGGTGCTCTCCATGTTTTCCTCCCTGTTTTCAGCTCCAGCCAGGTAGCCAAGCCCTTTATTCCTGTGCAGGGGTTGCCTACTGTGTGGGGTGGGTGCAGACCCCCCCGGTGTCTCTGGGAGCAGGAGATGAAGTGGCAAAATCTCAGAGAAGTTAGCTCTTTGTTGTAGAGGGATTGCAGCTTTCCCAGAGAGGGTGTCACAGCACGTGAAGTGGGGCGTCCATGAGGCTGTGTGGCATGGTGTGGGGACCCCGGACCCAGCACCAGCTTGGCATTTGTATGGGGAGCCAGTAATGGCTGAGACTGAATTTCTCACCAGCCTGTGGGATGGGCTTTACTGACTAAACAAATGGACGTTCCTTGGGCACCTGGTGCTGTGGTTGACAGCCACCTACCGCCGCATCGCGGCTGTCCCCGGGACAGCGAAGGATGTTTGCTGTGCACGCCCGCACTCATGGTCTCAGGCAGCACTGCATTCATTTGGGTGGGTTGGCTGGGATCCCGCTGGAGGATTGGCCAGCAGAAGTATGGGGGCTCTCAGGTCCTCGGTCCGGTACAGGATGAGACGGGGTTCAAAAGACTAAATGGTTTTGTGCACTGGTTAGATATGGGGGCTGGGAGAATGCAGAGGAGGTAAGTCATGTGTGTGGCAGGGCTGAGGAGACTGATTTTTCGCATTCCCAGGAGGCAGGGTGCCCTGTGCCTGGGAGGTAGGTGCCTGGATCTTAACATGGCCCTAGTCTGGTCATACCATGGAAGGCCTAGGCCAAGTGGTTGCCCAAATTGTGGGGATAGCTATTCTGTGGTAGAAATGAGCCCACTAGAAACCATGAGTTTTGGGGGGAGATAAATAAAGCTCTGGCTTGGTCCCAGGAGAAGTCTTTTGGTCTTACTTGGGCCCTGTCTGAGGTGCAGCCAATGGGTGGCCAAGAGACCATGAAATCCCAAGGGTGAGGTCCTCAGGCCCCCAGGGCTCTTGGAGCAAAGGTTCAGTTGCTGAGACCTGCTCCTTAGAGCCAGAGCAGGCCTTCAGAGCACACAGCTGGCTGTTGAAAGGCGTTCGCACCGACAGATGAGTTGAGAGGGTGTGGAAGGCCCTTCCTTGGAGAGTTCTGGAATTTACAAGCGAGGCCTGTACATTCACAGTAGGAGTTGCCTGACTTGAGTGGCACACCCCATCCCAGGTTCTGACTGACAGACCCTCACCTCATACCTGCCAGCCACCGATGCTGTAAAGACTGCGTACTCGCAGGTAAAGGGAACCAGTTAACGAGGCTGGTTTTGGTGGCTCCACAGCAGGTCCTGATAGAGTAGGCCAACAAATGGAGATGTGCTTCAGACTCCCGGGAAATGGGTTGTGGAACCTGAATTTTGGGTGAGGGTGACCCTCAGTCTGTCCTTGGTGGGGTGGCTTGGATGCTGTGGGGAGAGACCTGCTCAGGAAGGACTGTGAGGTGAGCCAGGTGGACCCGTCCTCAGAAAAGGTGGTCCTGAAGAGGCACGGCATGTGCATGGAGGACACAAGGGTATTGAACAGGGTTCTTAGCCCTAGAGAAAATCCGTAGTTGGTGAAATGGCTGAGGAGGACTTGGAGTGGGATCCAGGGTGGGTGTACTGAGTGTGGCCAGTCACGTTCCTTCCTGTGATGTCTAGATGAGCGAGAGAGACTTCCCCTCACTGTGTGTGTGTGTGCGCGCGCGCGCATGTGTGTCGCGGGGGCGGGGCAGGTAGTGGTGCTTGTTGGGAGACAAAGGCGATGTTTGGAAAGTTCCAGAGGTGAGAAAGGGCAGCAGGTGAGAGACCTCACCCGGCTATAAAAGGCCCCACGAGGGTTGTAGGCAGAGAGAGATGTGGTGGGACCAAGTTTAGACAGCCCAGTGGGGAGAAGGGACACATTTGGACTTGCTGTGGAATTGCTTGGTTGGTTAGAGGCTTGTGGAAAATGGACCAGACCCTCTAGCTAGGAGGTCCCTGGTTGCCATGTTTGTTGGGTCATTCTCCATGGGGAACCCTCCGCTGACCTAAGTCCTGCTCCTATGTTGCCTTTCCTAGAAGCACTGATGGGACAGAAGTTTGCCCTGTGTCTGGCTTCCCCTTCAATTTATCATTCCAAGTAGTGGCTATCACAGGGGTCCATTGGGTTTGGGGGTCCTTCCCACTGAGGCAGCTGTTGAGGCAACAAATCGATTATACTGGCCCTCTCCCTCTGAGTGAGGGTTCTAAAGAGGCCTTGGCATGTGAGCACCTTGGCTGGCCTAACCCATGCTTTCTCCTGTCGCCGTGCAAACCAGGCCTGCCACCATTGAGGGGTTAGAGAAGCTGAGTACCACATATGGATACCCTCACTGATTAGACATTGATTGGGGGTCACATTTAGAAGGCAAAATATGCAATACTGGGCAGAAGAACATGATACTGAATGGAGATGCATGTCCCCTAAAACCCACAAGCAGAAAAAAAATGGAATATTAAAGCAGCAGATTAAATTGCTAACAGGTAAAATCACCTTGGCAGGGCTGGGGGACTAAAGTTTCAAGCTTTAATACGTTAAATGGTCGACCAGTTGGGCCTGGTGCCCCATAGGCAACACTGGAGACCCCTGCCGAGTCACCCAACACCTTGAAGGTATGGAAGTTGAAGGAGACTGCCGTTGCCCTGACTCTCACCGAGGATGCTGAGAACCGCGAGTCCCATCGAGACTGGGAAAGGTTTTACCTATGGGAATGTGCAAGGGGATGTCCCTCCAGGTTGGGTGAGGTGCTTTGCACTAGGGAGAGAGGGAACTGCTCCATCTCTCCTGGGATCCCGTTGTCTTGCTGTAGCCAGACCTGCTGAAACGCACTATACATGATACACGTATATACACAACCATTTGGCTGCTGTCTTTGCTGTCTTTTTTCCCTCCCTTGGCCTGGAAGCCTTTATCACACAAGTAGAAGCCCTTGCTGAATTCGCCCAGTAAGTCTTAGATGAGAGCCAACGAAACCTCTCTTGGCTGAACACTGAAATGTCTTTAACGAGAAAAGCTGTCTTCCAAGACAGGATGGCCTTGGACATTGTTGCTGCCTTGCAAGGAGGCATCTGTGCTGCCGTCCCAACCGTCATGCTCACACCTGATGAGTCTGCAGACGCATTTTCCTTATCACATCTCATGAGGACACAAGTGGATACCGTGAGGGATTGGACTCCCCTTTACTCTTAGGGACCTCATAAATCAGTGCTTTGGATCATGGAGCTCTTACTGGAAAACACTGTTACTTGTTTGGGGGATCATTATCTTACTCTGTTTTCTTACACGTGCCTGTGTTGTTGCTATGGTATCTGCCTCCACTGCAGCCTGAGGGCTGCAAACCAGCCATTTCCATGCTGACTGAAACTCCTTGCCACCACTCGGGGCCCCCTGTGGAGTAAGGGGGATTGTAGGACTGGAAGAGCGGGTCTCGGGGCACAATTTTGGAGGCGGTCATCCTGTTGATCCACGAACTGGAGAGGGCACTCACAATCTCCTCACCCGTCCTCAGGCCTCGAAATGTACATTCCACCCACTTTTCTCACCCTGGGAGCCATTTTCAAGGGTGCAGCTCTGACAGGGCAGTAAAGACCCTTTGGATGGTATAAGCTAGCTGACCCCTGTGAAGACCTCTTGAGAAACCTTCAGATTCCGGCCATGGGTGTGGAGATCCACTCATTTTTGCAGCTGCCTAAGACAAGCCTCGTAAATTCCTTGGCTTGTCCACCTGCCACGTACTGATCTGGGGTGCTCGGCCTCTATGGCCTCTCCCTGAGCTCTGAGTACAGGGGGGCGGTTTTGGATTTCACCTGGGAAGCTCCTGGCTTTACAAACCAACAGGGATTGAAGACTTTGTAGTAAGAACCAGACTGACCTGGGCTGCAGTCCTGGCCTTACCACGAGCCGGCTGTGTGATTCTGAGCAAGACACTTCTACTGTCAGCCCCCCATTTCCTCGTTGCTGAAACAGGTAATAATCCCTCCCTGAGAATGGCAGAATGCCTGAAAGATGGTCCCAGTAGATGCTCCAACACTTGGCCATTTCGATTATTACTAGTGTTGGCAGTTGGTTGGACAGTGAGTTATTCCGGGCCAGTGTCCCCAACAAGACAACACAGAATCAGGACAACTAAGACAAAACAGCACTGACATCCTGTTCTGTGGCTTAGACAGGACACACTGACATTCTGCTTTGCAGCCTTTGCAGGAATGACTTCTGCAAAATGTTCTAAAAGAAGACAGTTATCCGCAATGCACTTGTCACTATCATGGGCAAGGGCAGTTAAAACGTAAGCCCCTAGATGTCAGCAAAAAAAAAAAAACCATCCGTACTTGATATGAGCCTAATATCGATAGGTAGATGCATGACCAAAGCCCTGACTGGCACGACTCAGCACACCCTGATTGCTTAAGATAGTTCCACAGAAGAGCTCATAAAAACTCCCTAAACTTAGAAACTCTGGGCCTCCCCTCCCCCTCCAGGATCCTGTACTATCGCTCAGTGAACTGTGCTCTGCTGCCCACCACACTTCTTCTGGTCTCCCTCTTCATTCTTCCAAGCGTTGTGACCAAGAACCTCAGGCACCAATAGAGTAGAACTCCCGCATCACTAACACAGGCAAATGTCCCCTAACCTGTGGGGAACTGGATGGGATTGTTGGCCTTCTATGACTTCTGATTCTCTCTACTTGATCTTGCTTCCTTTCCCTGCATGTTCGGGCCAGGCTGGGTCAGAAGCTAGCGCTTCTGGCTTTTAGACCAGTGTTGTTTCTGTTACACTAAACATGTTGGATTGGCCGTTTTCTTCAGCATCCCTAGTTTGCACACACCCTGGCGATAACAATTGCATTTTTGTTCCTGATGTATTACAAATTGGCAACCTGGCCTCATGTGGCAAAGCTGCTCACTGATTAGATTAAGCTAGGTTAGACCAGCTGGGCTCCCCCGACCCCTGGGGTCTGTGGATGAACTCAGGAAACCCATGCACTGGAATGGGGAAGGACTGGAGCTGGACCTCTAATTGAAATACAGAATTTCCTTCAGTTGCAAATGACAATAAAAGGTCAAACACTGACCTATGTAGTAGTATCAGAACCCATAACTTTGTCACTCCCGCAAATTCTAGCTATTTGCATATTGTGTCACAGTTGTCCCTGATTTCTCAAACTATCATTTATTCTCATCACTACTTTTTATTTATGGTAGTAAGCGTTTTGGTAATAAGGCTTTGTTATTTATTGTGTTAAAGAAGCACATATATTTATACAGCCCCTATTTATTTAATAATTGGGTGAACAAATCTAGATTTAATTGGTTTTCCTTGTAATTCTATGTATTTTGACTTATGAATTGGGAAAAGGTCCCTTGGCTTTACCTTCCGGTATGGTTTATGGCACAAAAACTTTTATGAATTTCAAGCAGTGGAAAACTTTCTGGGTAAGAGTAGCAATTCCCAGTTAGACCACAAGAGGGGAATATTTCCCCACTCATGTTTTAGAAGAGCACAGCAGGGAATTTTCTGTATTCCTTTTTAACTCTTGTTCTAAAATTGGTTCAAGTTTTCTTCTTTACTGTTAGCAATGTAATTGGGGCCCTGTCATGAGGCTCTGTCGTTGAGACCTTGCCAAGCGCCGAAGCATTCTTGTTCTGTGAATCTGGGCAGATGTGCTATGAACAAGAGAGCCTCCCAGGCCTAGCTGAGACCTGAAGTTGAGTGCCCAGGTCGCGTTTGCTGTCTTCTCAGCCCCCCCCGCCCCCCAATCCCAGGCTTGTAAAGCAGACGGTACACTCAGTTTGTTATTCTAGTAGACGCAGACCCTCAATCAGAGACGCTGCAGAAAGTTTGCCAAGCACTCAATGACTGTTAGGAGAAGGTGCTGTGTTTGTGTGAGAGGGAGGAGGGGACACAAACCTAACAGAAATCTGAGGCCTGGGCCAGGCCCGCCACTTGCTTATGCAGTGGTTGCCCCCAGGGCTGATTTTAACAGTTTCACACGTTTTTTGTCCTTTGGCCGCATCAGCTCGTAGGTCACTGTATATGTTTAAGGACTCAGAATGGAGGTCTAGGCTGTCTAATTGCAAAGGGCAGCAGCCACTTTTACAAGTCAGCATGGAATCAAGGAACAGCTCTCCAAGCCCTCCCTAGAGCTGAACTGGGTCAGGCTGAAGAAGCACCAGCAAGAGGTCTCTGTGTGGGGTGGGGTGGGGGTGGGGTCACTCCCACTCTGCAGCTGGCTCTGTGATCCCACCTCCCGCAGTGACTCTAAAGTAACATTTGCTATACAACCTTCTTCTCCGGCCTTGGACGACGGTTGGCTGTTATTTTTGCGGTCCTAATTATGGGCAGTACTGTTCCGTGTACTCATCCCCCCGTGCACGCATGCACTCATCTCCTGAGGACGTCATCTATTGCGAGGTGCCTTTTCCGGCACCATCCTGGGTGCTGGGGCCACAGCAGGGGCTCCCCCTCCCCCACAATGCTGTGTGGCTCTACAGTGTGCCACGGAGTGCTTAGCACATGTTGGATAAATACCACCATTCTGAATAGGTAGGGGTCTTTCTCTTTTTAAAAATATTTTATTTATTTGTCAGAGAGAGATGGAAGGAGAGAGAGCACAAGCAGGGGAAGCAGCAGAGGGAGAAGCAGGCTCCCTGCAGAGGAGGGAGCCCGATGCAGGACTGGATCCCAGGACCCTGGGATCATGACCTGAGCCGAAGGCAGGCACTTCACTGACTGAGCCACCCAAATAGAGGCTTTTCACGTATGTCCTCAGCATGACTGGGAGGCATGTTGTTGATCTGCTCTGAGCCTCAGTTTCCTCAAATATAAAATGAGAGTAATATTACCTATCTCATGAGAGTATCGTGAGAATTAAGAAAACAAAGTGAGTACTGAGCTAGCCTGGCAGTTGTTAGGAAAGATGATAGCTTTGTTCCTGAAGCTCGTGATGTTCCCTGGCGAGTGTTAGCAGCCGGGAGTGGGAGCTGTGGCAGCTTTCTGCTGTTTATGAGGTGGTACCTCCAATAAGCAGGGGACTTAATGAATACCCTTCATATAAGTGTCATAGGCTTATTGGGTGAGGTGACAGTGTGACAAAGTGGTCAAGAGCGTGGGCTCTCAAGCCAGGTGGCCTGGGCTAAGTCCCAGTGCTGACACTTATTAGCTTCAGCACTTAAGTGAGTTACTGAGCCCCTCTGCGCGTCGGTTTCCCCTATTCCTATTTGGAATAGGACTGGTGATGAATTCGCACATGCAAAGCACTTGAAGTGGTCCCTGGCACATAGGAAGCATTCACAATGCTGAGCTATTATTATTATTGTATTGTCCAAGGCAACTTGTTACATATGTTCTGATGACAAAGTTAAAGGGTTGTGAGAATCTACTACGCATTCGAGACTAGTGGTCTCTCGTCCCTGGACCCCGTTCCTCGATATTCTATGGTGAGTGGTAGCAGTGTAGGAGTCCTGGTGGGATGGTGTTGCAGGAGGTCGTGGAGAGGACATGACCGTGGACTGGCGGGTGAGCTGCCCGTGGGCAGTCAGAGACTCCTCACCCCTTCCTGTCCTTGGAGTATACCATCCGCCCACCTTACCCCTGGTGGGGCTGTTTTCAAGGACGCAGCCTTGAGAGTGCACTGCATTTTTGAGACCTTTTGGATGGTATACATGACTGAACCCCATTAAAGCCTCTCTAGAAACCTTAAGATCCTGATGGCAAGTGTGGAGGTCCGCTCATCCCCTCGTTACCCAAGACAAGCCTGGTAAGTTTCCTTGTTCATCAGACTTGCCAGCTGCTGGTGTGGCCAGCCTCTGTGTTCCGTCTGTCCCTGCTTTATATGCAGGGGTGGTCCATGAGCCATCATGTGGGGGTTATGATGGATGGGTTTCGGGGGGAGTGATGGCAGGGAGTTGCTGGTAGCCGAGGTGGGAGGTGGCAATGGAGCAATGGAGGCAGAGCTAGGAGGGCCCTAGGAGGGCTAGGTGGCGAGGTAGGAGGCCAGACCTTCTCTGACTCCTTGGAGGCCGTCCATGCTGTGGTTAACTTCAGGAACTAGCTGTGTCCTTGACTGTGCTCCCAGAGGGACCTGTCCCTGGTGTGCTGGAAACACAAGCAGCAAGATCAGTTCTGGCGTGTGATGTAAGAGCTTGCATCATTCATTTCTGGATGCTTATTTTATAGGCTCACTTCCTCCACCATCCCACCACCCCCCGAGAACCACAAGCACTTGAAAGATTTTGTATAAATGTTTCTTGTAATATTCCTTTGATTTGGGGCTCAGAAAAAAGAACCCCACCTTCAGGGGTGACAGGTCATATGTTTCTTTTTTTTTTTTAATATTTTTTAAAAGATTTTATTTCTTTGGCAGACAAAGATCACAAGTAGGCAGAGAGGCAGGCAGGGAGAGATGAAGGGAAGCAGGCTCCCTGCTGAGCAGAGACCCCCCCCCCCCCAAACGTGGGACTCGATCCCAAGACCCTGGGACCATGACCTGAACCGAAGGCAGAGGCTTAACCCACTGAGCACCCAGGTGCCATATGTTTCTTAAACTGTTGAGAAGTGGCATCTGGTTTACAAGTCTTCTTTTGGCTGGCAGAATTAATTAGTGTTGAAAAAAATGGGACCATGTTGTTATCTTTCTACCTCCCTTCAACTCTGGAAAAAGAGAGAAGAAAAGCTCTTTCTTTCCTTTGATTTCAGAGTCCTGCTGGGCACCTTGTCTTCTGTGTATTTGTCTGTGAGCCCAGTTCTTTCCTGATGGGACCAGGTACTGGGATGGGGGCAGAGGCTGCTGCAGGAGTGAGGACACGGTGGGTAGACATGAAGCTTTCATTTGGAACTTGGGTGAGCGAGTGGTATGTGCATTGACCTTACCAACTGGGGAACCATTTTGGACAGAAAAGAAAGCAAGCGGGACACCTGGGTGGCTCAGTCGGTTAAGTGGCCAACTCTTGATTACCGCTCAGGTCATGTCTCCAGGGTCCTGGTATCAAGCCCTATGTTGGGCTCCCTGCTCAGCAGGGAGTATGTTTGTCCATCTCCCTGTGCCCATCCCCCTGCTCGTGCTCTTTTCTCCTTCTCTCTAATAAATAAATATAATCTTGAAAAAAAAAAAAAACCATAACAACCAAACCTGATATTTTTGACCCTTAAAAAATTTTGCTCCACATTCAGTAAAGCTGGGAAACATGATGTTTTCCTTGGAAAAAAGCAGCTGCCATTTCTTCCAGAATGCTGAGAGGCTGCGCTAGGTGGCTCGGGGACCAGGGCCAATGCCGCTTGCCTTCAGGTCGCTGAGTCCAAGCTGAAGAAAGAACCAAAGGGTACACTTCAGGACGTGCTTGTCTCCAAAAGGCTGCTTCCTAAAACTGCTAATTGTGCATGTTAAACAAGAACCAGAGGCTCCGGGCAGCCTCTCCGGCTCCTCTTTGCAGATGTTTTATGGAGGTGATTTAAACCCTAAGACTCTTCCCTTCCTCCCTCTGGTGAAGGATCTCGGTGTTATCAACTCATTAAGTCGTGTTCCCGTTATTTGCCTGCTGCTGCCGTCCTCGCTTTCAATAAAGTGGCACAGCACCGTTGGGGGCTGCTAGAGTCACAGAGGGGCCTCGATGAGTGATCAGCGGTCCTGGCGACTTGGCCGATTTAAGAACAGCATGTAAGGCAAAAATGGGAAGCCGCATCTGAAGTGCTGATGAGGAGCAACTTTCTCGTGGTTCCGTGCTCTGGCTCCACGTGAGGCGGGGGTGGAGAAGGGTGAGCGCTTAGGAGCCATTTGGTGCTGGGCACAGAGGTTCCCTGTGCTGCTTTGGGGTGTGGAATGTTGGGATATTTATTCCGCAGCCATCCCGGTGGCCTGCCCAGGGAGTAAGCAGTCTTATGGGAGAGGTCGTGGGACCTCTCAGTTACAGCAAGAAGGGCAACACAGCAGGAAATGTCGCTGCAGGGTGTTGTTCTGAACAGAGTTCAGGGAGGCGGGACGTCTACGCTGGAAACACAAAAATATGCATTTTGTTCTGCTGGGTTGGGGAAGGTCAGAGACGATGGGATGGTCCACAGCCATCTGCCAGAGGTTCCCAGGAACACACACTAGTTAAAGTTGTGTTTGTAACTTGCCATGCAAAAGGAGAACACATACGGCAGATAAGCATGGGGGGTCTGGGTTAGAGGGGGCTTGGAGGGGCTTAATAGAGGATCTGGGCTTGTGTTTGGTGATTTGAGTACAAGGAAATAAGGGATATTTTCTGGAATAGTGTTGTTGGAAAGTGGGGCAATTTGGTAACTGGACGTTTTTAATTTTATTTTTTAATTTAATTTTATTTTATTTTTTCAGTGTTCCAAGATTCATTGTTTATGCACCACACCCAGTGCTCCATGCAATATGTGCCCTCCATAATATCCACCACCAGGCTCACCCACTTCTCACTCGTCTCCTCTCCAAAACCCTCAGTTTGTTTCTCAGAGTCCACAGGCTCTCATGGTTCATCTCCCCCTCGAATTTCCCCCAACTCCCTTCTCCTCTCCATCTCCCAATGTCCTCTGTGTTATTCCTTATGCTCCACAAGTAAGTGAAACCATATGATAATTGACTCTCTCTGCTTGACTTATTTCACTCAGCATAATCTCTTCCAGTCCTGTCCATGTTGATACAAAAGTTGGGTATTCGTCCTTTCTGATGGAGGCATAATACTCCATTGTATATATGATCATATCTTCTTTATCCGTTTGTCTGTTGAAGGGCATCTTGGTTTTTTTTACAGTTTGGTGACTGTGGCCATTGCTGCTATGAACATTGGGGTACAGATAGCCCTTCTTTTCACTACATCTGTATCTTTGGTTATCTTTGGGGTAAATACCCAGTAGTGCAATTGCAGGGTCATAGGGTAGCTTATTTTTAATTTCTTAAGGAATCTCTACACTGTTTTCCAAAATGGCTGCACCAACTTGCATTCCTACCAAGAGTGTAAAAGGGTTCCCCTTTCTCCACATCTTCTCCAACATTTGTTGTTTCTTGCTTTGTCAATTCTTGCCATTTTAACTGGTGTAAGGTGGTATCTCAGTGTGGTTTTGATTTGAATTTCTCTGATGGCTAATGATGATGAACATTTTCTTCATGTGTCTGTTAGCCATTTGTATGTCTTCTGCCCATTTTTTGACATAGTTATCTGTTTTATGAGTGTTGAGTTTGAGGAGTTCTTTATAGATCTTGGATATCAGCCCTTTATCTGTAGTGTCATTTGTGAATATCTTCTCCCATTCTGTGGGTTGCCTCTTTGTTTTGTTGACTGTTTCTCTTGCTGTGCAGAAGCTTTTTATCTTGATGAAGTCCCCAAAGTTCATTTTCGCTTTTGTTTCCTTTGCCTTTGGAGACATGGTAACTGGACATCTTAAAACTTTCAATCTAGGAAGTGGGAGGAATGGAGTGGGATTAGAGATACCATTGGAAAAGAAGCAATAGAGATTCATGTTGGGATGCCTGCATGACTCAGTCAGTTAAGCATCTGCCTTTGGCTGAGGTCATGATCCCAGGGTCCTGGGATCAAGTCCCACATCAGGCTCCCTGCTCAACAGGGAATCTGCTTCTCCCTCTGCCCCTTCCCCTGTTCGTGGTTGTACTCTCTTACTCTCCCTCAAATAAGTAAATAAAATCTTTTTCAAAAAAAAGATTTATTTGTCTGTCAGTTGCAGTGAGAGAGAGAACACAAGCAGGATGAATGGGAGAGGGAGGAGCAGACTCCCAGTGGATCAGGGAGCCCCATGTGGGGCTCGATCCCAGGACCCCGGGCTCATGAACTGATCCGAGGGCAGCTGCTTAACGACTGAGCCACCCAGGTGCCTCAATAAATAAAATCTTAAAAAAAAAATAGAGACTCATGTTATCCTAGGGAGGGAATGATTTGTTGTTCTGTGGTTGCACAGTGTATTTGTTTTTATCTCTGTTCAGGGGTGATTATGGTGTCGTATTGTTTTGTCTTGTTGGAGTTCTGTGCCGATGTTGATATTCTATGAACTTGCTTTTTCATCAGGGGAACATCACAGCCTATTTGATAACAACTAGGTCAACTGCTGGATAAAGTCTCTCAGGGCTGCTTTTCTCAAAATGCTTGATCTGGGCACTTAAGGATTAGTCAAGACCAGAAGAGGGGGACTAGCCAAAGGCAAAAGACATGTGCCTGATGAATATGTTGTTCTTATCAGGAAAACAGTTGATTTCCCAGAAGCCACATCTTGTAGATTTCCACTTACATCTCATTGGCCAGAAATGGTCACATGGTAATCACCAGCTGCAAGGGTGCCTGGGAAGATAAGTATAACTCTTTACTTTGAACATTGTAAAAAAAAATCAAGGTCATGTTAATAAAGAAGGGAAGAACAGACCTTGGATAAGAAGCTGGCAATGTCTGGCATATTCATCTTTTAGATTTTACATTGCAAAATTCTCGGGGGCTGATCTGGTGAAAACAGAGCTCTTCTCCATGTTGGGAAGGGGGTAAGAAGCTAATGAGGTAAAGTTATTCACAAGTGAATTAATATTTGCTTAAATGAGTATGATCCATTCTAGAGTGTATTGATTTGTTCTCATTTTGCAAATTAAAAAAAAAAAAAGATTTTATTTATTTATTTATTTGTCAGAGAGAGAGAGAGAAAGAGCGAGTGCACACAAATAGGCTCCCTGTCGAGCAAGGAGCCCGATGCGGGACTTGATCCCAGGACCCTGGGATCACAACCTGAGCTGAAGGCAGAGGCTTAACCGACTAAGCCACCCAGGCATCCCTCATTTTGCAAATTTTTAACCTATAAAAATAAGTTGGAAATTTAAATAGACATTAATGATAATTTGCCTATAGGCAATTTTTCCTTTTTTTTCTTTGTCACATATCAGATTTATTAATGATACATCAGTTGGGGAAAGAGATAGCAGACTGGGATCCAATTCTGTTTGTCAAATCCTGGTTGAATTGGAGGTATAATTTGGCTACCAATATAAGAGTTTGGAAAATACCAATGGAAGCTTTCTGTTAGCATCAATTGGCTATGCAGAATTTTTAATGCTAAGTATTGTGTATTTTATTATGATTTGTCAATTGTATGCTAAACATCCTTTATGGTAATAGCAATTTATAATAAACTTATGTTCATATACACATGCAGACATTTACTTTCTTCACAGAGCCTATTGTTTAATACTTGTCAGTATACTATTGGCAAGTGCTGACATGTTCTTTAATTCTCTTATTTAATTCTATAACAAGTCCTTGATATAGGTATTATCTTCTTTCTGTACATGTGGAGAATGGTTCAGAAACAGTACCAATGACATTCAGCTGGCACAGAAGTGGTCGGGTTGGGATCTTAAGTATATTCTGGTCAAAACCTTGGCTTTCTTATTGTCACCACTCTCATAGTGACATTAAATATTTAATGACTTTAGTTACTTGTGCTAGGCTCTGGCCTCAGTAGCCTCTTCCATGAAAGGAGAATGATACTATTTATACATTCTCAGAACCATCATAAGGATCAAAAGTGAAAATAATTTGTAAACTTAAGGTGCTAAAGAAATATATAATTATTTACTGAAGAGTTAGACATTTGAGATAGCCAGAAGAGCTTTATTATCCTCAGTCTGACCTCAGGCTCCTTGAAAATGAACTTTTCCATATATTACCTGAAAAACAGAATGGGATTTCATTTCCTTTTGGAAATGCTTTCTATGACAATTTTTTTCAAAGATTTTATTTATTTATTTGACAGACAGAGATCACAAATAGGCAGAAAGGCAGGCAGAGAGAGAGGAGGAAGCAGACTCCCTGCTGAGCAGAGAGCCCGATGCGAGGCTCGATCCCAAGACCCTGGGATCATGACCTGAGCTGAAGGCAGAGGCTTTAACCCACTGAGCCACCCAGGTGCCCAACAACTTTTTTTTCTTAATGAGTTATACCCAACATTAGGATTTACTCTGAGAGATCTCGATTTCAAAAAGACAAGTTTCTAAATACAGTCTGCTTAGAAAGAGAATAGTTGTTTTTCTCTTATTATACACTAAAATAAAATAATTACAGAGAATAATATCATCAAGCTTTTAGAACTGTAATTCCAATTCTCACCTTTGTCAAATAGTATTTGTATTTTGTACAAATAGTCAATGTACAATAGACAAATATTACAATGGGTACGTTCCCTTTGATAGTGACCTGCTCTTTTCCATTTAATATTATTTTATAGGTATGATTTCATGGACTGATGGTTCAACATAGTTTTTTTTAGCAAAAATATAATACTCAGATATGTTATAGGTGACATAGGCACTCCCCTTTGGTCAGAAATAGTCTTCAAAATATTTAACAACCAATTTGTCATTAACACTGAATAATCAGAATAGACCAGGCTATAGACACAGAGCAAGTCTTGGAGGCCCCTGCTGGACCAAGCACCAAATTTTTTGTTGTTGGAATGTAGAGCAGTCCAGAGGTCCATTTGTTAGTGGTTGGGGAATTAAGTAGTGAATATTTACTAACTGATACAGAAAAACTGTAACAGTTTAATGACCAGTCTTATCAGTTAACTTAGGCTGTGGAAGAAACTATTCCAAAACGTAGTGACTTAAAAAAATGCATTTAGCTCATTCTGTGCTTTGGTAATTTGTGATGGGGTCAGTGATTTTTTTGATCTTGACTAGGGTCAGTCATGTGTCCGTGGTCTGCTTCTGGATGGCTAGATAATTGGTTTCTGGGTGTTGCAAGGTTACCTGGCATGATGGGAGTGATTTGGCCATGTATATTTTATTCTCCAACAGGCTAGTCTGGGTTTTTCACATGGCTGGATGGAGTTCTAAGAAAACAAGCAACATTTTGATTCAGATTTTGTTTGGTTTTCCATTTTTGTGCATCTCTGTCCCTTAAAAAAATAGTTTATTTGAGATAAAAACAGCAAAACAGTTCACCTGTTCCCCCAACTCCCCTTACCTCTTGCAATCACCAATTTGTTCTCTGTATCTCTGAGCTTGGTTATATATATATATTTAGCTTCCACATATTGTATTTTTCCTTCTCTGTCTGACTTATTTTGCTTAGTAAATTGTCCTTAAGTTCTATCCACATGGCCACGAATGGCAAGATTTCATTTCTTTATGGTTGGATAATATTCCATTGTGTATATATGTGTATATGTGATATACATATCACATCTTTATCCATTCACCCATTGATGGATAGTTATTTCCATATCTTAGCTATTGTAAATATGCTGCAATGAACATGGAGGTTCATATGGCTTTTTGAATTAGTGGGGTTTTTTTTTTTTAGGGTAAAAACCCAGAAGTAGAATTGCTGGATCTTATATTATAGTTCTATTTTTAATTTTTTGAGGAGCTTTCATACATTTCCCATAGTGGCTATACCGATCTACTTTCCCACCAACCGTGTACAAGGGTTCCCTTTTTCCACATCCTTGCCAACACTTGTTATTTCTAGCCTTTTTGATAAAAGCTGTTCCAACAGGTACGAGGTTGGTATCTCATTGTGATTTTCCATTTCCCTGATGATTAATGATGTAGGCATCTATTCATGTACCTGTTGGCCACCTGTTTGTCTTCTTTGGGAAAAATGTCTATTCAGACCTGCTAGTTTTTATTTTTTTAATTTTTAAGTTAGAAAAATTATTTATTTCTTTGAGAGATATAAAGAGTGAGAACATGGGCAGAGGAGGGGGAGGTAGAAGGAGAAACAGACCCCCTGCTGAGAAGGAGCCTGATGTGGGGCCTGATGCCAGGACCCTGAGATCATGACCTGAACCCAAGGCAGACGCTTAACCAACTGAGCCACCCAGGCACCCCTTTATCTGCAACTTTAATAAATTTGGTTATCAGTTCTAACAGTTTTCTGATAGAGTTTTTAGGGTCCTCTGTATATTGTCTGCAAGTAGTGACAATGTTACTTTTTCCTTCCCAATTTGGGTACCTTATCTTTCTTTTTCTTGTTCAATTATTCTGGCTGGGATTTCCAGAATTATTTTGAATAACAGTGGTGAGAATGGGCATCCTTGTCTTGTTCTTTATCTTTTTTTTTTAATTTTATTTATTTATTTGACAGAGAGAAATCACAAGAAGATGGAGAGGCAGGCAGAGAGAGAGGAAGGGAAGCAGGCTCCCTGCTGAGCAGAGAGCCCAATGTGGGACTTGATCCCAGGACCCTGAGATCATGACCCGAGCCGAAGGCAGTGGCTCAACCCACTGAGCCACCCAGGTGCCCCGTCTTGTTCTTTATCTTAAAGAGGAAATGTTTTTAGCTTTTCACCATTGATATAATGTTAGTTATGAACTTGTCATAAAGAGCCTTTATTATATTGACATATATTCCCTCTATATCTGTTTTATTGAGAGTGTTTGTCATAAATGGATATTGAATTTTCTCAAAGGCTTTAACTGCATCTATTGAGAGGATCATGTAATTTTTATTCTTCATTTTATTAATGTGATTATCACATTGATTTGCAGAGGTTGAGACACAATGAAGAGCTGAGGCAATGTTGAACCAGAGTCATCTACACGAAGCCATTCCTTCAAGACTAGGAAAGGTGTTTGTTTCATCTACTGACTAGATCCAACACAGGGAGTCAAGGAGAATGAAGAAGCAAAGGAATATGTTCCAATTGATAGAACAAGATAGAACCTCAGAAGAAAAGCCATAATGAAGCAGAGATAAGTAACTTACCTGAGAGTAAGTTCAAAGTAATGTTATAAAGATGCTCACCACGTGGGAGGGAAGAATGGATGACACAGTGAGAACTTCAACAAAGAGATAGAAAATATAAGAAAGTACCAAAAAGAAGTTGCAGGGCTGAAAAATATAGTAACCAAATTGAAAAATACACTAGAGCATTCAACAGCAGACTGGATGAAGCAGAAAAAAGGATCGGTCAACTCAAAGACAAGACAGCAGACAAGACGCCTAACCAGAGAAGGAAAAAGAAAAAAGGGTGAAAAAAGTGAAGATAGCTTAAAAGACTTATAGGACAACATCAAATGGGATAATATTCACAACAAAGGACTCCCAGCTCAGCTCTTATCAAAGCAGCCTATTATATTTTTAACAGCTCCCAGTAGCTGAGGATGTGCTATGACCTGTCGGTGTTTTTATTTAAATTAAAAAAAAAAGCGCAAATTAAAAAAAAAACATATCCATCAACCATGGTCAGAATGATTAGCTAATAGGTCTTCTTCACAGACAGTCTGAACCTCTGGATCTGTTGCGTCCTCAGTGTCCTAGAGGTGGGAGCTATTTAAGCAATATTTCTTCACTGGCTATTGTCCTGTGAGGTCCGAAAGTATAAGCCCCAATATAGAAGTGTCTCCAGATGGCAGTTGTGAAAATCAGGTGCCAGGCAAGGGTATGACCTCCTCTCTGGGTGACACCAGTCATTACAGTTTCATGGTGCCAGGAATCCAATAGCTTTCAGAGCCAAGCAATCAGGAGATGCCCCCTAGGTGGCAGGCTTAAAAATCAGGGCACCAGCTGCTTGTAAAATCTATCTTCTGGGAGATACTGGTTCTGAAACATGTCAAAGTGAGCATGCAATGATGGCACCTGCCAGTCTGTGTTCCTGGAGACTATTCCAGCAGGCTCCTACATGTATGTGTTAAATTAGATGCTTGACCTTCAAGCTGAAGCTTTAATGTAAGAAGGTGAGTCTCCTTCACTTTAATTCTGGATGTGATTTGCTGCCTGTCAGCTGGGCCCTAAGGTGGGTGAGTGCAGGCGGCACTTTGGTGAGTCCTTTAAGAGTGGTTTCTCAGACTGCTAGAGTTTTATAGGTCTTGGGACATGACTCCCATTGTTTTTCAAAGTGAAGTACTTTGGAAGCTCCTCTCTTAACAGTATGTCTTAAAAGTTCAGATGCCCAACATGGGATTTGAACCCTTTGCTCCTCTTGGGGAAGCTCTGGGGTTTTGAGTTTCCTGCCAGTTGTAGGAAACCATGTCAGGGTGGGGTTTATGATGAGATTGTGTTCTAGACTCCATTTCCTCTTCACTGTGGTTTTCTTTTTGTTTGCCCAATATGTAGTTGTCACTCAACCGAACGTCAGTGATCTTTTTTTGTTGTTGTTGTTTTCAAAGGAAATAGTATTACATGGAGCTATATAGACTCAGTGTGTTGGTGGGAGGACATGAGTTCAGGATCTTCTTACATCTCCATCTTGAACAGAAATAAAAGTATGATAAGGAATAATAAAATGTCAGGACAACCACATTTTCAGAAGTAAAAGCAAACCTCAGAACCAAACTGTGATGTGACACGCATGCTTGAACTACTACACGGGATTAGTAACAACGCTTACTATGTTAAAGTCTTTAATGTAAAACGCAGACAGCATGCAAGATCAGAGAGGTAATTTTGGCAGAGTTATAAAAATAATAAGAAAGACACTCAGAAATCAAAAGTACAGAAATTTAAAGCAGAATGCCTTCAACAGGCTTATCACTAGGCCTGACACAGTTGAAGAAAGAAATAGAGCTTGAACTGGCTAATGCAAATCAGTGAGATGCAGAGAAATACAGGGAAAGAAAACAGAGGACACAATTTCCAGGAGATGGCGTAACAGCCACCACCCTAACATGCACAAAACTGGAAATCCTAGGAGAAGTAAAAGGGAAAGAGGCAGAAGAAATAATGGGTGAGAATTTTTCAAAATAGTGGTAGGTGTTACACTAATGATCAATGAATCTCATAAAATGCTTAGTAAGATAAATACACACACACAGACATTTCATATACAAACTGCAGAAACCAAAGACAAAGTTAGGAATGAAGCCAGAGGGAGGTAAAAAGAAAAATCATGTTACCTGGAGAAGAAAAAGGCTAAGAGTTACAGCAATCTTTTCCCCAAATCATCCAAACAAAAAGGAAAGGGAGTAAAATGGAGCGACACATTTAAATTGTTGAAAAGAAAGAAAAGTAGGGGCACCTGGGTGGCTCAGTGGGTTAAGTCTCTGCCTTCAGCTCAGGTCATGATCTCAGGGTCCTGTGATTGAGCCCCGCATCAGGCTCTCTGCTCAGCAGGGAGCCTGCCTCCTTTCCTCTCTTCTGCCTGCCTCTCCTCCTTCATGTGATCTCTCTTCGTCAAATAAATAAATAAAATATTAAAAAAAAGAAAAAAAGTAAAGCCGGAATTCTATTTCCAGCAAAAATACCTGTTGTATTAGTCAACATTCTCCAGAGAAGCGGAACCAACAGGTATGTGTGCGTGTGCACGTGCACACATGTGTGCTTATGTGCTCGTGTGAGCACGTGTATGCACGTGTGTGTGCATTTGTGTGCATGCACAGGCATACATAGCAGAGGAGAGTCTCTTAAATATATGGTGCTGGGAAGACTGGACAGTCACATGAAAAGGTATGAAACTTACCACTATTTTACACCAAACACAAAGTCAACTCAAAATGGGTTAATTAAGTTGAATGTAAGATCTGAAGCCATTAAATTCCTAGAAGAAAACACACAGCAAGCTCCTTGACATCAGTCTTGGTGATGAGTTTTTGGACTGGATACCAGAAATAAAGGCAATAAAAGCAAAAATAAACAAGAGGGACTGTATCAGGCTAAAAAGATCTGCACAACAAAGGAGACCAGCCACAGAAGGAAAAGGCAACCTACAGAATGGGTGAAAATATTTGCAAATTTTACATATGATAAAGGCTTACTATCCAAAATATATAAAAAAAACTCATATAATTCAATACCAAAAGCAAACAAATGAACAATCTGATTAAAAAATAGGCAGAGGAAGTGAATAGAAAAATTTCCAAAGAAGACATACAGATGGCCAACAAGTACATGAAAAGGTGCTCGACATCACTAATCTCTAGGGAAATGCAAATCAAAACCACAGTGAGATACCACCTCACACCTGTTAGAATGGCTACTCATCAAAAAGATAAGAGGTAACAAGTGTTGAGGATGTGGAGAAAAGGAAAACCCTAGGCACTGGTGGTGGGAATGTAAACTGGTACCACTATGGGAAACTGTATGGGGATTCCTCAAAAAATTCAAAATAGAGTTACCATATGATCTGGCAAACCCACCTCTGGGTGTGTATTGCAAGGAAATGAAAACAGGACCTGGAAGAGGTCCCTGCATTTTTATGTTCATTGCGGCATTGTTCACAATGGTCCAGATACGGAAACAACCTAAGTTGCTATCAATGAATGAATGGATAAGGCAGATGCGGTATATACCTACAATGGAATATGGCTCAGCCTTAAGAAAGAAGACATCCTGCTATATGCAACAACATGGGTGGACCTTAAGGGCGTAAGCCAATGGAGCAAGGGAAATAGAGCATGGTATCACTTACGTGTGAAATCTAAAAAAGACAAAGTCCAGCTCCTAGAAACAGAGAGTAGAAAATTTGCCAAGGACATGGGGGAGGTGAAGAAAATAAGGAGAGGTCAGTAAAAGGGTACAGATCTTCAGCTATAAGAGCTATAAAATGATTAAGGCCTTAGGATATAATGTAAAGCATGGCAGCCATAGTTGCTATCATTGCATTGCTTAATTGAAATTTGCTAAGAGAGTAGAGCTTAAATGTTCTCCCACACACAAAATGTGAGGTGACAAATGTGTTTAATTAACTGGATAGAGGAATCCTTTCTCTCTCTCTCTCTCTCTCTCTCTCTCACACACACACACACACACACACACACATCAGCTCGATAGCAGGTCTGTGTTAGGTAACTTCTCAGAGCGTTACGTATATAAATTTTGAGGCTTGAGAAAGGAGCACAGAACTCTGCCACATACGTGTCAACTCATGACACGTCTTGGGTTTCATGGATCTGCCATATGTTTAGATCCACAAGGTATTACTACTCCCTCAGACTGAAGACATAGGGACATTCAAACATGTCTGAGAGTTCTAATAGAAGCTCTAGGAACAGAGCTAGTGAATCCTGACCCCTCTATATATGCTATTTATTCATGAGAGATCACAATTTCTATTCCTTTTACAGTCCATCCATTTGATTTGTGAGGAAAAAATAAGATTACATAAACATTAGGCTGAGATAAAAATTAGCCTAAAATGGTTGAGGAAACTCAAATTGTGGTCCATGAGACAGCTAAAATGGAGGGGGAACAAAATTATGAGGGGAAATGACTCCTACATGCTAAAAATAAAGGTTTTCACCCTTTAAAAACCATTATTTTTCTCTTAAAAATAATCTTAAAAAAAAAAATAAAGAAAGACACACAAGGACTTCTTCTGCCACACTTAAATGCCCAAAGCAAATCCTAAGACCAGACTCAAGGAAAAGGAAGCCGACTCTACCTCTGCAAAAATCACAATGAAAAGAGGTGTCTGTACGGAGGAAGAGAAGACTTTGGGCCCTTTTTGTAGCAAACTACCACGCTGTTGTATAGCAGAAGGGCTGGCCGACTGTCAGCTCAGTTAAGCATTTATAATTTGCATTTTTGGGGTCACTATATATACCACTGCTAGGAACTTCACCTCCTTGATGATTTCGCCACTCTTGGTGTTAGAAAAATACTTACAAATGGAACAGGATTGGGGATCCTCACTGGTTCGGGAATCATTTCTGCAGCATCCCTTTGCCCTGGGTGGAGGGATAGCAGAAGTGGCAGACACATTTGTCAGCAGGCCAGCAGGGAAGACTCACAATAATGAATAGCACAATGTGGAATGTGGTTGCTGCTTTGGTAGTGGTGTGTGGGAGGGATCCAGGGCATGTACCTGTACATGCGGCCCAGACGGAGGGTTGTGGGTGGGGAATGTGTGCTCGTGTGTGATGTGTAAGGCATGGCAGCCGAAGGGTAATGGCTGGGTTTAGTTTTGAAAAATGAGTGAGCAGCACATCAGTTGTGGTGAAGAGTGAATTCCAACGGGCACAAGCATTTCATCCCAGGTAATGAGGGTGCTCTGGGGCAGGGAGCAAGCCACAGTGAGACCAGCGTGAAAAGCAAGGCAGAGTCCCGAGTGCCTTTGCCTTTGTCATGGAGACAATGCAGGACCACTGATGACAGACACCTCGTGCTCTTGGGAAGATTCTCTGAATTGTTACTGAAGAGGGTGGCTTTGACCAAGGCAGGCTCTTTGATTTCCTGTTGTTGGAAACAGGTTCCTGGCCTTGAACCAGAGGAAGAGCTGCTCTTCTTGTCTGAACACATTGGGGAAATAAACATGACCTTACCTCACATCCTCCATCAAAGTAAGGTCGAGGTGGATTAAAGATTTAAGTATTGAAAAAATTAAGGCATAAAGGATGACTAGATAATAAGAGAATAGTTTTAACCTCAAAATGGACAAGACTTGGGCGCCTGGGTGGCTCAGTGGGTTAAGCCGCTGCCTTCGGCTCAGGTCATGATCTCAGGGTCCTGGGATCGAGTCCCACATCGGGCTCTCTGCTCAGCAGGGGGCCTGCTTCCCTTCCTCTCTCTCTCTGATCTCTTCTCTTCCTCTCTTCTATTGTGATCTCTCTCTGTCAAATAAATAAATAAAATCTTAAAAAAAAAAAAATGGACAAGACTTTCCAAAGAATGATGCAAACTCAGAAGTCACAGTAAAAGAGATCAATGTATTTGACTCCATAAAAGAAAAAGAAAAAGAAAAAAAAGACCCAAGTTGCAAACAACACCATATACAAAGTAAAAACAAAACCAACGCCCCCCCCCCCCCGCCCCAAATCACAAATTAGGAAGAAGAAATATTTGTGATGTGGCAGGCCTGCTCTCTGGTTGTTTAGTTTTCCCAGCATCATCCCCCCCCCCCCCATTTTATTTTATTTTATTTTATTTTATTTTATTTCTTTTCAGTGTTCCAGAATTCATTGCTTATGTACCACACCCAGTGCTCCATGCAATACGTGCCCTCCATAATACCCACCACCAGGCTCACCCAACCTCCCACCCCTCACCCCTTCAAAACCTCAGATTGTTTTTCGGAGTCCATAGTCTCTCATGCTTCATCTCCCCTTCCAATTTCCCTCAACTCCCTTCTCCTCTCCATCTCCCCATGTCCTCCGTGTTATTCCTTATGCTCCACAAATAAGTGAAACCATATGATAATTGACTCTCTCTGCTTGACTTATTTCACTCAGCATAATCTCTTCCAGTCCTGTCCATGTTGCTATAAAAATTGGGTATTCCTCTTTTCTGATGGAGGCATAATACTGTATATAGTGTATATGGACCACATCTTCCATAGTGTATATGGACCACATCTTCCTTATCCATTCGTCTGTTGAAGGGCATCTTGGTTCTTTCCACTGTGTGGTGACTGTGGCCATCTCCAGCATCATTTTGTTGAAGAAATATTTTTTCTTGCTGATTCAAAACATCTTCATCATACATTAAGTGTTCATTTATATACACGCACAGGTATTCATGGATCTTTATTTGGGCTTCAAATTCTTTCCTTTGATCTGTCTATCTTTTCATGCACCAGTACCTAATTATTTTAGTTCCTACAGTATTGTAATATATCTTAATATTTGGCTGTCTTCTTTTATTGCTTTTAAAAGGAGACTTTTCTTGGAGAATTTGTGTGTGTGTGTGTGTGTGTGTTTTAAATTTTCAATGAGACACTTCCTATTTAAGACTATGGTACACCTTCTATTAAAAAAAGTCTTTTTTGGGGGACACCTGGGTGGCTCAGTCAGTTAAGTGTCTGATTCTTGATCTCTGCTCACGCCTTGATCTCAGGGTCATGAGTTCAAGCCCTGTGTTGGGCTTCATGCTGGGCATGGAACCTACTTTAAAAGTCTTTTTTTGGTCTGTGTCCTTCAGGGGTGATTTAAATTTTCTTCACATAGATTTTTGCACATTTCTCTATTTTTATCTTTTTTTTTGTTATTACATGTGAGATTTTTCTTTCCTAATACCTTTTAACTGGCTATTATTAAATTCGGTATATTAATTTTGTACCTATTCAACCTGCTAAAGCTTTTATTTGCTGTATATTTACACTGTATAGATTCATTCTTATTTCATAGATGTTTGCGATAGATTTCTGTAATCCTCTTAGACTTTTACTAGTTGATAATCCCACCAAGTACAATTATGGATAACTGTCTTCATTAAAATTTTTTTGTATTAAAACTATTTCTGTTGGGACGCCAGGGTGGCTCAGTTGGTTAAGCAGCTGCCTTCGGCGCAGGTCATGATCCCAGCATCCTGGGATCGAGTCCCACATCGGGCTCCTTGCTCGGCAGGGAGCCTGCTTCTCCCTCTGCCTCTGCCTGCCATTCTGTCTGCCTGTGCTCACTCTCTCTCCCTCTCTCTGACAAATAAATAAAATCTTAAAAAAAAAAAAAACTATTTCTGTTTATTGTTGATTTACATTGGTTAATATTTCCAGAATCATATTAACGTATAAGAGTGATGGTGGGCATTTTGTTTTGTCCCTGACTTTAATGGGAGTTTCTTGTGTTTTCTCATTAAACAGGAGGCTGGTTTAAGAAATTGAGATAGATATATTTATTACATTAGGGACATAGCCATCATTAGTAGCTTCTGTGTTAGCCAATTAATTTGGCTAGCCAAATATCTGCATGTACCTTTTCCTAATGTAGAACATACTCATCCATCCCCTGAAGGGAATAGAGTCCCACTGGGTCCTGCATCTGGGGCAAAGCCTAGGATCTTAGGGTAATGCACAGTTCTGTCCATCAGATCACAATAGGCTTCCCTTCATCTGGTGGTCTTGAAACTAAAAGGAAAATGATCAAATCACAACGTGGTCAATATATATGACTCAGTAAACACAGCACAATCACAATCCAAATTCCATCTTGAAAAGTGAAATTCTGCAGACATTGGCAGAGATAACACTGGGATGTAATGGCAAATAGTTCCTTTTTTTTTTTTATAAAGATTTTATTTATTTATTTGACAGACAGAGATCATAAGTAGGCAGAGAGCAGGCAGAGAGAGAGGAGGAAGCAGGCTCCCCAGCGAGCAGAAAGCCCGACGATTCAGGGCTCAATGCCAGGGCTCTGGGATCATGACCTGAGCCAGAGGCAGAGGCTTTAACCCACTGAGCCACCCAGGCGCCCCCAAAATTTCCTTTTCTGGCTGTAGACCACATTTTATGATTAGTCCACTCAGGTCACCTACTTCTGGTCTCTGGGGAGACGGCCTTTGTTTATTGTCTGCTAAAGTCCCCCAGCTCTGCCTGTGGGAGATTTCTCCCTTGTCTTTCATTCTTCAAGGGCATGAAAGTACTCGACTCCCAGTCAATGTTGATTGCTGGCCACAGATAGAAGGTCCCTCTCCTAGCAGAATTATGTCTCCTTCCATTCTGTCTGTGGCTATCTCTAGGCAGAGTTAATCTCTCTTGTAACTTCGGGTAAAAGAGAAAGAAAGGCAGCTGAGGCTCCCGAAATTTGGAAATTTCCCTAACACTTCGTTTCCATTGTCTTCCACTGATGATGGTCCAACTAAGAGCTTTATATGGAGTAGCTAGGATCATCAGATGACCAGCCTGCGATACCATGTTTTATGGAAGATGTTACTGTTTGCTAAGGACATCTTATGCAACCATGTCACAATGTAAAAAATGGCCTATAGCAATTGTAATATGCTCTCAGTTGTGAGATGCAAATCAATTTCAGAGATGTTAAAATGGGCAAAAAAATGTGCATTTTAGATGTGATGAAATACCATGTCTGTATCCTAGCCATCTGCTGTCCTCCCTGTTCCACTTGGACAGCATCTCATTTTAGGTTTTGCCACTTGAAGCTCCCCACCTGTGGGTACCGCATTCTGTTTAAATTAGGATTAATTGTTGTTCCATCATCTTCAAAGTTCTTTTCCCCCTTGTAGCTCAAGATGACTGCTCCTGTACCACGCCCACTTTTCTACCAGCAGGGAGGAGGGAAGGGAATAAAATGGACATTATCTTTGCCAAATGTCCATTTCTGCTTATATCCTACCACCAAGAACTTAGTTACATAGTCAGACTAGCTGAGAGAATACAGTTTTGATTCTAGGTAACCAGGTACTCAGCTAACATTCAGGTGTTTAATTATTGTAGAAGGAAAGGATGACTATCGGGGATGACTTCACAGTTTCTAAAGATTTGTAAGACAGCTGGTAAAATAGTTCCTATTTTTATTAGGGATCAAATTGGCCTAAGAATGTGTGTAATTTCATTAAATGCCTTTCCAGCATCTCTGGAGATGATTAGCTCTAGTCCCTGACTCAGTCTGGGCCTCTTGTCCTACAGTGCCGTAGTTTTGCCAAGCATAATTAAGCTTTCGTTCTTGTGATGCCTTGATTCAGATCTGGGCCCCCCACTGGCATGTATCCCTAGGAGAGAACAGAAGTGCCTCTGCTCTGCTCACCACTGGGAGTCTAGCACCTAATATAGAACGTGGCATAGAGTGAGAGCTCAGTCAATTTCTAAAGAGTAAATGAATGAAGGAGAAGTTCCTGCTTTGTGTAAGCTTTCTGAAGGAGAGAACTGCGACCATTTCTCTGCCCCTTCCTGCCCAGCTCATCCCTTCTGCCCACAGGCCGCAGTTCCTACCAGACACTTAATAGGACGGGTGAGTGGCTTCTGGTGTGCAGGCTGTAGCTTCCAGGCCTGCCTCCTGGGGGCTGTGTGGACATGAGGAACTTTGAAGTAATGGTGGAGGAGAGCCCTCAGAGCCTTTGCAGACAGCGCTGGGTAAAGTGCATGAGGCCGTTGGCGGTGCCAGGCTGTGAGGCCATTAGTACAGGGGACAGGGCCCACTTGGAGAGGCCTGGACAATTACTGGATGTGCAGGTGGTGGGAAGGTGCACTTGGGTTCACACGAGTCCCAACCTGCTGGCATGTTATCTAACACGGCGGGCCCAGTGTGACCCTCTTGACTTTTGGAGCAGAGAGATGCCATTTAGCATTTTTTGATTGTGGCAGGAGCAGCAAACCAGGCTGAGAAATCTTTTCTTGCCAAATCATTAAAGGTTGGGCTGGAGCCTCGGGAAACCTGTGAACTCAGGCCACTTCGCAGGAGAGAAGGTCCACAGGCATTTCCTCACCGGCAGGTCCTCTCACCTTCTTATTGCTTCCTTCTCGATCTCTTGGAAAGGGCTACAGGGAGGGCTGGAGGGAGGAGAGGAGGTGCGTGGTGGGAGAAGACGGCTCTCAGTGTCTCCCCACTTTTCTCAGGGGGTCCGTGTGTCTGAGGGGTGTGCACTCTGAGCCTGTAAGTCTCCCATGAGTCCAGGAGGTTCTCTTGCTGGGGTTGCCCTGTGTTACCAGTGTTTACTGAGCTTCTGAATTGGTGCAGGCCCTGTGGTGGACCCTGGAGTCCCAGCGGTGTCTGGGACGCTAGTGGAGATGAGGTAAGCAGGTACCCTCACTGCGAAGAAGCATAGGGGGTGCATGAGGCATATCCTGGAGAGTGGGTGAACACAGGAGAGGCTGGTTGGGCCAAGGCGGGCGGGTAACAGGGAAGTCTCTAGGGGAGCAGGGGCATGAGCGGGTGCCGCAAGAGGCACGGACATGTGGCAGAAGGACAGGGCCATTTTCTGTGACAGAATACCTCTGTACCACTATGCTACTCCTGGGTAAAATGTATTGCTCCTTGACCTAGTACCAGGGAATGTTCGAGGTGTTTTCTCTGCTTTGTCACTTTAAGTCTTCACAATATCCTTGAGATGTAGGAAACACTATGGCCTTTCACAGTTCAGGAACTGGGGCCCAGAGAGGTTCAGCGACTTACCCAAGATTCACAGCTATTAAGTAGTTAATAAGGAGTGGACTTTAAGGATTTGTTGGACTTTATTTATTTTTTATAAAAGATTTTACTTATTTATTTGTCAGAGAGAGAGAGTGCACAAGCAGGGGTAGCAGCAGAGGGAGAAGGAAAAGCAGGCTCCCCACTGAGCAGGGAGCCTGATGCAGGGCTCGATCCCAGGACCCTGAGATTATGACCTGAGTAAAAGGCAGAGGCTTAACCAACTGAGCCACCCAGATGCCCCAGTTTCTTAAACTTTAAAGCTCCTAGTAATGATAATGATGATAGCAATGATCTAATAAGAATTAGTTCACACTTCTTGCATACTCACTCAGGGCCAGGTACTTTGCTAAGCATTATTTCAGCTAATTCTTACCACATGCAGGTCTGTCCTGTTGTATCCTCATCTCACTGATGAGGAAGCCAGGAATGGTTCAGGGACTTGCCCAGAAACAAGCGCACAGCCGGTGGGACAAAGTATGTTTCCAGACATCCTGAAAGCAAAGTCTGTGCTCTTAAATTCTGCCTTTTCTCTGATGTCCTTTCTTGGAAAGATGGAGAAGGGAAGGGGGGTCTAGAGAGAGAGGCAGTTAGGTCCTAGACCCCAAAGGGCCTTGTGTGCAGCACACAAGCCCACGGGCTATTGGCAGGATGGCCTTGGAGTGAGGTTGCCCACAGCTGCAGGGGAAGCTGTTTGGGAAGGGTAGCCTAGGGTCTCCTCCCTAGTCCACTTGGGATCCATCCTCCTTGAATTCCATTCCCCCTTGAATTCCATTCCCCCTCTAATGAGGCAGTCAAGGTCTGTCGGGGGGTTGGGGGGCTGCACCATCTGCTTCTCCACCGTCCCTTCTGTGGCTACTATGGTGTTAGGGTCGCACCGTGACCATGACAGTGGAAAAAAGCAACCATTACTGCTCAGGAGTCCCTGTGGGCCTTGCACCTGGCTGGAATGCTCTCTGTCCACTGTGCCTTGTACTTTCTGAACTCATCAACTTAGCGCACAAGCCTGCTTCTCCCAGCCTCATCATCTCCATCTCTGGCAGTGCCAAGGTGATGGTTAATTTATGTGCCAACTTGACTGGGCCATGGCGTAAGCAGACATTTGGGCATTATTCTGGGTATTTCTGAAAGGGTGTTTTTGGATGCATTTGCATTTTAATTGGTATAGTAAAGCAGATCATCTTCCATAACATGGATGGACTTCATCTAATCAGTTGGAGGCCTGAGTAGAGCAAAAAGATGGACCCTCCCCAGAGTAAAAAAACTCCCCAGCAGCCTGCATTTGGATGTCATCCCCACCATTGGCTCTCCTGGATCTCCAGCCTTGCTGGCCCAACCTGCAGATTGGCAACTTCCAGCTCCATACCCACGAATCTTTTCCTTATAATACACTTTTTTCTATTTCCTATCCTATTGGTATCCACACCCTGGAGAACTCTGACTAATATAACCATCCTCCCAGGTGCTCAAGCAGAAACTGAGGCGTCATTATTGACATCTCTCTCCTTACCCCCAATACTAAGGCAGTCACCAAGTCCTGTTGACACCACTTCTGGGAGCACTCCCATGTCCCTCCACTTCTCTTCACATCCACTGTCACCTCCTGGGCTGGTGGTTATTACTTCCCTCTGGGTGGCAGCATGCCCACTAACTGATGTCTGAGCTATACTTGTCCCTTCTCCATACATTGTTTATATAACAGTCAGAGTAAATTTTATTTTATTTTATTATTTATTTATTTTTTAAAAAAGATTTTATTTATTTATTTGACAGAGAGAGATCATAAGTAGGCAGAGCAGCAGGCAGAGAGAGAGGGGGAAGCAGGCTCCCCACTGAGCACAGAGCCTGATGTGGTGCTCTATCCCAGGACCTGGGGATCATGACCTGAGCCGAAGGCCCCTGGGCCACCCAGGTGCTCCCAGAGTAACTTTTATAAAGACACATCTCACACTGCCACTCAGCTTCTTAAATCTCCAAATGGCTTCCCCTGATCTCAGGATAAAGCCAAGATCTTAGTTAGCTTTTGCTGTGTAACAAATCATGTCAAACTTAGTGGCCAAAACTAACAAGCATTTATGGCTCATGATGATAATTTGGTTCTTCTGGATTTATGGGCTCACTCATGGGTGTGGTGTCGGCTGGGGAATCAGCTGGAAGCTGGCTACGTGGGAAGGGGCTCAGCTTGGATGGTTGGGATTTGTGCCATATACTTTCTGAGGCGAGGATCCAGGAAAGGCTCTGAGAGAGAGAGAAGAGGTTGCAAGGCAGAGAGAGGCCCAGGCTCAGAGCTGGCACTTCACTTCTGCATTCTTTTGGCACAATTAAGAGAAAAGTCTAGCTCAGATTCAAGGGATTCAAGGGAGAGGGAAATGGACTTTAGTCTCTGGTGGGAAAAGCTGCACACTCACATTGCAAAGGTCTAGATCCAGGAGAGGGGGCGCCTGGGTGGCTCAGTGGGTTAAAGCCTCTGCCTTCAGCTCAGGTCATGATCCCAGGGTCCTGGGATTGAGCCCCACATCGGCTCTCTGCTTGGCAAGGAGCCTGCTCCCCCCACCTCTCTGCTTACTTGTGGTCTCTGTCAAATAAATAAATAAAATCTTAAAAAAAAAATAGATCCAGGTGGTGGGGGAGGTGTAATCATAGCCATTTTGCAATCTACTAGAGCCCCAAGTTCTTACCCTGACCTATAAAATTCTTTGTGATTGGGCTCCTACTTCCTCTTCAGTCTCCCCTTATATTACCTGTCCTCTCATTCCTGGCATCCCAGCCCCAAAGGCCTTCCTTTAGTCTCTTGAATCTGTCAAGTTCTTCCTGTCCTGGAGATTACATACATGTTGATCCTTTTGCAAAAAATGCTGTTCCTTCATTCAGCTGAACAGTTGATCCCCGCCTTTCAGGTCTCAACTGAAACATTGTTTCTTAGGGAAAATCTTTGTTGACTTCCTTGGACAGCTAGATCAGGTGCTCCAGTTAGGAGTTCAGAGTGGGCATCATGCTTTTCTAAGCACTTGTAACATTTGTAATTATATAATAGTTATTTTGAA
This sequence comes from Mustela nivalis, assembly GCF_964662115.1. Lineage (NCBI taxonomy): Eukaryota > Metazoa > Chordata > Mammalia > Carnivora > Mustelidae > Mustela > Mustela nivalis. The sequence continues at coordinate 150,630,459 of NC_139020.1, forward strand.
TGTTTGTGTGATATCTTTCTCCTCCTAGGCTGTAGATCCCCATGGTCTTTAAGTCGTCTGTTTAACAAATGTTTATGGAACGCCGGTTATGTGTTAGGCATTGTGCTAAGGTGCTGGAGATACCGTGGTGATAAAAGTGGACCTAGTGCCTTTCTTCAAGGTTTTTATAGTTAGATGGGGACACCCCCATTAAGAAATAGTTACCAAAACAGAAGTAAATTTTCAGCAGAGATGATTCCACAAAGGAGGGTTACATGATGCCGTGAGTCTCCCAGTGGGGCAATTTGACAGGTGGGAGGTTGAGGAAGGCTTTGCTGAGAGCTGAGGTAGGTATGGAAGGTAAATGTTCACTAGGGTGGGGGTTGAAGGTAGAGGAGTTTGAAAAAGGCAGCTGTGACCAAGAAGTTGGGATACAGAGGACTGAAAGGGGAGTCTGGAGGGGAGAGAGTGAGGCATCCACATCCAAACAGTGTGGAGCTGCAGAATTAGGACTGGATCATGAAGGGCGTTCTCTGCTGGGTTGAGGAGTTTGGGAGGGGGTCTGCCATGAATTTGGCTTTGAACATGCTGAGTTTGTGTTAAATTAGAGATATTCAAAGGTTGATCTTGAGTAGGCAGTTGGGTGTACAGGTTTGGAATTCAGGGTAGGGATCTAAGCTGAAGATGTATATGCAAAGATATTGGTGATAACTAAAACCACAATCACACATAAGATCCCTTGGAAAGCAGCTTTTCTTTGCATGTGTATATGTGTGCATGCGTGTGTGTCCATGTGTGTGCTTTGGATTCCTTTGGCAGTCTGAGAACACCTGATTTTAAATGTGTGAAATAAAATGCATAAGATAACAATGGGAAACAATTACACTGAAAATAGTTCTCCAAATATTAAAAATAAATCGGTAATATGAAAGTATATATGCTTCTTTATTAACTCATTAAATAACAATACCAGCTGCAACTCTAATAGTTACTGTAATTTCAAAGTAGTAATGAATATAGATTTTGAGACTTCTGCAAAAGCTGTTGCGTGGGATGAAGATACCTGGGGTTTTTAGTGGGGACAAAGGCACAGGTCCTGCTAATACTGCTATGGTTTGTTGCCTGCATTCATAATAGAAGGAATTGCTAAATTTCAGTAAGAGGTAAGTGAAAATAAAGATGCGTTTTTTTTTTTTTTTTTTCCCACACACAATTTCACTTTCTCCCGGGGGGCTGGGGGCCCAGGGGTTAAGACTCTTGGCTTAGAGTGAGAGAAAGAGGGTGCTTAGGGTGCTAGGATAGAATCAGGGACTCTATAGAGGAGGGCAAGGCTGAAAAGAGGCCAAAGAGAGCCCTGAGAATTAGGTGGGAAAATGAGGATTTTGTCTGAAAAAACCATGGGAAGCAAAGTGACCCAAGAAGTGACTGACCAATTGCGTAAAATGCTAGAAAGTTCTGCAGCATGAAGACTGATAAATGTCTGTTAGATCCAGTGGCTTTTCAGGGAATGTATTTGTCTTCCTGTTTAGTTCCTGATGCATTTCAGGGCACATGGTAGACATCGACTCTCTATTGAAGGAAAGGATGCGTTGTTGTCTTTCCTTATGAGGTCTGGTGGGAAATTGCTTGGTGGAACAATCAGTGGAGCCTGCAAACTTCCTTAATTTGATTTCTTAACTGAGAGCTTTGGAGGCTATAGAGATTTTGCAGGATTGATGAGCCCACAGAGTTTTGGAGGCTCTTGTTTGTGGGTCATGCCTTTGGGATGGAGGTTAAAGTAGCTCCTTCTCATCTGGGAGGGCTGGGTTTGTAGCCCTGGGTCCAGGATGACACTCTGCTCTGCCCACAGCTGCTGGGGCTCTCCCACTGGGTTACACAGACTGAGAGCTGAATGTGTCCCAGTGGAGGTGACTTCTCTGGTTCACCTCCACGTTTGCATTCCCTTCTATGCCTGGTGGTTTCTATCCCTTCTAGCAGGTGGCTGGATCCATAGATCCCAGAAGAGCTCTGTTGTGTGCAGAGGGATTGGGATGATCACTTCAGATCTCTAGCCATCTGTCTAATCTCCCACTCTCTAGCAACTTCCTGTGGAGTGGGGTCCCTCTTGTTGTTTGTCTCTTACTCACACTCTGGTGATGGGGGGTAAGAGAGCTGAGTTGTGTGGTTACCAAGGAAAGTAACCATTAAGAGTTTTTGGCATGAAGGTTTCTCTATTATGGGTTTTAGCTGTTTACAACAGCAGAACATTCTAAGGTGATGGATGGGCTAATGGAGCCAAGAACTCAGCCATAAGAATAACATAGTCAGGGGTTTGGTGAGGATTTAAAACTCACTCAGTTCAAGGGGTATTCCCGTATGCTCCAGTGATCCCAAAGGGTTCCATGAGGTGCACTGAGTGTTCCAGGACGCAAGCCAATCAGATGCGGTTCGAGAACCACATGGCACACTGGAGTGTCTCCTTTACCTATCAGAATATCTGTTATATATATTGAATATCTGTGCAATCACTTGGAGAATGATCTCTGGTGCTCAACACGTTGAAAGGTACTGATTTAGTCCAGCTCCCTTATTTTTCACAGAAGGCCTGAAGCCCAAAGAGCTAGAATGCCATGTCCAAGGTCACAGAGATGATTGGTAGCAGAGTGAGAACTAGTGCACAGGTCACATATATAGCCTTTTAAATGTTTGATTAAGCAAATACTTACAAAGTTATGCATATTACCATGTGTATATCTATGTAAGACACCACGCTTACACATGGATCACGGGGGCTTTCTTCTAGTTACATATCCGCATGGGGAGTTTGCTCTGAAAATGTTTGGGGACAGGTGTCCAGGATTCTTAAAATTTGGAAACTCCTTTTCACTTTTCTGGCTTGAGAAACACAGGTAAATTGAGCAGGACTATGAAGATGCCGAGTGTTTTCACAAACAGAGAAATGAACCCCAAAAGGAAACAATCTAATGGGGTTTAATAAAGGTCGGCATTCCTCGGGGAACTGGGAAATTAATCTGACAGCTAGAACCTCTGAGGGGTTAATGGAAACTGTGGAGCAATAGCTCTGCATATTGAAAAATCTATAAATAGCGCAAAGTCCTGAACTGCCTCCTGGAGCTGCGATATCGCCCATGTGAACTTCAGCAGCTCCCTGCCAGCTGAGGACGCAACCGGCATTTATTCCGGCTGCAGCCAGAAAGCCCTGGCGATACCTTTCAGCCGTGACTAACACAGTGCCGGCAGAGAGACGAAAGCCTGACTGTGAATTATGTGCCAAGTTCCCTTACAGTGAATGGTGAGGGGAGTGTTGGTGTGTGTGTGTGAGCAAGCGAGAGAGAGAGAGAGAGAGAGAGAGAGAGAGAGAGAGAATGTTTGGCATCTCAATTTGACTAGAGCATATAGGACTCTTGTTTTCTTTTGTTTTTTTAATCTTCAGTTTTTTTTTTTTTTTTTTTTTTTGTAATAGGATTTTGGAGAACAGGATATGGTAGACTCATTTATGAGCCTTAGGGCTTGTCTCCTTCAAGCTCTTCGTTTTTCAGGTGATGAGCCCTCTGCAGTCCAGAGAGGGAGGTTAAGTGGCTGTGCCTCAGATAGCCTAGGAAGTGGGCATAGTCTTCCCCAACCTCCCTGACAGAGTTACCCCTCTCTCTGTAGACTCCATCCCACTCTGTCCCAGCTGAGCCCACCTGGTACTTGTCTGTCTCTCTCACTAGCCTGGGACTGTCTTGATAGCAAGGACTCTGTCCTACTCACCTGTGGTGCCCAGCACCTGGCAGGGGACCTTGGCACTTGGCATGTGCTTAGGAAATTTTTGTTGATGGATTGATTAGATGGATGGATGGATGGATGGATGAAATTTCTTAGTGGAAATTTCCTAAGAGTCAAACTTTTCACAAGGAGAGACAGAAAGACATAGGAAAAATTTTTGAAGAAGCCGAGTCCTACTCTGCCTTTTCAAAATTAATAGACAATTTCATTTCCATATGATTATAAAAAATATTCGTTTGATCAAACTTTGGAGAAAGACTGGGTGGGCGCTCATCATCCATGCTCCACGGATGAGGAAGCTGAGATCCTGGGAGACGGAGGAGACCAGGACTCAGCCTCTCGGGTGTCAGCCAGGGCCGGCTTCCTTATTCCAGGGGCAGGTGGCCTGCCAGCCTGTCTTAGAAAAACTTTGCAGGAAATCTCCGACTGAGCGTGAGCCAGGCATTTGGTGAGAGAAAACCAGGTTAGAATCTGTTGAGTGTTTCCAGAGCCTTTGAGGTGCTTTCTCAGAAATCATCTCCTTGCTCCCCACCACAACCCTGAGATGTTTCTGTTATCATCACCCACATTTCTTGGACAAGGAAACAATCAAACACGTTGATCTGCTCCAATCACTAATTGATCAGTGACGGCATTGGGGCTGGATCCAGGTGTCCACTCGCCCGAGTTCCATATCCAACCGCTGTGCACTGGGCATCAGTGTGGAGAGTGATGAGGGCAGGTCTGAGAGCAGACGGAAAGACCCCACAGCTGGAGGAACACGGATCCTGTTTACAAGACACAAGCATGGACCTTAATGGCTGTTCTGGGAAGACTCTGGAGGGGCACGTTCAGAATGTGGAGGAGGGAGGGAGGGAGGTTGAGAAGAGGAAAAGTCCTGCAGGAGATGAGAACACCAGCCACGCCAGAGGGGCAAGAAGGAAACAGTGATTTGATCAGCAGGACATGGGTAGGGAAGGATGATGTAAGCTAAACAAATGTAGAGAAGCAGAACATATAGTTCTCCCTGTGACATGCCCTAAAGCTGCAAAATGTAAAGAGATGTTATTTTTGTATTTGTGACATTTTAGGCTTCAGCTACTTGCGATTGAAAATGAAAAAAGAAAATCCCAAATCAACCTAACTTATTCGTTACTGAGTTAAGGAAAATGACAGAGGAAGGACATAACACTGAGCTGCTAATTGCCATTCTTTGACAACCCACGAAGACTGTCCTCAGCTTATTTAAAATAAGCACTTTCTCAACTCCTCGCTTTATATCACTGACATCACTGCTGAGGGAAAGGGGGTGAGAAAAGACCAGGAAAACACATCAGGAACCATGAATAAGAGCAAGTTTAAGAGAATTAACATTATCCTGAAGAGAAGGCTCACACCGAACGGGCTGCTGGGGATGGGGTCACTGAGGAGGCTTCCTGGCCATTGAGTCTCCTCTTCCAAGTGTCCCTTCTCCCCAGAAGGGTGACAGGCTCCCTCCAGGCCATAGCCGTGCAGTCTGGTTCTTTGAAGTTTTGATTGATCTCAGGTTTAATTTTCTCTTCTAGAATTTCCTGATAAATCTCCTAGCAGGAAACAATATCATTTTTCCTTTCTCCTCAGTGAAACGAGGGCAAGACCTTACAATACGTTTTCTTTGTGAAAGAGGATGAATTGAGATGTTTGCAGGGTAGGAAGGAATAAAAATAGGATCGTGAATAAAAGGAGCTTGGCAGGGCCTGACAAGTGAATCCCCAACTAGAATGAGTAGCTGCCTCAGTCAAGCTAACCCCCTACCCTCAACCACACATTCCTGCTGCAATCACCCCTGCCCCAACTCCACCCCCAATACTCCCAAACCTTGAAGTGAATGGGATCAAGCTCGACCTGGAACTTATATGCTGCTTAGTGCAATAGGAGTTGCCAAAATATAATTCTTGGAATGTTCAACATGCCACTCATACAAATACAGGATGAAAATGTGTGAAACATCTATTTAACTCATTAGTTCATGGGGAAGATGTAAAGGCTGTTCCCAAGAAGGGGTGGGGACTGGGAGATCTGACTTTCCTGGGAAAGAATTCTCCTTGGCTCTACAAGGCCCCACAGTATGGCCACAGCTCTCATCTTTTGCTTTCTTGACCCCTGAGGGGGCAGCTGGACTCAGGTGGCCTTAGCACCTCTGCAGACTGGGGAGGGCCAGCACAGCACGCAGCCTTTCGGGGGTTACAATTTCAAGGAACACTCTTTTCCCCTCACAGCTCACACTGTTGTCATAGACAGGATGGAACAGATTCTTCCAAGAGGCCAATGAGGCTGCTTTCTTTGGAAAGTGGGTTGAGGGCGCCTGGGTGGCTCAGTGGGTTGGGCCGCTGCCTTCGGCTCAGGTCATGATCTCAGAGTCCTGGGATCGAGTCCCGCATCGGGCTCTCTGCTCAGCGGGGAGCCTGCTTCCCTCTCTCTCTCTCTGCCTGCCTCTCCATCTACTTGTGATTTCTCTCTGTCAAATAAATAAATAAAATCTTGAAAAAAAAAAAAAAGAAAGTGGGTTGAGTAAGATTTGATTTTGATTTTTATTTTTTCTATTGTTTATTTATGTTTATTTGTTTTTATTTGTTTATTTTTTCTATTTCTATTCCCATTGGAATGTAGTTTTTTATTTATTTTTAAATTATGTTCAGTTAGCCAGGATTGATTCTTTAGATGGCAGATTTAAGATAAAAACTCTCAAGAGATGAGATGGCAGGCAGGAATTTTGAGATCAGACTTGAGTACCTTGCAAAAACTGAATTCCTTTGTTTTAAAAGCTCACTTGATTTATTTGAACACAGAGCCTGGCACACAGTAGGTGCATAGAACATGCCTGCTGAATGGATCATCTCAAAAATTTCCCTTAGGGCAACAAGGACCCCTTTTCCAGAAGGGGCATGTGAAAGGGCTGCTAAGAGTAAGGAGGCTGCCACATTCATTGCTGAGGGCCATATTCCAACTCTTTTAAAGAGGAGATAAATTTGAATTTTTCCTCCTGATTTTTTATCTTTGTGATGATATCACTGTCATAATCCTCCTGGTTGGCATTTTTTGGTGACTCACCACTTCGTTATTCTGGTGGCTGTACGTGTCAGTAGATAATTGTCTTCCCCTCCCCTGAGCATGACATCTGCTCACATCTGGAGACTTCCAACACAACAGAGCCTTGCCGACTTGTGACTCGTTGAGGCTGGTAATAAGGGTGAGAGGCACTTATGAATGAAAGATGGGAATTGAAGCAGGGAGTGAAAAGATAGGCCCGCTCCACCAGACATGAGCTGTGAGTTAGTCCTCAAAGTCCCCTGAGGCTCAGCTTTTCTTAGACATGGGGACAAGAGGGAAATCTACTGAGAAATGAAGGCTGCTACCCTTGAAACCAGCCAGTCCTTGTTCCAAGTGGGTGGAAACTCTCAGGATCTCCAGTGAGGCACTCTTGAGGGAGATGGGGCCTCTCCAGGGATAATTCTAGAGCATGGCATTCTGGGGTTTAGTGATGTCATTAATAGGTGGAGGATTTCTGTCTTTTCTGGAAAATCCTCCATTTCTTCTGAGGGGGCCCAGGTCTTCCCACAGCAGTATTCTAGTTGGCTTTGTAAGCTGAGACCCTGGCTCAAACTTGCTTCCTGTCTGACCTGTCCTGCCTTAGGTGATCCCAAGAGATCCCTGCTACACCCCCTAAAATCTCTTGGTAATAATCTGGTCTGGAGGTCACCCGGTAACTTGGAACCTACCTACTCACGGTGTGTCTTGTATGATGATTTAAAATTCTTATTTAACTCTTTTTTTTTTTTTAAAGATTTTATTTATTTATTTGACAGACAGAGATCACAGGTAGGCAGAGAGGTAGGCAGAGAGAGAGGAGTAAGCAGGCTCCCTGCAGAGCAGAGAGCCCGATGTGGGGCTCGATCCCAGGACCCTGGGATCACGACCTGAGCCGAAGGCAGAGGCTTTAACCCACTGAGCCACCCAGGCGCCCCTTATTTAACTCTTAATACACCGAATCCATGTATCTTCCTTTTGCTATTTTGGTAATCTGGCTGATACATTGGTCCTATTGTATCTGTAAGATAGCCTCACATGCATATTAAGAGGATTTTGTCATTTGGTAATGATGGGGGACTCTTCAGAGGGAAGGGAATCACTAACGCCATTAAACCAGAAGACCAGCATCTTAGATCATAGAGATTTTCTCTTAGAATAAATACTCTTGATAGGTCACAGAAGGTGAAATCATTTGTTGTTACTAACTTTCCTGACATTTGTGACCTATCTTCCAAAGAAGCCTGTGTGTACTTTGGAACAGGAACAGGAACATTACTGTTCACTGAGCTCCTTGTAGCACGCAGCACAGGACTTTGCTGATGGTGCTCCATGACCACTTGACATGGTTTGAGGTTTTATGCTTGATTATGAACCCAGGTTGGTTTATTCATTCAATCCGCACAAAGTTATTGAGCCTCTGCTGTGTGCTGGGTACTGTTCTAGGCACTTGAGAATCAATAGTCTCTGCCCTCTTGGAAGTTATATTCAGTTAGAGGAGACGTGATAAACAAGGCTAATCAGAAAACTATATAGTAGAGTAGGTGATGATAAATGCCTAGAAGGAATGATGAAAGAAGAAAGGTAGATATAAAGAGTTGGTGGATTGCCAAGGAAGGCCTTATTGAGGAGACCTCTGAGTGAGACCATGAAAGTGCAGGAGTCAACTTCAGGATGTCTGTGGAAGAGCTTCCAGAACAGAGCGCAAAGCACATGCAAAGGGCCTAAGGCAGAGAGAGGTGTGCCTCATGTTCTGTAATCCCTGCTCTGCTCCCCAGGCCCTGGCTAAATCTGCCTTCCTGTCTCTATGACCTCATCTCCTCCTGCCACCTCCCTCCCTCTCCACACAGCCATACTGGCCTCCTACCTGTGAGAGAGAGTACTTCTCTTTTCTTCCTCTCACCAAGAGGGCTGTGAGGTGGGCACCTAGACTCCTCGGACCTAGCTCTTCATTGAGTGGAGTGTGACCTGTCTCTTGCCCCTTAGGTTTCGGGATGGGGCCGCATTTGGAGGGACAATGGGCGACATCGTCCAGTACAATGTCTTCAGAAGGTTGTTGTTGGTGGTGGGGTTGGAGAATGGTATCTTAGAGTCAGTAGGAATATAATTAAAGTTCAATAACAGAAAAGCAGTTCGGGAGGAAATAAAGGGAAAGCTCTAGGCATCTAACAGATCATTAGTAGGAGACCATCCACCAGGATCTTCTTGAAATAAGACTGGCTTGCTCAGAGCTCACCTCACAGAGAAGTTCTGACACCAGTGCTTCGAAGGACTTGCCTCGGTGTCCTCTCTGCAACTCTGAAATCATTTTTTCCCCAGGCTTTTCTGGAAATTGAGTGTAAAAAGCTCCTGGCCCTCCAAAGATTTGCTGCCTTTTAAAAAAATTCTAAAAAATAAAATCATTTTATCTATTTGCCATTTAAATAGAGAAAAACAGAGTGGAAAGGCCTTGGGAAGAATTAGAACAATGCAAATGTATTCATCTCTGAGTGCTTCTAAAGCTTCAGCTTCTGGCTGCTTCTCATGGCCGATTAGGGCTTCAAATAACAAAGAGATTCAGTAGGCAGAAAACACTTTCTAGCTATCAGATTGGAGAAGTTGCAATTGGGAGGGAGAAAGTTTGTTAAAAAATATTTGTAATTTTTATTCCTTTATGTGGGACTTTTGATGCAGGTCAGTCTAGTCAAAAGACCATTTAAGTGACCAAAATAGGGGTGCCTGGGTGGTTCAGTCTGTTAAGCATCTGCCTTCGGCTCAGATCATGATCCCAGAGTCCTAGGATTGAGCCCCAGGTCAGGCTCCCTGCTTCTCCCTCTCCCTTTGCCCCTCACAGCTCCTCTCCCCCACCAATCCAGTGCACGTGCTCTCTCTCTCAAATAAATAAATAAAATCTTAAAAATAAACAAACTACCTTGTGTTCTTCCTCCCTCCTCACACTGCCAGCCCTCTGGGGTCAGCATGGGAACTGAGCAGGGCTGTCCACCATCCACGTCCGTCCTGGTGGCTCCCATTTCCCTTGGTGCCAACCTGCTGCTGTTCGGCGTGGGGGCACAAAGCCCCCAGAGCCCCGGGGCTGACTACCTGCTTCTCTCTCTGCCTCATGCCCTGTAGGGTGGGAGCAAGGATAGTGGTGCAGGAGTTAAAGCTATGGCCACGAAGTAGGAGGGTGTGTGTGTAGCGGGGTGCCTGTGCATGCTCGGAATCCCATGATAGCTCCTGAGCCGGGCGGTCTGTTGCTGTGTGTCCCACAGAGAGCCACTAACAACTGACCACGCATGTTCCAGAGTCTTCAGCAGTCATCGAAAGGCAGCAACAGTGATTATCTTGTCTGTTCCTCACATCGCTCCTCACTACCCCCCAACTTCCCTTAATATAAGGGTCCACTCTGGTGGCCTCTGGAGGCCCCTGTCTAATTGCATATTCGTCACCTTTCATGGAACACAGTGAAAGTCAAAGGGCAGTGGGATAGGGAACTTGGCACTTTCCTAACAATGAACGAGAATGCTATCGAGCCATTCAGCTGCCACTTCGGGGTCCTTATTGCTTCAGGTGTATTATCCCCAAGTCGTGTTACTGTCCTCATTTCACAGAGAGAAGCAAGGATGAGAGCATTTCGGTGTCTTTCCGCAGGCAACACGGGAAGGGGCGGAGGCAGATTTTCCATCCCCAGCCCGAGCCACTTAAGCTCTCCTCTCACTCTGAGCAGGCGGGAGCAGGGGTCCTGTGGACAGTGGGTTGGAGGTTGGGGGCGCTGCAAGTTAGAGACCGAGCTGAGGCTCGTTCCAAATACTTGGCCGCTATGAATGCCTGACGAGTCTCCTCTGCCCTTCTAGCTCCTCAGCACTCAGTGTGGTCTCTGGACCAGCGCCTTAGCCCGGCCTCAGAGCTTGTTTGAAACGCAGGGTTTCAGGCCCAAACTCGACCAGCTGCCTCAGAATCCGCATGCCCTCCCCCCACCCCCCCCCGTGAGATCCTTTTGTGATTCAAATGTACATGACATTTTGAAAAGCGCTGCTCTCCAGGTGTCCTTCCTAAACTGAAAGCTCCAGGAAGCTGTTGGGGGGTGGGTGGAGGGGCTTTCACCAAGCACTTCTGTGCTGCTGTGTCTCAGGTAAGGACTTTCCCTGTAAGTGGCTGACAGAGCCAGACCCACTGCTAGTATTTCCTCCCAGAAGAACGAACAGAATAGCTCCGGGGACGAGCTCAGCAGTTGCCGGAGCGTCAGGCAGACGCTAGATGGCAATGGATGGACGGGTATTGGCGGGAAAGCAGGTGAGGCTCTGGCATGGTCCAGGGTCAAGATGAAATAATAAAGGTGTTTGTGGGAGGGGGTGCTGAGTACAGCTGGGTTGTGAGAGGAGATAGTTGGGATGATATTAAAGAAACTGAGGTTTCATCAGCAAGTCTGGGAAGGCTGTTTTGTGGAATGAAAGAGTAATTGCTTCTTTTTTTTTTGCCTCGAGCTATGTTACACACACACACACACACACACACACACACACACACACGCCCCCCCCCCTCCCGTCTCCCCACAGGGGAGAGATTGGTGAAGATAAAGGGAACTAAGTGTGGGTAAAAAGTTCCCAATCCACTTCGTCCTGCTCTCTGAGGTCAGGGAGGCAGCGGCAGCTGGTCCCGAGCAGGGGTTAGAGCGGGCCTTCCAAGAGCGACAGGATCCTTTCCCGCCGTGCGCTGGGTTTGTGGGATGTGCTCCCAGGTGGCGCAAAGGCTCTGGCCACACCATCTCAGCTCTGAAGGGGGACAGAACAAGACTTGGAAAAGTGTTCAGATCACAGCCCTGTTTCCCTCCTGTGTCGGGCTCTTTGGCTGAATCCAGACTGGGAAAAGAATATACAGAAATATCCTGGCTGCTGCAGGTCTCTCTCTTTTATTCTCACAGGTTCCCTAGGACTAACCTCTAGGCTGGAGCTCTGTGACTCCCATGTTGGAGAGGCTGGAGTCCATCTTTAGACTTGGGAAACTTGGCTTCCAAGAACATAAGGCAAAGGAAGTGTCCTGAAGTTCCCTAAATTATGAGGTCACCTTGTAAAGCCCAGCCTCTTTTACCCTGTAGTGGTTGATTCTAGCGGAAGAACTTTTGGAGAACTTTTTCAGAAAGTAATTAAAAAAAACCAGTAAAGTTTTTCTGACTATTTGGTGGGAGTGCTATCTGAAAGCATCCTTGAGCCATGTCAGGTGGGTGAAGATCCATTATTCTTAGAGGTTTCAGAGTTTAAGCTCAGGGTCTGGACTTCTAGTTATTCTCTATTTCTAGTCAAAATTAAGGCTTGACTGGACAGCTGACTTCTGCAGAATAGGTGCAGAAGGTAGTCAGGTTGCAGAATTATAGAATGGGTGTTGGGGATTGTCCTCTCCCTCTCCTGTTTTATTCAGATGGAGGAAATGAGGCCCAGAGAATTCCATTTTTTAAAAAATGGAATTTTTAAAGATTTTATTTATTTTATTTGAGAGAAAGAGAGAGTAGAGTCAGTGAAAGAGAGACAGAGAGAGAGCACATAAACAGGGGGCAAGGGCAGAGGGAGAAGGAGAAGCAGACTCCGCGTTGAGCAAGGAGTCTGATGTGGGGGCTCAATCTCTGGACCCCAGGATCATGACCTAAATCGAAGGCAGATGCTTAATAGACGGAGCCACCCAGGCACCCTCCATTTAGTTTATTTTAGCAAATCTTAAATGACTGCCCTCTGTGCCAGGCACTGTGCCCTGGACAGAGCCTGTATTGGGAGCATGACAGAGTCTCCATCCGTGCATAGATCTGTAATCCGCTCACCCGGCCAGTTTATGGGCCAGCTGAAGGCCCAGGGCTCCCTGCCGGTAGGCGGTGAATGGAGATAGAAGAGGAAGCTGTGTCCCCCCCCCCCCCCCCCTGTGCCTGTCCCTCTTCCCCACTTTCTCCCTTCCTCTCCCTGGTCCTTCTTTCCTTCTTTTCTTCCTTCCTTCCATCTTTTTTGCATGATACTAGTTTTCCTCCTACATTCTTCCTTTTTTTTTTAGTTCTGATAATTTTTTAAACCCTTGGGTCTTTGTATTTACCAGGTGGAAGTGAGTAAGTGGCAATATTAGCAATTCAAAGGACGCGTTTGATCACTTCGGTCCTTCCCCAAAGGCCTCCATACAAGACGTAGTGCTTCCAAACCCGAGGAAGCAAATTTTACTTTTTTATTTCTAGAAACTTGCCTTGAATTCTGAGAGGAAAATAAACCAAGCTGGTCAGCTTAAAGGCTTTTTTTTTTTTCTTTTTTCCGAAGAAGAAATACACCTCCTGCGATAGACAAACTCAGAATTCCCTCTGGATGATGCTGTCTAAACTGTAACCCAGCTACAGTTCATGGTAGGCTGCCCTAATATTCTAAGTTCTCACCTTTCCTTCTCTTTTAGGGTATATTACTTGAGTAGATTTTGTGGGTAGAAATGAATTGTGTATTAAAAATAAAGATGTTACCAACTGTAACTGGAAAATCATGAGAGAATGTCTGTACATATTACACGGTGACATTCAGTGATACGGAAACTGCATGCAGATAGACCCCTAGTCCTCACGGTGGCCAGATCTGGTAACGGCCACTGTCTGGGCCTCTGTGTCCTTGCTGATCCACAGGAAGTACTTGCCCGAACATCAGGCACCTGAAGTTTGCTTGTAATTGAGCTTCTGGGCCTCCAAAAATCTTACATTTTATTCACAAACACAGGCATCTGCTACTAATTAAAGTATCAGGGTATAATTATACCCTTTCTTATTAGTAGATATGGAATCTGACAGTTGCTTAGATACAAAATAAGCAAGTGCAGATTTCGTTCTGTGCCCTTCACAGGCTGGGGAGATAGAACAACAGAATTTTCCAAACACTCTGTGTAAATGAGTCTTGTTGCTCCGAAAATGTAAAGTTCTGAATTATCATCCACAAATTTGCCTGGGAACAGATGTTAATCCCGTCACAACTCGGTGGCTTGAGCTTTTATATCCTTCGATTATTTCCCTGGCTTGGTCCCTTAACCTCTGTACTGCACTCCAACCCCAGACAGAAAGCATCTGTCTTCCTAAGAGATAGTTAATGCCATCTTGGAATCTAACATTGCTGCTGGGAACAAGCAGACATGGATTGTCTAGGGAACTCTGGAGCCAGAAGACATGAATCTGGAGTGTCAGGGCTGTGTTGTGATCAGATCAGACTTTGGGCTTGTCAGAGGGCCATTTTGGGCCTGGGGTGGGGGTAGATTTGGCATCCTGAGGAGCCTCCCGGTCATTCTAAGATATTCTCTCCCTCTCTCAGATATGTCTTGCTCCCAGTGCCTCTAGGGACATTTCCTGCTAAACCATCAAATGCATAAATTCAGGGACCAGGTTGTTTTGGGACCACCTAGGATGTCTCCAGTGTCCAACATGGCACTTGGCACTGAGAAGGTGCCCAGTTGCTAGTTATTGAGAGAATGGATTCCACTGACTTCCTCACAGGTAAGTCATCTTGGGAGAGGTAATCTTTTCAACTGAGCATCCATTTACTTCTCAGTATGTGTGAATTGACTCGATGAGGACTCTCACTTCCCCAGGGGCATGTTCACCCTTTTCCAACCTGTTTTTGTGCTGCCTGTGAGGTAAGAATGGTTTTTATATTTTTAAATGGTTAGAAAAAAATCCACATAAGAAGCCCATTTCATGATACATGAAAATGATATGAAATCCAAATTTCCGTGGCCATATGCTGTTCATTTGTATATCATCTTTGGTAACTTTCGCACTCCAGTGGCAGAACTGACTCTGTAACAGAGGCGGCATGGTCTGTAAAGCCTAAAATACTTATCTGGCCCTTATAGAAAAAGTTAGCCAGCTTCTGGAGTAGATCATCTGCTAGAGTTAGCTTTGGATGTTGGGAGATTAGGGGATGCAGGGACAGGGAGGGCACAGGGGTGAGGCAGAGGGCAGCTTAGTGGGGAGGAGAGAATGGCCCAGCGATCTGGTTGAGCACTTCGGCCCTCTTCACACTCCTGCCAGCCCTGGCCCTTCCACAGTGGAAGTTTCCACTTCCTCATTGTAATTCTGATGAATGCCCTCAAGGAATGCAGTGATAATCATTTCTCAGACTGCTGCACTGCTTGGATGCAAAGGCCTGTATCTTTCTGTTGGTTCTTGGTCGTTGTAAATCCTTAGTTCAAATGCTCCTTCTTTGTCAAAGACATAAAATTCTGCTTCCAGACAGTGTTTGGGTAATAAATCTGTATGTGTGAGCAAGTGTGAGCTGGAGCTTGTCTTTGGAAAGCAATTGTCTTCAGTCTTCAGACGCCCAGCAGGCACCCTGCGCTGCTGCGCCACATCCTAGCTTCCGGGTAGCATTGACCTCATGGGTTGGAGGCCATAAGCCTTGTTTCTGAGCTCCCAGCAAGGGTGGAGCCCTACCCTTCGGGAGAAGTGCCTTTGTGATTAAGCTGGCAAGGATGCCATCAGCCTAGTTAAAGCCTTGATAATCCACTTGATCCATCCCAGTTATCCACCCAAATCCCCACGAGACATCTTGTCTACCTGACTCTCATTTTTCTGGGGTTAACGGGAGCACCTCGTGGAGCCAGCGACATCATGCCGTTCTCTTATTAGCCATCTAAGTTTTGAATTGGAGTCTAATTTGCTCCGAACCCCACACTTTATTCAGAAAAAGATTGCTTCTCTGTGTGTTCCTGGAGGCCTGAATCATCTACAGGTATAAAAAATGTCCAGTGTCTTTTGATGGTGTATTCAGTGGATTGGGGGATAGACTTGTTTTCTGAGTGGCAGTGATTAGCACCGGCATTATTTACCTTAAGTAGACCTGGGTGTTGAAAATCATAACCAATAAGAAGATTGTCATGTCTTTTTTAAGGATTGACAAGCAGGGCTTCCTGTGGGAACACTAGCCAGTTATCTGATCTGAAAGGGTTTATTTTGAAAGCAAAGTGGGAAATGGCTTGCAGAAAGAAAATACAAGTTTCTGCTTCCTAAATAATACTTACCATCTGTTGCACGTATTATGTGCTAGACATTTCTGTAGGTATTCTGTATACATATTTCCTCTAATTCTTACCCAAATCCTGCAGAATAGATGCTATCCTCTTCATCTTACAGAGGAGGACACTGGGATTTAAATAGAATGAATTTGGATTGCCTGAGATCCTACAGACAGGAGATGGCATTAGCAGGATTTGAAACCATGAAGCGTGATCTCAGAGCATACATGCAGAACGTCACATGCTACCACCCCTCTGGGATGATACTTCTGTCACCTCATCCTTTAAGGAAAGACAGAATTTTATTTTATTATTTTAAATTTTATTTTATTTTTTATTAACATATAATGTATTATTTGTTTCAGGGGTACAGGTCTTACATAATTCACAGCACTCACCATAGCGCATACCCTCCCCAATATCCATCACCCAGTCACCCCATACCTCCCACCCCCTCTACCTCAGTTTGTTTCCTGAGATTAAGAGTCTCTTATGGTTCATATCCCTCTCTGGTTTTATCTCGTTTCATTTTTTCTCCTCTTCCCCTATGATCTGCTGCCTTGTTTCTCAAATTCCATGTATCAGTGAGATCATATGATAGTTCTCTTTCTCTGATTAACTTATTTCACTTAACATAATACCCTTTAGTTCTTCCATGCTGTTGCAAATGACAAGACTTCATTTTTTGATGGCTGCGTAATATTCCTCTGTGTGTGTGTGTGTGTGTGTGTGTGTGTGTGTGTGTGTATACATACTGCATCTTTTTAATCCATTCATCTGTTGATAGACATCTAGGCCTTTTCCATAGTTTGGTTAGTTTGGACATTGCTGCTATAAACATTCGGGTGCACGTGCCCCTTCGGATCACTACATTTGTATCTTTGGGGTAAATACCCAGTAGTGCAATTGCTGGGTTGTAGGGTAGCTCTATTTTCAACTTTTTGAGGAACCTGCATACTGTTTTCCAGGGTGGCTGCACCAGCTTGCATTCCCACCAACAGTGTAGGAGGGTTCCCTCTTCTCCGCATCCTTGCCAACATCTGTAGTTTCCTGACTTGTTAATTTTAGCCATTCTGACTGGTGTGAGGTGGTATCTCATTGAGGTTTTGATTTGCATTTCCCTGATGCTGCGTGATGTTGAGCACTTTTTCATATATCTGTTGGCCATTTGGATGTCCTCTTTGCAGAAATGTCTGTTCATGTCCTCTGCCTATTTCTTGATTGGATTACTTGTTCTTTGGGTATTGAGTTTGATAAGTTCTTTATAGATTTTTGATATTAGCCCTTTATCTGATATGTCATTTGCAAATATCTTCTCCCATTCTGTCAGTTGTCTTTTGATTTTGTTAACTGTTTCCTTTGCTGTGCAGAAGCTTTTGATCTTGATGAAGTCCCAGTAGTTCATTTTTGCCCTTGCTTCCCTTGCCTTTGGAGATGTTTCTCGGAAGAAGTTGCTGCAGTTGAGGTCAAAGAGATTGCTGCCTGTGTTCTCCTTGAGGATTTTGATGGATTCCCAGGCAGAATTTTAGAATGAACCAAAATAAAAAGAAGTTAATAAACTGGACTGGAAATGCAAACCTCAGCCAACATGTGGTTATCTGTCTTCACTGGTATAGGGATCATGAATCCCCATGTCTTTAGCTCAAAGTTTCCATCTTCTTCCTGACTAGGCATTTAAAAAAGGCTTAGTTGAAATTGTTTATTTATTTCTTGTCTAATGGGTTCCAAACCTGAAAGAGATAAGAAGACATGTAAAGAAAAGTACATCTCCCGTCCTGGGAGGTTTCTTACAGGCCTCCTTGTGGGAAAGCAGAGACAGCTAATGTGACAGATTATAAAATGGTCACCATTCTTCTCCCTCCCTTACCCCCTTGTGCACCTCTGCTCTGGGACATTGATCCTTCTGTCATCAAGAGGGAGTTGTCTATCCCCTGAATCTGGACTTGCCCTGTGACCTGCTTTGGCCAATAGAATGTGGCAGATGTGGCCCAGTGCCAGTGTCCAGTCTAGGTCTTGAAAGGCCTATGTGATTTTCTCTCTTGGAAACTTGCTGAGGCACCATGTAAGCAAACCAGGGCTGGTCGGCTGGTGGGGGAGAGACACATGGGGAAGATGAGTCACCCGAGGAAGTGCAAAGGGCTGAGGATCAAGGACCAAAAGGGCTGAGGACCAAGGCTAGGGCCCAGGTTTGCTTGATGCATATGAAGAACATTCGAGAGGCCAGACTGAAGGGAAAGTAGTAAATGAGGCTAGAGATGTAGCCAGGAGCCTTGTACACTATGATGAGAACTTCAGGTTTTGTTCTATGTGTGAAAGCAATGAATGAATAAAGGAGCAAACAGACACATGCAAGAGTGAATGACCAACTGGGGATGATGAAAGTGCATGGTTTCTACTGGGTCAAAAGAGCAGACGTTGTTGCCATGGACAGCACATCTGGAATTCAAAACTCCAAGAAGAGTAAAACCTGTCATATGATAGGCTTAGCTCATAAGGGACAGAGCTAGAGATAATAGAGACCAAGCGATGGGCTCCGTGTAACCTGATTCCTGTTGCTTTCTTTCTGGCTTGGGATCCTCAATGGACATCAGTTTAACCCTGATATTGATTACTGATTTCTGATATCTACACTGACAGTTCATCCACAATACAGTCATTGTTATCAGCAAACAAAAATAAATGAGAGGACTTCGGCCACAAGGCTTCTTGGGCTGGTGTGGGAGAACATTCAAGAACACTCAAGAAATTATCATTGTACCATGTCTAAATCTCTTCAGGCCCGCTTGACAGAGATTTTCCCCCTTCCCAGCAAAATGAAGGAGATTTCTGCTGTTATTGGACTTCAATACTATGAAGGTACTGCAATGTTGGAGAATGAATCTGGTAGGTTTGCTGCATAACAAACCATCTCAAAATTTAATGGCTCCTGATTCTCCTGTTGTGGGATGGTGTGTGACTGATCTTAGCTAGGCTGTCATACAGTCTGAGGGTAATTAGTGGTTTGGCTTACTGATCTAGCACCAGCTCTCATACATTGGATTGGTGGTTGGCTGGCTGTCAGCTGGGACATGTGGGTTCCTATTCTCCAGGATGTTACTTGGGTTCATTCACATGGTGATTATGTTCACTTGGCTCCTTGCGCAGTAAGAGAGGGCAAGCCCCACCGTGTAAGTGTTTTTTCAAGCCTCCACTTACCTGATGCTTGTGGTTAATGTCCTTTTGGCCAAAACAAGTTTCAAGGCAAGTCCAGATTCCAGGAAAGAGAGGGAAGACTCCCACTCTTCTTGATGGGAGGAGCTGTGAAATCACATAGCAAAGAATTTGTGACTTTTTAAAATAATTTGAGATGATTTTTGCATAAAATCTATCACAAAGTATGAGGGAGAGAGTTTTTTTTTTTAAGATTTAAAAAAAATTATTTATTTGACAGAGAGATCACAAGTAGGCAGAGAGACAGACAGAGTGGGGGCGGGGAAGCAGGCTCCCCATTGAGCAGAGAGCCCAATGTGGGACTCGATTCCAGGACCCCGGGATCGTGACCTAGCCGAAGGCAGAGGCTTAACCCACTGAGCTACCCAGGCGCCCAAGAGTTTTCTTTTTTGTTTTTGTTTTTATCCAAGCACTTTCTTTTGAGAAACTCATTATTTTTAAACTTGTTTAATTTTTTCCAGGCCAGAGGGGCTATGCTAATTCATGTGGCTGGCATAAAGCTTTATGATTTTATCTGTGCATATTTTATGTCATTGAAATTATAGGTGGGTATTTTTAGAAATAACTTTCCTTGGAAAGTATGATGACATATGATGATCATATATAATTTGCCAAATAATTTTCCTGCCCTTTTAACATTAAGAGAACATTATTCACTTAAGCACAGTTATGCTATGATTAGTTAAAATCATACTTCTATGTCAGTTTCAGACAATCCCTATGATGTGAGGCTATGTCCCTCCGTGAGAGGTGAGCTGAGCATGTTGTTCACAGTTAGGAAGAGAACATGACATAGCAGCAATGGCCACAGTCGCCAAACTGAGGAAAGAACCAAGAAGCCCTTCAATGGACGAATGGATAAGGAAGATATGGTCATAAATGCAATGGAGTATTATGCCTCCATCAGAAAGGACGAATACCCAACTTTTGTATCAACATGGATGGGACTGGAAGAGATTATGCTGAGTGAAATAAGTCAAGCAGAGAGAGTCAATTATCATATGGTTTCACTTACTCGTGGAGCATAAGGAATAACATGGAAGACACTGGGAGATGGAGAGGAGAAGGGAGTTGGGGGAAATCGGAGGGGGAGATGAACCATGAGAGACTGTGGGCTCTGAGAAACAAACTGAGGGATTTGGAGGAGCGGGGGGGTGGGGGTGGGGGTATGGGTGAACCTTGTGGTAGGTATTAAGGAGAGCATGTATTGCATGGAGCACTGGGTGTGGTGCACAAACAGTGAATTTTGGAACACTGAAAAAAAAAATAAAAAATAAAAAAAATTATACCAGCAAGAAAAAAAAAAAAAAAAAAAAAAAGGAAGAGAACATGATGCCTGGGTAGAGAACTTCAGGTGTATTGCATAAGAAAACACACCCTCTAGTTCTGGTCTGTCGTAAAACAGATGTGTGACCTTGTGAAAGTCATTTAACTTTTCTTGGCTTCGATTTCTTTATGGATGATGTGACAGCTGCCTTCTGGTGCTGAAGCCTGTAATGGTTTCCCCGGCATCCTAGACAGCCCCACTCTTACTTGTCAAGGGGTCACTGCCTCTTCTGGGACCACCAGGAATAGGTTCATTTTTTCAGGACTTCTGGATCATTTAGATTTCTCAAAAGTGTTTAAAAAAATCAAAACATAATTGGATTGAGCCCTAGTCTTTATAATGGCTGGAGATGGAAATACAAGGACCTTACATGGTGTGAGGGACTCCATTTGGGATGGGGAGGACTTGACAGTGGCCACCTGCCCCTTGCTGTCTGCTGGAGCGGGCATGGGGTCGATCAGCTGCAGCCTGAATCTTCTTGGCAGGAAGACCCAGGCTGGAGCAGGGTCTCTGTGTGAGACTGCAGTTGTCCACATGATGGCCTCTGTAGAGGTGTCTCAAACTCCAGGGACAGAAGTGTG
This sequence comes from Mustela nivalis, assembly GCF_964662115.1. Lineage (NCBI taxonomy): Eukaryota > Metazoa > Chordata > Mammalia > Carnivora > Mustelidae > Mustela > Mustela nivalis. The sequence goes on from NC_139020.1 coordinate 150,651,360, forward strand.
ACATGCCATATGGGATGCTCCCTTGGTGCTTTCTGCTGTCATTTATGCTCAAGTCATGGTGATGAAACAGTTCAGCTCGTTGAGGGTTAAGAAAGTGGCAGAAATATGTGAATTAGGCCAGGTGCCATATTGTAGGTGTGGTAGGACCTTGGAGAAATGAAGATGGCTGTTCCAGCTAAAGGACTTTTAAGTCCAATTTTGAAGAATACCATGAGAAAATCTGCTTTTGGTCAGACCAACAGGCTGCCTCTTTGAGTCTCTTAAGGATTAGAACGAGTTTCTTGGAAGATGAACCCACCAACTTTTTCTCCTAGCAACCCTCTATCACATTCTTAACTGGGTCTCCTGGCTCATTTTCCATTTCTCCTTTGAATGGGACTTTTGATTTTTTGCTTGCCACTTGGGATGGCTTTCAGGGACAACCTCTCAAGTAAATCCCCCTTGTTGGGCCCAGTTTGGGGGATGGGTTGAACCAGATGCTGAGATACAGGGAGAATTTCCCATTCTATGATGCCAAATGCCTCCTTGGATGACACATCTTACTTCCTGGGATAAAGAGGTGCTTCATCTCTTCCATGGCCTCATTTTGAACTTCCTCACAGGTGACAAAAACCTCAAAGAAATGAGAGTGGATGAAGTGTTGCAAGTGGAAATGGAATGTTGGATGGATTTGAGAGATATTTAGGAATTCAAATGGTCTGTATTTGATGTGAGGGTGCTGGATAGGTTACTTTCTGGGCTAGGGCCCAGGTTTGTTTTGAGTTATCAAGTGGCAGATGGTGTTATTTGGTGGGAGTGCTGTAAAAGTAGTGGATGGCCACTACTGCCTTGAGTGACTGTCTAAGTTATTAGCCATCTTGTACTGTTTCCTCAAGAATAATTACCTCAAATGGTCCTTGACAGGAGCAGACAGAGAAGGCTGGCAGCTCTAAATGTCCACAAACAGGAAATAATTTGGAGCCACCATAGGACACCCCCTGGAATGCCAAGACTGGCTGCTATCCCTAGGCTTGGGCTGTTGAGGTCAAACCATTGAGACATCATTGATGTGAACAAATGAAGAATAAATTAATGGGCTTTGGGATGAATGATTGGATCTCCCTCAGACTCTACTGTTTGTAATCCCTGAAAACTCAATTTATTTTTGTCTGAGAGAGTGCACTGCTCTGTAGCATCAATGTTCTGTAATGGCTAGCGCCAAAGGGGTGAGGTGAAACCCTTCAGGCTCCAGGAAGAGGCTAGTGGTGATGTATGTGAGGCTGAGCCCAAACCTCAGAATCTGAATCCAGCTTGGCCCTCACTAGGCTACCCAGGCATCCAGCAGCAGATAGAAATCCTGGTTTCAGGCCCTTGTAGGCAGCCTGCTAGTGGGGTGTGTGTGTGTCTCTCTGAGGCAGAATCTGACAGAACACTCAGTTTCTGAACCTAACATGGCCATGGGTACCAGTGCCTTGGGCTACATGTTTCAAGGCTGGCTGGTTTATGTGGAAAGAGAGGTTATCAGTGCAGAAAGAACAGGTTTGGGTCTTGGTGGAGGGAAAGAGAGGGTGACATATACACACTTCCCTCCCCCTCCCACATAAAGAAATTACTGCCAAGAAATGAGGTATTTTTAGATAAATGTGTATTTTCTAGAGTACATCCTTTAAAGTACCTTCATATTTTAGTTGAATTGTTTTTGAAAGAAATGACTTTAAAATGTATGATGTGATTTCCACCTTTTTCAAGTAGAGTACTCTAAGATCAATTCTGCCTTAAAATATCTTATTTTATTTCGGAAAATTTTAAGCATATACAAAAGCGAGATAATCACAGACCAAACCCTATGTACCAAAAAGCCAGTCTCGACAATGATCAATTCATGACCAACCTTGTTCATTTCTATTCCCCACTTCCCTCTATCTCCGATTATTTAAATTCACTCTGTTTGTGCTGACCTAAGGTCATCATTATGACAGTGTTTATGTAGTATATGTGGTGTACATCCCCATCCAGTGTGTTTGTCATATCTGTGTCCTTGCCTTTAGAGGGACTCTCTCTGGTCTGTCTCCTACAGTCCAGTCTAAGAAGACGTATGGCTAACATGGTTAAAATTCTGTGTCAAGTAGGAGCACACAGGATTTGACAGAGCCTTTCCTATCTCTGTCTTCATACCGGGCTTATCTTGGGCTTTACTGGCTGTTTCTGAAAGGCTGAAGTTTAGTGCTTTTAAAAAAATTTTATTTATTTATTTTATTTTAGAGAGAGAGATAGAGATAGAGAGAGAGAGTGCGAGAGTGCACACTGGGGAGGAGCAGTGGGAGAGGGAGAGAGAGTCTCAAGCAGACTCCACGTCTAGCACAGAGCCTGATGTGGGCTCCATCTCCCGAGCCTGAGATCATGACCTGATCAAGAGTCAGACACGTAACAGACTGAGTCACCCAGGTGCCCCCAAAGTTTAGCGTTTTTTAAATGTCTTAAAAGTGGGAGTGTTTTATTATGCCATGGCAGTGCACTTTCTTTTTAAAATGAAGTCATTATTAACAGATGCCAAGAAATGGAAAAATACTAATTTTTGAGAAAGGTTTTGAGACATAAATGGGGAATTTCAAGTATACCCACTTATTGCATGAGGATGATGGAGCTTGTCTTGTTTGAAGTTCAGTACTATCCCCGGTAGCTTCACTCAGGAGGCTGGCCTGGTATCGGAGGGAAGGCCCGAACCTGGGACTTTCCCAGGGAGGAGAGTCTTAGGCTCTGAATGTCAGGCCAGTAGGTGGCTCTCAATGAGAATATGGTGATGGCGGATAATAGAGTGGTCCTGGCAGTCCGCCTCTTCTCCTCCTTCCGGTACCCAATCCTCTCATGTGGGAGAAGAACAGATATTGATAGTGATGACCCGAACATGCTGACCCAGCCCCAAGACTGAGGAAGGTCCTCCATGCTGTCCTTCCAAAGAGCTAACAGAAGAGCCTATGGATGGGAAGAATACCTTTTCTCCTGGAAATGATATTAATGGTAGCACCTTTGGGCCAACAGCAGCCCTGCAAAGTCCATATTTATCTTTGTGTTACTCTCCAATGTACTTTGAGTACCCACCACGCACTAAGCATGATGCTCTGGACTTTATACACATTATCCCTTTAATCCTCAAGATAAGCCTAGGGTTGGGACCGTTATCATCTGTACTTTACCTGTAGGTGAACTGAGGCCCAAAGCTGGGCAGTCCCTGAAGTGTGGTCCAGTTGGTGAGCACCAGAGCTGAGGTCTCAGGCTATCTGAGGACAGTACCCTGCATAAGGCAGCTTTGTAAATATAGGCAGTGGCTCACCGGGGTCAGGCCTCTGGAAGGTGTATAATCCAATATGGCCGCATAGCTTTGTTGGTTTAAAGAACAACATTGTCCTCATTCTTGAAAGCCTGGCCAGTTGTACCCAAAATATCAGAGATATTTTGTATTGGGGTACTTTTATTTATTTATAAAGTACTGGGTACTTTATAAAAGTACTGGGTACTTACTATAAAAGTACTGGGGTACTTTTATTTATTTATTTTTTTGAGACCCAGTATTTTAATTTTATTTATTTACTTACATATCTTTAAGGATTTTATTTATTCATTTGAAAGAGACAGAGAAAGCGCAAGCATGGGGAGAGGTGGAGGGAGAGGGAGAAGGAGATTCTCTACTGATTGAGAGCTAGACGATGTGACCTTATTCCCAGGACCTGGAGATCATGAGCTGAGCCAAAGGCAGATGCTTAAACAACTGAGCCACCCAGGCACCCCAAGACCCAGTATTTTTAAAGAGAAATGGGTGGCAAACTTGGCTCAGAATTTATCTTTAAAAAATAAATTATTTTTAAATATTATTTTTATATCACCTTAGCATGTTAAACAATTAGCTAAAATTTAAAAAATTTCTACATGTGTAACCTTTGTTCCTGCTCATCATTTGCATCAACTCCATTCCAAAACATTAAAAGAACCCCTCTTTGAAGCAAGGGAGTACTTGTCTCCTTCTCCCCTTTGCACCTTCCCTTGGGATCTCTGTCTCTTACTCCTGTAAAGTAATTAAGAATACATTTTGTGGCCAAGATTATTTTCTTTTTCCTCAGAGGGAAGAATCTTGTGTCATATATTCAGAATTAAAAGGATAAAGACTCCAAAATCTGGTACAAAGCAGAAACGTGGATCTGGCATGGACAATTTTCAGCCTAAACAAGATGCTCCCAACAATGGAGAACCAAAGATAAATAGCATTTGCACTGGAACTCAATTCTCAGGCATTAATTGCCTATAAAATCCCCCCCCCCCCGCTACCTCCTTAGCTAATTTGGTGTACTTCCTGCCCATTGTAGCCATTTAGCAAGTAAGAAAACCATGAACTAAACAATTAGGGAACAATTACAATTTTCTTTTTTAAAGATTTTATTTATTTATTTGACAGAGATCACAAGTAGGCAGAGAGGCAGGCAGAGAGAGAGAGAGAGTGGAAAGCAGGCTCCCCGCTGAGCAGAGAGCCCGATGTGGGGCTCCATCCCAGGATCCTGGGATCATGACCTGAGCCGAAGGCAGAGGCTTCAGCCCATTGAGCCACCCAGGTGCCCCAACAATTACAATTTTCAAGACACATACAAGTCATTTCTGGAGCAAGTTTGGATTATTCAAGTTGGGATTTCCATCATCACAGTTTATAAACATGATTTCCTAGTAGCTTGGATGAATGGAGCAAGTTATGGTCTCCTCACCTTGTGGCTGTAGGAATGCTGGCAATAACAGCTCCATCTTTGGCCCTCCATCTTGTTCTCCCCTGTGATACACAGGCGTCACCACTCCAGATCACATATACAGCTCCTTTGGTGCATGGATGGCACCACTTTAGGTAACTACATTGTGACCTCATCACCAAGGCCCTTTCTCCGTAAAAGCTGGGGAATAAGGACTGCATAGCTGCAGAGAATGGGTGGAGAGTGTGGTATCAGGAGAGCTGCCTAGTAAAGCTGCTTAGTGGTCTTACTCACCACTCCCTCTGCCTGATCACCCTGTCAGTAAGTTACCTTGGACAACACTGGTGTGGAGTGGCTTGCCTTATTTTTCAGTATTAAAATTTCCTCTCAGTATGGAGGATACATTACTAACCCTCCTCAACCTTCTAAACACAGACTCATTAACTTAAATCTGTTGTCTGATCACATAGCCTAACTCTGGCTAGTTGTCTCCCATCTTCATGTTGTTGGCGTCTAGGGGACCAGGTGAGGGTGAGTGGTACAGCATCATGGGATAGTTTGTTCTCTTTCTATATGTTGGAGGTCATAATATATTCATCCATCCATCCAGCCAGCCAGCCAGCAAACTTCTGAGGTCCCCTTGAAGAGCTGGGAATTCACAGTCTGGCAGAAGAGCCAATAGTCTTACAGTGCTGAAAGAATTTATTTTGAGCAGATGGCTGGAGGCTTGGGACAGTTTGGTAATTTGGAGGGGAGGATGTAATTTACATTAAATGACATCATGCTTGAATTTTAGAAGTTCTTTATTGAGATTCAATTTACATACAGTAAAATGAACAAATCTTAAGTGTACAGCTTGATGACTTTTTGCAACTGTATACACCCATGTGGCCACAAGAACATTTCCATCATCCCAGAAAATGTCCTTCTAGTCAATTTTCCCACCCCTCCCCCACTCCAAGAGATAATTACTATTCTGATTGGTTACCAAAATCAGTTTTGGCTGATCCTGTACTTCATAGAAATGGTATCATACAACATGTACTTTCTTGGCTTTCCTCCACAACATGCTATCTGTGAGTTTATCAATGTTGCATGTATCCGTATCCTGCCCTGTTTCAATGATGGGCAATATTCCATCGTATTAATATTCCAAGTTTGCTTATCCCTTCTACTATTGACAGGCACTTGGGTTGTTTCTAGTTTTTGGCTGTTTTGAATAAAGCTGCAAACAACATTCATGTACAAGTCTTTTTGTGGACACAAGCATTCATTTTGAAGTGAATGAGACATAGGAAGATAAGGAAAGTCAACAGATTTTCAGTTATTCAATGTGATGGCACTCTTTATAACAGAAATCCAAGGCTGATTGGATTTTGACACAGGCTAAATGTGTCCCCTCTGAGATGCATTATCTCATCTGAATGTGTTCCTCACGTGAGGTTGTGTGAGGAAATGAATTAATCATGGTGCCTTCAGCTTAGTCACAGATTTCCCTGCAGGAAGGGAGGCCCCCAACCCAATTTTGATTTGATGGGGAACCAGAGATGCTTGGGAGTAAAGTTAAGAGATCCATTCTGTGCTGAAGAGGGAACCACAGGCTGCCCCACTCTTAGTATGAAGGTGTGTGTGTGGGTGGGGGTCCTGAATCTTCCTGTTGGCCCTGATTCCAGTTTCTAACAATAGTTAAGGCAAAAGAGGCGATGGTGTGTCCTGCTCCAGTTGTTGAAGTTGGAAGTCAGCAGATCTGCCAGTGCCCGAGGCTCTCCCTTTCCCAGCTCTGTGTATGTGGCAAAACGGGAAGGCCAGTGCCTTGTGACAGACAGTTTAATCTTACCTGCCTGCTGTGAGGTACACTCACCATCCCAGAGAATTGCAAAGTATAAATTGTCTCTTAACACTGATAAACAGTAAGGAGGAGGAAAAAGCCCTGACAAAATATTACAACTTAATTGTATTTCTCAGCTGGGCTCAGGAAATCTGCTTCCTCCTTAGGCTAATGCTATTTACTAAGTCTCCCAGCCCCACAATAATTATTTCTTTAACCCTTGGTGAGACAGCACCTTAGCATGGGACAGGACTACACTGACAAGGAGGCTTAATGAGGCCGTCCCAGGTGCTCAGGTGGGGGAGGCTCGCCTTCATTAGGGGCATGAATCACTGTGACTTCTGGCTGCCGGCTCCGGCTACGAGGGGGACAGGAGGACAGGCTGCCCCTGAGAATAGCTGCTGGGGAGGGGGTGGGGGCGAGGAGGAAAGCTTTCTGCTGGCCTGGTTTTCTAGTGCACAGGTGTTTGCAATTCTAAATAAATGTGCAGTGTCAGTACTCAGCAGCTTATCAGCTGAGACTTATAATGAGGGCTGAGCAGGGAAATAAGATAGGCCCTCTCTGGGCACTTGTCATTATGTTGGATGGACCCAAAGTCGGGCCTAATTATGAAAAACGATAGCTGGGAGAACTGACTTTGGGGGTGCGAGAGACAAGGGGGGTGGCCCCCTGTCAGAAATAGCATGTGCTCCAAAAATCCCCCTCCATGGAATCTGGAAGCTCATTACTGTGAACGTTGTCGCTTTTTTAATTTGAAAGGTAGATATTTCATGCATTCTGGAAAGTTTTGAAAAATACAAGAATTTGAATATTCATTCAGAAAGAGAGGTCAGAGACCCAAGGTATCTGAAGGCTTTCTTCACAGAACAATGTCCATCGGTGACTCACAAAGGCCCATCCGGTGGTCTTGGTAAGTGATGGCTGCCTGTTTCACCTGGTTTACCATTTATTCCTGCACTTGTCTCTTGACTGGCTCATTTGTTCATTCATTCTACCACACATTTAAATTAAAATCCTAAATCTTAATTGTATTGGGTTGAATGGTGTCTTCTCAAAACCAGTGTCCTTCCTGAGCCTCAGAATGAGAACTTCTTTGGAAACAGGGTCATTGGCAGATCTAATTAGTAAAGTTAAGATGAGGTCATAGTGGAGTAGGGTGGGTCCTTCACCCCGTATGGCTGATGTCTTCATAAGAATAGAAGGGACTCAGAGAGAGACATATATCCAGCAGAAAGGCAGGCAGAGGTTGGGGGGGTGCATTTACGAGCCAAGGAATGCCAAGAATGGCTGGCAATCTCTGGAAGCAAGAGAGTAAATGGAGCAGATCCTCTCTAGAGCCCCAAGAAGGAACCAACCCTGCTGACACTTTGCTTTTGGAGTTCTGGCTTCCTGAATTGTGAAGGAATGAAATTATCTTATATTAAGCCACCCAGTTTGTGTTTCTTTTTTCCAGCAGCCTTAGGAAGCTGATATACTCATCGTGACTTGTAAGAATCCTTCTCCAGCCTTGCTTCTTACCATCCTTCCCCTCAGTCTGGCCTCCTGACTACTTTTCATACATGTTGAACACACTTCATCCTCAGGGCTCTGGCACTTGCTGTTTTTTCTGCCTGGAACATTCTTCCCAGAGAGTCCCTGCCTTGTTCTCCTACTTTACTCAGTTCTCTGCTCAAATGTCACCTCTTCAGAGAGAGGTGACATTTCTTATCTAAAACAGCATCTCCCTTATCACCCTCTCTACCCTTCCTCTACTAATTTTTTTCCTCATATGTATCACTAGCAGACATCACAACGTGTTTATGCACATGTTTTCCCTCTGCTTCCCCAACCTGGTTGTAAGCGCTTTGACTGTAGGGACCTTGCCTTGTTTACTCCTATATATCTCAGTACTACTTGGCAAATAGTAAGTATTTGGTAAATGTTTATTGTTAATATTACCCATGCTAGGTAACCAGAACTGAACCCATTTCCTGTGCTCATGGGGCTCATATTCTAGTAACTAAACACACAGATGTAAGGAACAACTAGGGTTAAGGGAAGGAAAGAACATATGAGTGGGCTTTCGCCTGGTTGGGGAGGCCAGGGAGAGATTTCCCGAGCAAGGGATGCCAGAAATTTGATTGCAGAGTTGGAGTTGACAATGCAAGGAATGCCAAGGCAGTGTGGTGAGAGGGAGCATCAGTATGTTTGAGGAAGTGAGAAGCCAATGTGGCTGAGAGCCAGAGGCAGAGTGACTGAGTGGCCAGGGGGACCAGAGCATCCAGGGCCCTGCAGGCTATGCGAGGTCCCTGGGGCTTATCTTGAGTGATGGGAAGAGTTTGAAAGAGGTTAAGAATGCAGGAAGGCATTTGATTTATGCTTTACAAATTTTGGACACCCTGTGTTCAATGCCTTGGGGTGACCAATTAGGAGGTTATGTGGTTGTCTGAAGAGCCGCCTGGAGATGGTGAGAAGTGATGGGATCAGGAGCTATTCAGGATTCAATATGGAGAGGATTTGGTACTGGAGTGCAGTTAGGATGTGAAGAGAGGGTGATATCAAGGGGGTCATCTCAGGTTTCTGACATGCACAATGAAATGAATTGTGGCCCATTCCCAAAGTAAAGAACACCGGAGGTACGCACGTGTATGTCTCTAGTTGGATGGGAACAAACCTTGAATCTGTGACAGTTTCTGCTGCATTGTTGTACTAGGTATACTCCACAAGCCTCAGTGGAAATAAGAGGTGAAGCCTCTGGACAGGTTCTGATCCAAGAAGGCCTCTGCCTTTGTGGTAGATTGGTAGATTTGTGTTCTCCAGGAAAATAAGGATCTCAGTGTGCACCACTGGATAACCCCTCCCACACTGGCCCTGGGCTTGGTTGTGTGACCCTTTTTGGTAAATGGGATATTGGTCAACAAAGCAAGCATAGGGTAGAGAAGCACTTGGACTTTGGGGCTTGTCCTCTTGGAAGTTGGCTGCCATACTGTAAAGAGGCTCTGGAAGACTATTGAATGATGTGAAGCTACCTGGAGAGACACCCTGTGTGATGACAGGCCATCTGGGAATTCCAGTCCTGGCTGAGCTCCCACCTGAATGCAGCCACACAAGTACCCACAGCTACACTACATGGGGCGGAGCTCAGTCTACCTCAGAACCATGAAGAAGAATAGACTGTTGCTGTTTTAAGCCACTTGGTTTTGGGCTTATAATGAGGGTTGAGGGTTTGTGATATGGCAATGGATAACTGAAACAGACCTCTTTCAATGGGTTAAAATGGGAGCGGGGTGGGAATGTGCTATATTTGGGAATTTTTTTTTTTTTTAGATTTATTTATTTGACAGATCACAAGTAGGCAGAGAGGCAGGCAGAGAGAGAGAGAGAGAGAGAGAGAGAGAGAGGGAAGAAGGCTCCCTGCTGAGCATCGGGCTGGATCCCAGGACCCTGAGATCATGACCTGAGCTGAAGGCAGATGCTTTAACCCACTGAGCCACCCAGGTGCCCCTATTGTTGGGATTTTCTGAGTAGAGTCTCCAAAACAGAAATCTCTTAGGCTTTTTGGCCAAGTTTTCTTTTGTGACTTCTTCCTTGACTTTGACTTTAGTTCCAGCCTTGGGGAAGGCAGTCTTTCTCAGGTGTGCAGGTGGCACCAGAGGGATATTACCTATAGGGTGGCCCTCTATCTCCTCACCTCTTGTTTCTAATTGTCCCTTCACCATTCCTTCCATGGCCTGAATCTACACCTGGTTTTCCTCCTTTCCTTCCCGCTTCATCCTCTTCTATAGCTGTGGGAAGCCCTCAAGGCTACAGAAACATCTGAAGCTTGGATATGCATTACTGCCTGCTTCCTCCACCCCCAATTCCTTTTGTCCCCTATCCTAGCACTGGAGCCAAATTAGGTCTCCTTTGTCTTTTTTTAATGAACAGGTTTAGCCACTGTAAGCTGGCTATTATATTATACTGAAAATGCTGTTTGTGAGCCATTGTCAACTGAGACCTGGGACCAACACTGACACCTCCTTAATTATGTGCCATTAATGATGTACATGCTGCAGTTAGGGGAACATTGTGGATCTATTTCCCGCTTTAATTCTGTGCTGTGTTATATGAAATTCTAATGAGTCCGGAATTCTCAAAGGTCATAATCTGAATACGTTTCCTTTTCTTCTTTTTAGGGGAATGGGGATAGGATTCAAAACAATTAAAATGAAATTTACTTCATCATTTGGCTAACAATGTCCTCAACTGTACTAATTACACTGAGATATGTATTCACTTGCTGGTCATTTGGACAGATCTGAGTGTGTTTGGTTTCTAGTAAGACCCCCATCACTGAATTACAGATGATGTTTTTTTAGCTACTCGCCCCATTGATTATGAGAAATAACTGGGGAAAAAAAGTCCACCCAAACCCTTACAATATGGAAAGTGCAAATTTAGCAGAGCCAGCATTGAATTTTCCAGGGAGTCATTTATCATCCTTAGAAAGTTTTGGTTCTTTGCAAATAAAAAATAGAAAGGAATGGTAATTGCTCTGCTCAGCTAATTGACAGAATTGTGTCAGAAAAAGGAGGCATTTCAACACTGCCTCCGATGATGACATTTGAAGGTTGTTCCCCTTCTCTCTTCACTGCTAAATTAGGTAATCATTATTTCCCTGTGAATCTTATTAATCTAATGCTTGCTTCTCCCCAACCCTCGCTAAGACTTGAGACTCAGACAGAAATTTAAAAATGAAATACTGAAGGTCAGATAATGGTTTGGCCAGTTCAGGTTGTGTTTCCTGGTTTTTTTGATTCAGTACATAAGTGGGAGAGGACAAAAGGGAATAAGTTTAAGTTGCAGTTAGGGGAATTCAAGTCATCTGTTAAAGAGGACCTTTTCATTATATGAATGGAACCCAGAGGGTTTGAAATCTCCACTGGTGGATTTTCAGAATAGGTTAGTCCACTGATGTGCTAAGACAGTGGAGGCTGAGAAGCTAGGGAAAGCCCAGATCCATCGTTCTCAAGCCTTTTCTCTTTTCAAATGGCTTCAGTGGGGGCAAAGCCTCCACTGGGACTTAAGGAAAATGAAAACCTCCAATTTTTCACTGTAAAAATAGTGCACATCAGATATAGGGCTTCTCACAGGGCTTCTGATAAGACATTAATAAGAGTTGACTTAGAAAAATTTGATACTTGGTTTTCATTAGCTATTATGACCAAAAAGCCAAATAATGATGGAAATAGGTAGTGTATTCAGACTGGTGGTGAAGACCAGAAATTCCTCTGTGGCACAGATCAACAGCAAGCCTGGATGGTGTTTGGAAAGCAGCTGGATGTCCTGTGATAATAAAGGCAAATAAGAAGGGAATTCCAGCTGATAGTGGTATGTTGATCACAAATCCACCCTCCTATAGTTTCTGATGACCTCCTCTGCCACCGTAGTGATCTTTCTGCTCCTGAGAAAGTTCTTGTGCCATCACCTCCTTGCATCCTCTTATTCTCCCTACCTTTTCAGTCAGTGCTCTGTAGGGTACCTGGTTGGAGTGATGGCTGCCCCTTCTGATGATGAGGCTAAATGTGCACGAAGAAGGCATTCTGGGACATTTTCTGCTCATCTGTTCCTCCTAGCTTCCCAAGTTCCACATAACAAGGAGGAGTAGAGTAGATGGTGGGTAGATTTTATAGAATCAAGATGAATCTGGGAAATGTTGTTTAAAAATAAATTACATGGATTGATCTTTTAGGTGTTCTGGATTTTTTGAGTCAGGGTTTTGGAAATGTAAATCTTTCTTTTAATAATGATGTTGCTCAATTTAGTTGATGATATTTAATATTTTAAACCAAAGCCTTTATGAAAGAGGGTCCAACCTGTTCACTCTCTGGACAAAGAAGGATAAAAACTTCATGTTTTTGTCTGGCAAGTCGGTTAAAATCAAATCCTGCACCAGTGAAGAGATTTCAGAGTTTCTGATTCCCATTTCTAGAAGAAGTGATCTGTGACTGCGTCCTTGTCCAGGAACAAGGTGAAACAATTCATAATTATAGGAAAATTCTAGTAAATGGTAGAGATGCTTTCTTCATTTTTGTCTTATGATGGAAATATGTCATTTTCTCTCTTTCATAAGACATTTTCTTCTGTAACTTCAATCTTCACAGTGACATTTAGTAAACAGCATCAAAAATAATAGAAAAAAACATCATTTGAAAAATGTTCATTAGTCAACCAATTGTTCCAAGAAGGCAGATGTAACTATATATATGTATTTTTCTTTCTCTTCCTTTTTTTCTTCCCAAATTGCCTTTGTGTTCCTTGGTATAATTTCCAAGTTTGTCACCTTCTGAAGTTATCAAGGAATAAAAAGCCAGAATGCTGCACAACGTTGAGCAGTTAGATCATGACTCCAATAGCACCTTCCATGGTCAAGAGTTATCCCTATCGGTCCCATCTCCGTGACTGCGGAAGCCTCACCTTGCATGTTCATGGGGTACGGCAGAAGGTAGAGGAAACTTTCTTGTCTTCTATTTTTATTCCTTTTGGTTCCCTTTTAGTATAACTTTCATCTTTATGGGCCGTGCCCACTATGGACCTTGTATACATCAATCATGGGAGGAAGTTTGTAATGGGCACATCTGTATGTGTAGCTGCCATAAAAGGAATGAATCAAAATTCAATTCTGTGCCTAGTTTTGGTAGCATATGTATCATTTTCATGGCCCTAGAACTAAAACATGGTAGTTAAAACAGTAAAGTGATATTTATAGGGTAATTTTGATCAAGCTTGTCATAATTTTTGTTCCTGGGTAAGTTTGTATGTCCTTTTTTACAGCTCTAATTACACTGACAGCTTTTCAGAGGGAATGTTAGGGTAGAGGTTATTTAAATATGAAATGAAAGGTTTGACATCAGTTAGAAGTGAATGATTTTTATTTCCTAACATATATTTTAATGTAACATAAACTTACCAGCTTCTCTCTCTTTCCTGAATCCTATCATTATTTTTATTTTATTTTATCATTTATTTATTTTATCACTGAGGCAGAAAGATAACTTTGCTGGTCTCCCTTGCTCCCAACCAGACGCAGAACAGCCTTAAACGGTATTTCTCAATTCGGATGTGAACTGATGTACACTGTTCCTCTAGCTCCCTGAAGGTGTCCCTCATGAAACCCTGTAGCTGCAGGGCTCTCTCCGCTTACGAATTTAGCAGTGCTCCTTTGGTGACTTTCCTCTTTCCACATCACTCCAGGGATCTCTATTAACTTAACACACTAAAAATAACACTGCAGAACTGCTGAATGGGGAGGGCGACCAGTAGGGCTGGGGGAAGGCTCAATATTGCTCACATTGATCAGAAACCTGGACCCTGCTCCCATGATGCTTGCTGTTTGACACCAAGCTCATTAAGGATCTGTGTGTGCATCTGAGGGCTGGAGAGGCAGGAGAGCGGAGTGCATGAGGCCTGAGGATGTGAGGATGCTCTTGCCAGTCACAGAGGTCTTTCCTTACCAATCTTGGGCTCCCTTTTTTTTTGAATTAATGCAGCTCTTACATATGTCTGGCCTGGACCTGTATTCCCTCTTGACAAGGGTTCTTCGGTGAAGATAAATCTAACTCTTACCCTGACTTTAATCCCAGCCACAGTCATAAAATTTTGTCTTGCACAGGGTGTAATAGTCTCATCAAATAGTAGATAGCAGCATGTGGTTCTTGTTTAGAGCTGAGCAGCCAGCGGGAATAATTCAGAATCTTAACTTCCATGTTTGAGAACTAGTTCTACCACTTGTTAACTCTGCTGCATCAGACTCATTACTGAACCTCCCCCAGCCTCAGTTTCCTCATTTATAAAATAAAGAATATTCATTGAGATTAATGCCTCTTTCAAAGGGTGGTTGTGAATTCAGATGGGATTGATTGCATGTTTAGGAAAATATGAAAAGCCCATGGTATTTCCTAAATATCTCTAGTGTTAGCATTATGGTTAATTTTAATGTGCTAATTTGACTGGGCCAAAGGATGCCCACAGAGCTAGTATACGATTATTCCTGGATGTGTCTTGTGAGGGTGTTTCCAGAAGAGATTAGCACTTGAATTGGCAGACTGAGTAAAGCAGATCACCCTCACCAACGTGGGTGGGCAACAACATCTAATCTGGTGAAGGCTCAAATAGGACAAAAAATGGAGGAAGAGTGAATTCACTCTCCTGCTTGAGCTGGGACATCTATCTCTTCTTCAGTGTTCCCGGTTCTTGGACCTCCAGACTAGGTCTTACACCAGTGGCTCACCTGGTTCTCCCGCCTTTGGGCTTAGATTGGAATTACATCACCAGCTTTTTTGGGCTTCCAGCTTGCAGATGGCAGATCATAGGTCTTCACAGCCTCCATAATTGCATGAGCCAATTCCTCATAATCAACCTCTTTATCTATATCATCTATATCTATATCTATATCTATATCTATATCTATATCTATCTCCTATTGGATCTGTTTCTCTGGAGAATCCTGACTGATATAATTAGGTTGAGCCAAGTGAAAGTGCCAATAGTCAAATGATTTTGTCCTACAAAAATGGCTATTTCCTATCGTTCAACCTAATATATTAATATGATGGTTTGGAAAGTCTTTCTTTTCTTACTTCTCTAAATTGTCCCTGTGAGACAGAAAGATTATAAGCAACCATATTTTAGTGCCCCGGGGAAATCTAGGTTTCAAAGTTTACTTGTGGCAAGTGGTATAAAAATCCATGTGTAGAACCCGTTCTCGCATTACTCAGTCTGTGGTTTCTTGACCTTGCCAGGCTCTTTAAAGTCCTAAGCTGAAAATGAGGAGCTGGAGAGAGAATGTGACGGAAAGTCACTTTCCCCAGGAGATGAACATAGTGTAATATGAGAGGTCATAGCCTCTATAACAAATGCCATCATGAGTGGTTCTCATGTTAATCACACTTTCTTGAGCTGATGCCAGCTTTCCTAAAATTATGGCTCTTTCAGGGTCTGTGCGAACCTCTGCTAGGCACCACGTGGTAGGTAGTCATGCTTCCTTTATCTCAGAATTGCCAGTATATGTCACTCAGGACTGACCTGAGGACCCAAGGAGCTGACTCCCCACTGAGGGTGTTCAGTTGCTCTGCATCCAAGGACGTTCACATTCTGGACTTGCCTTTGGTGCACGTGACATCAGCACTATTGAGTCTTTACTTCTTTGTTGTGGAGGCTGTCCTGTGCATGGTAGGCTGTTGAGTAACATTCCTTGCCTCTACCCACTAGATGTCATCTCTAGTTGTAACAATCAGAACTGTCTCTAGACATTGTCGAATACCTGCTGGGGGACAAAATCACCCCTACTGAAAAACCACTGGGTTCAGTGAACTTCAGAGTGGGAATGAGGGGTGAGTCTGGGCTGATGGTAATGTATTTCAGAACATTTACCAACTTATCCAATGAGCTTCAACACATCTGAAAGAATTGCATTTCTTTTTCTCCCACCTCCCCATGGAAAGTGGTAATGACTAGATAGAAAATGAGACATATTTGGAGATATTATTTACCAGTTGTGTATGAAAAGGGTGTACAGTTGCTGAGCCCTTAGGTAGGATTTCCTGGCAAAGGCATCTGTCTTCTTGTTTTTCTAGTTAATTATGGATTTTCATAAGCTCACTCAGCTAATCAAGTGTAATGACACTAGACCTAAATCACATTATTGTTATTTTTCAAGGCTGTGTTGAAACTGTGCCGTGTTAACCTGCCAGGAGCCTGGACACAACTACAGTCACTCAAACACCAGAGAAGTGATGCTTTTATTAGCAGTGCAGTCATCCCTTCCTTAACATGTCATCACTGAGATTAGGAAGACAAAATAAAAGCAACAGAAAAGGAAATTTCCCATGAAGAGTGCTTTAGGAACTTTATTACAGAGTGGGAACTTTATTGCAAGATGGGCCATGAGACATGTATCCCGTATTTACTGCTATTTTCCAATATAACTCTTGGTTTGGAAAGACAAAGAAAAGGATTGGTATGAAGTTGATATTGTTCCTGCATTTCCATGTCCTTGATAGTCTGATGCAAGGATTTCCCAATTGGCCGATTGTGACCCATGGTGCCGTTTGTGGCTTTATCTATAATCTCTCTTCCCGTCCTCAGGAATTCGTAGGGGAGAAGAGATACATGTGCTAGACTTGCCATTGCCTCCTGACCTCAAATTTGCCTTGCCTCAGATGAATAATTTCTGCCTCATGTATTCGGCAAAAAAGTTGGATTCCTTTGCCTGGAGAAAAATTTGTGATATTTGTCATATAGCATTTCATTTGGTCTGGATCACAAACCGGCTTTTTTTTTGGAAGAGGCATTTAAGAAAGTCATGAAAAGAATTTTCCATATTTGGCTGCGAAAGTGTCCTCTGTTAGATGCTTGCATTACTCTCAACACATCAAATGAATTCAATGTCATAACTTGATCACTGTCTTCCGAGGCCAGTCAGAAATTCATTCTACATCCCTGAAGTTGCTTCATAGACTGTTACACCAAATATACTCAAGAGAAGTTATTATTTTTCTCTACAAGTGAGAAACTTGTTACTAGTATACGGTGTTAAGGAGATTTCCATGACATCCCTGAATGTCATTATGAAAAGTTTTTGGATAATTGAGGATAATAAGATCATTGGGCTTAAGGGCTTGAGTTTTGGAGTCAGGCTGATCTGGATTTGAATTCTGGGTCCATTACTCACTAGCTGTGTGACACTAGACAAGTTGTTTTGCTTTTTAAAACTTTAGTTTCCTTATGTGTAAAATTGATGTAGCAATAATAGTTTGATCATAAAGCTTTTATGAGGCTAGAATGAGGTACTGCCTGCAAAGTAGGGTGTCCAGACATAGTAAGTATTCCTTTGATATTGGGGGTTAGAGATATAATTATTTCCAAGCTGAGATTAGTCCAGTGACATTTGCTTAACTTAGAAAGCTGAGCTGCCTTCTTCAATTAGTTTTCTACTGTAACTAACATGGTCTCTCCTTCAAACCATAATTCTCAGGTCCCCTTGAATATATTTTGAGGCATTTCATGGCCAGAAGGCCTCCCATAGTAATGCTGTTGCTCATCTCCTAGGAAAGCAGAAGAAGATTATAAATAATAAGCAATAAAGACAGCAAGTGTGTGTTCCAGAAGTGAGAAAAATCAGTCCTGGGGGAAGTCATCTGGGATTTACTTCAAAAAGACAGGGATGAGTACATTGGAAATGTGAGAATAATCATAGAGCTTAAAAAAAACATGGTCAGTTTTTATGCCAGTACCATGCTGTCTTGGTGATCACAGCTTTGTAGTAAAGCTTGAAATCAGGTAACGTGATGCCCCCAGTTTTATTTTTGTTTTTCAACATTTCCTTAGTGATTCGGGGTCTCTTCTGATTCCATACAAATTTTTGGATTATTTGCTCCAGCTCTTTGAAGAATACCAGTGGAATTTTGATCAGAATGGCATTAAAAGTATAGATTGCTCTAGGCAGTATAGACATTTTAACAATGTTTATTCTTCCAGTCCAAGAGCATGGAATGATCTTCCATCTTTTTGTGACTTCTTCAATTTCTTTCATGAGCGTTCTGAAATTCCTCGAGTACAGTTAGTTCCTTTACCTCTTTGGTTAGGTTTATTCCCAGGTATCTTCTGGTTCTTGGTGCTATAATGGAATCGATTCTCTAATTTCCCTTTCTGTATTTTCATTGTTAGTGTATAAGAAATCCACTGATTTATGTACATTGACTTTGTATCCAGCCACATTGCTGAATTGCTATATGAGTTTTAGTAGTTTGGGGGTGGAGTCTTTTGGGTTTTCCATATAAAGAATCATGTCATCTGCGAAGAGAGAGAGTTTGACTTCTTCATTGCCAATTTGGATACATTTTATTTCTCTTTGTTGTCTGATTGCTGTTGCTAAGACTTCTAATGCTATGTTGAACAAGAGTGGTGAGAGTGGGCATCCTTGTCGTGTTTCTGATCTCAAAGGGAAGGCTGCAAGCTTTTTCCCATTGAGGATGATATTTGCTGTGGGTCTTTCATAGAAAGATTTTATGAAGTTCAGGAATGTTCCCTCTATCCCTATACTTTGAAGCGTTTTAATCAGGAACGGGTGCTGGATTTTGTCAAATGCTTTTTCTGCATCAATTGAGAGGACCATGTGGTTCTTTTCTCTTCTCATATTAATTTGTTCTATCATATTGATTGATTTGTGAATGTTGAACATCCTTGTAGGCCAGGGATGAATCCCACCTGGTCATGGTGGATAATCTTTTTAATGAGCTGTTGGATCCTGTTTGCTAGGATCTTGTTGAGAATCTTAGCATCCATATTCATCAGTGATATTGGTCTAAAATTCTCCCTTCTGATTTGGGGATCAGGGTAATGCTGGCTTCATATAAAGAGTCTGAAGTTTTCCTTCTGCTTCAATTTTTTGAAACAGCTTCAGGAGAATAGGTGTTATTTCTTATTTGAAAGTTTGGTAGAATTCCCCAGGGAATCCGTCAGGTCCTGGGCTTTTGTTTTTTGGGAGGTTTTTGATCACTGCTTCAATCTTGTTACTAGATATTGGTCTATTCAGGTTGTCAATTTCTTCCTGGTTCAATTTTGGGAGTTTATAGTTTTCCAGGAATGCATCCATTTCATCCTGGTTGCTTAGCTTATTGGCATATAACTGTTGATAATAACTTCTGATGATTGTTTCTACTTCCTTGGTGTTAGTTG
>NC_139020.1:150670789-150851961 GCF_964662115.1 Mustela nivalis
ATGGATAAGGAAGATGTGGTCCATATACACTATGGAGTGAGTAGTATGCAGAAAGGATGAATACCCAACTTTTGTAGCAACATGGACAGGACCGGAAGAGATTATGCTGAGTGAAATAAGTCAAGCAGAGAGAGTCAATTATCATATAGTTTCACTTACTTGTGGAGCATAACAAATAGCATGGAGGGCAAGGGGAGATGGAGAGGAGAAGAAAGTTGGGAAATTGGAAGGGGAGGTGAACCATGAGAGACTATGGACTCTGAAAAACAATCTGAGGGTTTTGAAGGGGTGGGAGGTGAGAGGTTGGGGGACCTAGGTAGTGGGTATTAGAGAGGGCATGGATTGCATGGAGCACTGGGTGTGGTGCAAAAACAATGAATACTGTTATGCTGAAAAGAAATAAAAAAAAAACCATAGTCAGTGCAGAAATATAAGAATTCATTGTGGTTAAAAATGGATTCTTGTTTGTATTTTCTTGATGGTGAGTAGGATCAAGAAGGAAACAAAAGTATTATTACTATTTTTAAAAGATTTATCTGTTTGAGAGAGAGAGAGCAGAAGGAGGGTCAGAGGAAGATAATCCTAAACTGACTCCCCACTAAGCATGGAGACTGACTCAGGGCTTGATCTCATGACCCATGAGATCATGACCTGGGCCAATTTGTAGTGAAAAGAAATCACCCCCAAATCACAAGTCAGATACTTAACTCACTGATCCATCCAGAGGCCCCAAGAAGGAAAAGTTTTTAAATAAAGAATCAGCCCCTCCCCCCAAAGGAATCAAGACTCTGAATTTTCTGGAAAAAACAGAACAAAAATAAGACTCAAATACATAAGATTCACGTTTGTAGGGTGATTTGACAGTAATGGCTCAAGGACCCAAACCAATCAATTAGGGAACTAAAGAACTTCTCAAAGCATGGTGAGGATCTTGTTAGGGAAATCTTTGGATCATCTTTTCTCACAATTCTAGTTTGTGGTCATGTTCTGCAATGGATGGGGTCACTGAGAAATTCCTGGTATTTGGCAGGTTTCAGGTCTCATTGAGGTGTTGCTTGGGAGGCAGAGAGACTGGAGAGATTGTGGCTAGGTAGAGGTTTTCTGGGGTTTCTAGAACAATTCTTTGTTGCCTTGGAATGAGGATTTGGGGATGAGGTGGACCTGTGTGCAGTTGAGGGGAAAGATGAGCAGGGATTAAGAGGAGGTAAGTGTTAAGTACCTACTATATTCTAAGGGTATTTACATAGGCTAGTTCCTCTAATCTCAAACAACCCTGAAGGGATGATGGTGCTATCTCTGTGTTATGGGCGAGATCAATGCTTTGATATGTCAGGTGACTACCAGAGGTTATTCAGCTAGTAGGTGGTAGAGCTCAGATTTGAATCCAGGTCAGTCTAATTCTGAAGTTTATAAAAACTGGAATTTTGATGGGTATTAGAGATGATACTTGTTATCACAGGCATTAAATATTATATGTAATGATGAACCATTGAATTCTACTCCTGAATATTTGACACTAGGCTGGATTGGATTTTTCTTCTTCTTTTTTTCTTTTTTAAGATTTTATTTATTTATTTGACACAGAGAGAGAGAGAGAGAAAGAGAGAGAGAGAGAGAGAGAGCGAGCGCACAAGCAGGTGGAGTGGCAGGTAGGAAGAGGGGGAAGAAGCAGACTCCTCACTGAGCAGAAAGCCCAACATGGGGCTCAATCCCAGAACCCTGGGAACATTATCTGAGCTGAAGGCAGGCTGGACTGAGCCAGCCAGGTCCCCTGGATTTTTCTTTTCTTTCTTTCTTTATTTATAAAAGATTTTATTTATACATTTGACAGAAAGAGATTACAAGTAGGCAGAGAGGCAGGCAGAGAGAGAGAGAGAGGGAAGCAGACTCTTTGCTGAGCAGAGAGTGCAATGTGGGTCTTGACTCCAGGACCCTGAGACCATGACCTGAGCCAAAGGCAGAGGCTTAACCCACTGAGCCACCCATGCACCCCTGGATTTTTCTTTTAAATAGTTACTTTAGTTAGATTATATTTTGCTAGAATTGCTGTGAGCATGCTTGCAGGTGACTATGACAACATAGTTTGGGTATAATAAAGGACAGTGATATTAAAAAGGAGAAGCTAAAAAAACTTTTTTTAATGGTTTCTGCAAACTAAAAAGAAAATATCTTCTTTTTGGTTTAACCTGAAATGGATTGTTTCCTGCTTAAAAAGCTATTACAGAAGACACCCTTATCTTTTAGCGTTACTCCTTTGATGGTATGGGTAATGCATCCCTTGTTTCCCTTTCTTGGGCAACTCTCAAGTTTTCTACTAGTCTTACTAAGAAATGCACAGAAAGAGGTTCATAGAGGTCTTGGATGGCATATTTAGAGCTTAGACTGCAGTTTTGAAACAAAATGGTGATGAGTTTTCAAAAGTAATTTTTATAGAATATCAGTGAATTTTCTTATAAGTAGGAGTGACGGACATAAATGAATGAGCAGTTGTCCTGTTATCTACCATAAAACAAGGGAGAGGGCATTCCATTGGGGGACAGAAGTAATCTTTGTTGGATACTTAATGTGTGATTGGTGCTTATAGAATCTTAGGGAAGCATATTAACTTTATGATGTTTTTTGCTGTTATGGGAGAAGTCTTGGGATAGTTCAATCCCAAGTCCAAAAAACAGACTTTTTATTATTTTTTATTGTGGAGAAATATACATAACATGAAATTTATTATTTTGAACATTTTAAGTGTGCAGTTCCGTGGCCTTAAGTACATTCACATTGTTGTGAATGCATTTCCAGAACTTTTTCATCACCCCAGACTGAAACTGTGCAACTTTTAAAAACACTAACTCCTCATCCCCTATTTTTCCCAGTCCCTGTGCTCTCTGTCTTCATGGATTTGGTTACCCTGCGTACCTCATATATGTGGAATCAGACAGTATTTGTGTTTTGCAACTGGTTTATTTTACTTAACATAATATCCCCTTGGTCCACCCATGCTGAAGCATGTGTCAGAATTTCCTTCTTTTTAAAGCTGAATTATTATTTCATTGTATGTATGTGCCTCACTCTGTTTATCTATTAATTTATTGTTGGACACTTAGGTTATTTCCAACTTTTGGCTATTTTGACTAATGCTGCTTTGAATATTGGCATACAGATATTTTTCAGATGTCTGCTTTCAAATTTTTGGGCTATAAAGTCAGAAGTGGGATTGCTAGTTTATATGGTAATTCTATGTTAAATTTTTTGAGAAACTGTCATGCTGTTTTCCACTGTGGCTATATCAGCAATGCACAATGTTTCAATTTCTCTACATCCTTGCCAGCATTTATTTTTTTGTTTATTATTATTTTATCATAACCATCCTAAAGGATATGAAATAGTATCTCATAATGGTTTTGGTTATATTTCCCTAATAATTAGTTATATTGAGCATCTTTTTATTTTATTTTTTTTATATATACTATTTGTGTATCTTTTTTGTGTATCTATTTGTGTATCTTTTTTGGAGAAATATCTATTTCAAGTCTTTTGCCCATTTGAAAAATCATTTGTTGTTGTTTAGTTGTAGAGATTTTTATATATTCTGGATAGTAATCCCTTATTAGATTTATAATTTGAAAGCATTTTTTTTCCCATTCTGTGAGTTGCCTTTTTACTTTGGTTATAGTGCCCTTTAATGCATAAAGACTTTTAATTTTCATGAAGGCCAACTTACCTATTTTTTCTTTGATACCTGTGTTTTTGGTTTCATATCCAATAAATCATTGCCAAATCCAATGCCATGAAGATTATCCTGGATGTTTTTTTCTGAAAGTTTTTTTTTAAAATTTATTTTTTATTTTCAGCATAACAGTATTCATTATTTTTGCATCACACCCAGTGCTCCATGCAATCCGTGCCCTATAGTTTTAGCTTTTACTTTTGGTTATTTGATCCATTTTGAATTTTTATATATGGAATATGGTAAGGGTTTATTGAATAATTGATTTTTTCTTCCAAATTTTCATTTAAAATCTAGGTAATTATCATAGAGTGGAGTATTGGCTTTAGGAGTAGAATTTAGCAATTCATCACTTATATACAACACTCAGTCCTCATCATAATAAGTGCCCTCTTTAACACCCATCACCTATTTAGCCCATCCCCACCCATGTCCCTCCATCAACTAAGATAAGGGTTTAATTTAATTCTTTTAATTTAATTTTTTATTTTTATTTTAAAAAATTCTTTCTTTCTTTCTTTTTATTAACATATATAATGTATTATTTTTCCTAGGGGTATAGGACTGTGAATCATTAGGCTTACACATTTCAAAGTACTAACCATAGCACATACCTTCCCCAATGTCCATAAACCAGGCACCCTATCCCTATGACCCAACCCCAGCAACCCTCAGTTTTCTTTGTGAGATTAAGAGTCTCTTATGGTTTTTCTCCCTCCCAATCCCATGTTACTTTATTTTTTCCCTCCACACACCCCACAACCCCACCCTCCTTCTCAAATTCCTCATATCAGAGGGATCATATGATAATTGTCTTTCTCTGATTGAGTTATTTCATTTAGTATAATACCCTCTAGTTCCATCCACGTCATTGCAAATGGCAAGATTTTGTTCCTTTTGATGGCTGCATAGGATCCCATTGTATCCATTCATCTTCTTTATCCATTCATTGGTTGATGGACATCTAGGTTCTTTCCATAGTTTGGCTACTGTGGACATTGCTGCTATAAACATTCAGGTGCACATGCCCCTTTGGATCTCTACATTTGTATCTTTGGGGTAAATACCCAGTAGTGCAATTGCTGGGTTGTAGGGTAGCTCTATTTTCAACTTTTTTTTTAAATTTTAAATTTTTATTAACATATAATGTATGTTATTAGCCCCAGGGGTACAGGTCTGTGAATTGCCAAGTTTACACACTTCACAGCACTCACCATAGCACATACCCTCCCCAATGTCTATAACCCAACCACCCTTTCCCTACCCACCTCCCCTCAGCAACCCTTAGTTTGTTTTGTGAGATTAAGTGTCTCTTATGGTTTGTCTCCCTCCCAATCCCATCTTTTTCATTTATTCTTTTCCTACCCCCAACACCCCATGTTGCATCTCCACTTCCTCATATCAGGGAGATCATACAATAGTTGTCTTTCTCCGAATGACTTATTTTGCTAAGCATAATCCCCTCTAGTTCCATCTACGACATCATAAATGGCAAGATTTCATTTCTTTTGATGGCTGCATAGTATTCCATTGTATATCTATATATACCACATCTTCTTTATCCACTTATCTGTTGATGGACATCTAGGTTCTTTCCATAGTTTGGCTGTTGTGGACATTGCTGCCATAAACATTTGGGTGCACATGCCCCTTTGGATCGCTACATTTGTATCTTTAGGGCAAGTACCCAGTAGCGCAATTGCTGGGTCATAGGGTAGCTCTATTTTCAACTTTTTGAGGAACCTCCATGCTGAGGAACCACTCGAGAGTGGTTGCATCAGTTTGCATTCCCATCAACAGTGTAGGAGGGTTCTCCTTTCTCTGCACCCTCACCAACATCTGTCATTTCCTGACTTGTTGATTTTAGCCATTCTGACTGGTGTGAGGTGGTTTCTTATGGTGGTTTTGATTTGTATTTCCCTGATGGGGAGTGATGTTAATCAGTTTTTCATGTGTCTGTTTGCAATTGGATATCTTCTTTATAGAAATGTCTCTTCATGTCTTCAGCCTATTTCTTGATTGGATTGTTTGTTCTTTGAGTGTTGAGTTTGCTATGTTCTATGTAGATTTTGGACACTAGCCCTTTATCTGATATGTTGTTTGCAAATATCTTCTCCCATTCTGTCCGTTGTCTTTTGGTTTTGTTGACTGTTTCCTCTGCTGTGCAGAAGCTTTTGATCTTGATGAAGTCCCAATAGTTCATTTTTGCCCTTGCTTCCCTGATGTTTCTAGGAAGAAGTTGCTGTGGCGGAGGTCGAAGAAGTTGCTGCCTGTGTTTTCTTTAAAGATTTTGATGGGTTCCTGTCTCACATTCAGGTATTTCATCCATGTTGAGCCTATTTTTGTGTGTGGTGTAAGGAAATGACCCAGTTTCATTGTTCTGCATGTAGCTGTCCAATTTTTCCAACACCATTTGTTGAAGAGACTGTCTTTTTTCCACTGGACATTCTTTCCTGCTTTGTCGAAAATCAGTTGACCATAGAGTTGAGGATCTATTTCTGGGCTCTCTATTCTGTTCCATTGATCTATGTGTCTGTTTTTGAGCCAGTACCATACTATCTTGATGATGACAGCTTTGTAATAGAGCTTGAAGTCTGGAATTGTGATGCCACCAACTTTGGCTTTCTTTTTCAACATTCCTCTCGTTATTGGGGTCTTTTCTGATTCTACATAAATTTTAGGATTATTTGTTCCATTTCTTTGAAAAAAAAGTGGATGGTATTTTGATAGGGATTGCATTAAATGTGTATGTTGTTTTAGGTAGCATAGACATTTTCACAATATTTGTTCTTCCAATTCATGAGCATGGAATGTTTTTCCATTTCTTTGTGTCTTCCTCCATTTCTTTCATGAGTACTTTTCTGTTTAGTTTTAAGCATTTTAAAATTAAAGTTTTCAGAGTCCAAATTCTTTTTCCTGAGCTTTTTGAGTCCAAATTCTTTGTCTCTTTGGGTAGGTTTATTCCTAGGTATCCTATGGTATTGGGTGCAATTGTAAATGGGATCAATTCCTTAATTTCTCTTTCCTTCTGTCTTGTTGTTGGTGTATAGAAATGCAACTGATTTCTGTGCATTGATTTTATATCCTGACACTTTACTGAATTCCTGTACAACTTCTAGCCATTTTGGAGTGGAGTCTTTTGGGTTTTCCACATAAATTATCGTATCATCTGCAAAGAGTGATAGTTTGACTTCTTCTTTGCCAATTTGGATTTTATTTCTTTTTATTGTCCTTTATTTCTTTTTATTGTCCGATTGTTGAGGTTAGGACTTCTAGTACTATGTTGAATAGCAGTGGTGTTAGTGGACAGCCCTGCCATGTTCCTGACCTTCAGGGAAAAGCTCTCAGTTTTTCCCCATTGAGAATGATATTTGCTGTGGATTTTTCATAGATGGCTTTGATGATATGTAGGAATGTACCCTCTATCCTTACACTTTGAAGAGTTTTGATCAAGAAAGGATGCTGTACTTTGTCAAATGCTTTTCCAGCATCTATTGAGAGTATCATATGGTTCTTATCCTTTCTTTTATTAATGTATTGTCTCACACTGATTGATTTGCAGATGTTGAACCAACCTTGCTGCCCAGGAATAAATCCAGCTTGGTTGTGGTGAATAATCCTTAAATGTACTGTTGGATCCTATTGGCTAGGATTTTGGTGAGGATTTTTGCATCCATGTTCAACAAGGATATTCATCTGTAATTCTCTTTTTTGATGGGGTCTTTGTGTGGTTTTGGGATCAAGGTAATGCTGGCCTCATAAAAGGAGTTTGGAAGTTTTCCTTCCATTTCTATTTTCTGGAACAGTTTCAGGAGAATAGATATTAATTCTTCTTTAAATGTTTGGTAGAATTCCCCCTTGGAAGTCGTCTGGCCCTGGACTCTTGTTTGTTGGGATATTTTTGATGACTGCTTCAATCTCCTTACTGGCTATGGAGCTCAGGTTTTCTATTTCTTCCTGGTTCAGTTGTGGTAGTTTCTATGTCTCAAGGAATGCATCTATTACTTCCAGATTGTCAAATTTGCTGGTGTATAGTTGCTCATAAATTGTTCTTACAATTGTTTGTATTTCTTTGGTGTTAGTTGTGTTCTCTTCTCTTTCATTCATGATTTTATTTATTTGGGTCCTTTCTCTTTTCTTTTTGATAAGTCTGGCCAGGGCTTTATCAATCTTTTTTTTTTTTTTTAAAAGATTTTATTTATTTATTTGACAGAGAGAGATCACACATAGGCAGAGAGAGAGGAGGAAGCAGGCTCCCCGCTGAGCAGAGAGCCCGATGTGGGACTCGATCCCAGGACCCTGAGATCATGACCTGAGCCGAAGGCAGCAGCTTAACCCACTGAGCCACCCAGGCGCCCCTAGGGCTTTATCAATCTTATTAATTTTTTCAAAGGACTAGCTTCTAGTTTCAGTGATTTGTTCTACTGTTCTTTTGGTTTCTATTTCATTGATTTCTGCTCTGATCTTTATTATTTCTCTTCTCCTGCTGGGTTTAGGCTTTCTTTGCTGTTATTTCTCCAGCTCCTTTAGGTATAGGGTTAGGTTGTGTACTTGAGACCTTTCTTGTTTGTTTGTTTGTTTCTTTTAAAATTAACATGTAATGTATTATTTGCCCTAGGGGTACAGGTCTGTGAACCATCAGGCTTACACATTTCACAGCTTCAGCATAGCACATACCCTCCCCAATGTCCATAACCCAGCCATCCTATCCCTATGCCCCTACCCCCAAGCAACCCTCAGTTTGTTTCAGGAGATTAAGAGTCTCTTATGGTTTGTTTCCCTCCTGATTCCATCTTGTTTCATTTTTTCTCTCCCTACTCCCCAAAACCCCCCTTTCTTGTTTCTTGAGAAAGGCTTGTAATGCTATATATTTTCCTCTCAGAGCCACCTTTGCTGTGTCCCACAGATTTTGAACAGTTGTATTTTCATTTTCATTTGTTTCCATGAATTTTTAAAATTCTTCTTTAATTTCCTGGTTCATTCTTTAGTAGGATGCTCTCTAGCTTCCACGTATTTACATTCTTTCCAACTTTCCTCTTGTGGTTGAATTCTAGTTTCAAAGCACTGTGATCTGAAGATATTCAGGAATGATCCCAATCTTTGGTATGGGTTGAGACCTGATTTGTGACCCAGGATGTGATTTATTCTGGAGAATGTTCCATGTGCACTAGAGAAAAATGTGTATTCTGTTGCTTTGGGATGGAATGTTCTGAATATATCTGTTATGTCCATCTGGTCCAATGTGTCATTTAAAGCCTTTATTTCCTTGTTGATCTTTTGCTTAGATGATTTGTGCATTTCAGTGAGGGGGATGTTAAAGTCCCCTACTATTATTGTATTATTGTCAATGTGTTTCTTTGATTTTGTTATTAATTGGTTTATGTAGTTTGTTGCTCCCATGTTAGAGCATAGATATTTTAAATTGTTAGATCTTGTTGGACAGACCCTCTGAGTATGATATAGTGTCCTTCCTCATCTTTTATTATAGTCTTTGGCTTAAAATCTGATTTATCTGATGTAAGGATTACCACCCCAGCTTTCTTCTGATGTCCATTAGCATGGTAAATTTTTTTCCAAGCCCTCCCTTCAAATCTGGAGGTGTCTTTGGGTCTAAAATGAGTTTTGTGCAGACAGCATATTGATGGGTCTTTTTAATCCATTCTGATACTGTGTGTCTTTTGATTGGGGTATTTAGCCCATTTACATTCAGGGTAACTATTGAAAGATATGAATTTAGTGCCATTGTATTGCCTGTAAGGTGACTGTTACTGTATATTGTCTCTGTTCCTTTCTGGTCTGTTAGTTTTAGGCTCTCTCTTTGCTTAGAGTAGCCCTTTCAATATTTCCTTTAGGGCTGGCTTGGTGTTTTCGAATTCTTTTAGTTTTTATTTGTCCTGGAATATTTCTACCTCTCTTTCAATGATAGCCTAGCTGGATATAGTATTCTTGGCTGCATATTTTTCTTGTTTAATGCACCAAATATATCCTGCCAGTCCTTTCTGGCCTTCTAGTTCTCTCTGGATAGGTCTACAGCCAGTATAATACTTCTACCATTGTATGTTACAGACCTGTTGTCCAGAGCTGCTTTCGGGATTTTCTCTTTGTCACCAAGACTTTTAAGTTTTACTATTAGGTGATAGGGTGTGGACCTATTTTTGTTGATTTTGAGGGGGGTTCTATGTGGCTCCTGGATTTTGATGCTTGTTCCCTTCACCAAATTAGAGAAATTTTCTGTTATAATTTGCTCCAAAATACCTTTTGCCCCTCTCTTTCTTCTTCTTCTTAGATCCCAGTTATTCTAATATCTTTTCATCTTATTTTATCAGTTATGTCTTGAATTTCCCCCCATGGTCCAGTAGTTGTTTGTCTCTCTTTTGCTCAGCTTCTTTATTCTCCATCATTTGGTCTTCTATATCATGAACTCTCTCTTCTGCCTCAATTTTCCTAGCAGTAGATGTCTCCATTTTTGGTTGCACCTCATCAATACCTTTTTTATTTCAACTTGGTTAGATTCATTTCTCCAGAAAGGGATTTTATTTCTCCAAAAAAGGATTCTCCACTATCTTCTATGCTTTTTTCGAGTCCAGCTAACCCCTTGATAATCATCATTCTGAACTCTAGTTCTGACATATTACTAATGTCTGTATTGATTAGGTCACTAGCCATTGGTACTGCCTCATTTTTTTTTTTTTTTTTTGTGGTTAGGTTTTCTGCCTTATCATTTTTCCAGATAAGAATAGATGAATGAGAGAATAAAATACTAAAAGGGTAGCAATGACCTCAGAAAAAATATGCTAAACAAATCAGAGGAGACCCAAAAGTGCTGGGAAAAGAATGGGAGAAAAAAATTAAAAAAAAATTAGACTGGTGAATAGAACAGAGCCACACACTTGGTTTTGGGTATATTTTTGTCTTTTAGAAGAAACTACCTCCCAAAAATTTAAAGTAAGAAAAATGTATAACATACCCAAATAAGGGTAAACACAATGAAGGGATGAAACATGACTGTAAAGATGAGAATTTAAAAAGATTCTAAAAAAGGAATTGATAAGATAAGAAGGTGGTGGAAAAAAGAAAAAAAAAAAGAAGAGGAAATAATGTGATCAGGCTGGAGATTAGAACAAAGCCAGGTGCTAGATTTAGGGTATATTTTGATGTATTAGAAGAAATAGTATTCAAACTTTTTAAAGAAAAATAAAACCTATATGTGTATAAAAAATAAGGTTAAATACAATGAACGGATAAAATATGACTATAACAATGAAAATTAAAAAAGACTTTTAAAAAGGCATTGATAAGATAGTTAAAAAAAATGGTAAAATAGGAAAGAGGACAGAATCTGGGTGGCTCAGTTGGTTAACTAACTGCCTTCGACTCAGGTCATGATCCTGGAGTCCCAGAATTGAGTCCTGCATCAGGCTCCCTACTTGGTGGGGAGTCTGCTTCTTCCTCTGACCCTCCCTCCATCCTCTCTAAAATAAATAAGTAAAATCTTTTAAAAAATAGGAAAGTGGAAAAATTTAAAAAATTAATTTTATTTAAAAATTAATTAATTTTTAAATTTTAATTAAAATTAAAAAAATTTAACTTTGAAAGACTAAAGGATCATGGGAAGAAGCCATGACTTCTATGCATTGCTTTCCCCTAGGTCTGGAGTACCACATTTCTCATTGATCAGTGAACTTGGTCTTGGCTGGATGTTCTTGCTGATCTTCTGAAGGTGGGGCCTATTGCTGTGATTCTGAAATGTATTTGCCTGAAGTGGAATTGCACCACCCTTTCCAGAAGCCAGGCTAAGCAATCTGCTTGGTTTTGGTCTCAGGAGCTTTTGTTCCCTGAACACTTTCTGTACAGCCTTGGAAGATGGGAATGAAAATGGCAGCCTCTCAATCCTGTCTGGAAAGAGCTGAGAACTTGGGGCCCCACTTCTCAGTGCTCCCTCAGAGAAAAGAAGTCAATTCCTTCCATCTCGCTGGTCTCTGGCTGCACTCCGAGCTCACCCAGCCTGTGACTGAGTGTTTGCATCTCTTAAGCACAGCCCTGTTTGGAGTCTCCATATACAGCCAGTTCCTGCAATGTACTCCCATGCCCCTCTTCCCAGAGGAGGAAGATGAGTCTCCCTAGATCTGCTGCTTGTTGGGTCCCTGCCCAAAGAGCAGTCGCCCGACTGTCCCTTGGATCACAGTTTAAGGTAATCCCAAGCTCACTGCTTGGCTCTATATCTCTGCAGCTGGCTTCCCTGTTCCAATACCTGGGAGCTCTGCCACATTCAGACACCCCTGATCTTTTTGTGACCTTGCGGGTCCTGAGTCTATACTATCTCTATGAGGGCTCCACCCCCAGCTTGACCTCTGGAGTGATGTCCCTCAGTGGAGCAGACTTCTAAAAGTTCTGATTTTGTGCTCAGCTGTTCTATCACTCACCTGTAGCTCGCCCCTCCCCCCATGGTCTATCTCTCCAAATGTTGCCTCAGATTCACTTCTCCACACGTCTTGCCTTCTAGAAAGTGGTTAATTTTCTGTTCCTAGAATTGCTGCTCTTCTTCTCTTCTCTCTCCTGTTGAGTTCTTAGCTGTTCAGATGACTTTGAGAACTATCTAGCTGAACTCCTGGGACCTGATGTTATTTCAGTCTACTACTCCTCTGCCATCTTACTGCTCCCTCATTTTAAAATAAAAAAAAAAAATATTTGAAAGGAAGAGTATGAGTGGAAGGGACTGAGAGAGAGAGAGAATCCCAAGTAGATTTCATGCTGAGCACAGAGGTCCATGTGGGGTTTGATCTCATGACCCTGAGATCATGACCTAAGCCAAAAACAAGAGTTAGGCACTTGACTGACTGTGTCTATCAGGCACCCTTTAACTCTTTTATTAAAATAGGTTTTATTTATTTATTTATTTGAGAGAGAGTGAGAGAGGGGGAAAGGGAGTGCATGTGTGAGTGGTGGGGTGGGGGAGGGAAAGGGGGAGAGGAAGAGGGAATCTTAAGTAGACTCCATGCTGAGTGTGGAACCCAACATGGGGTACCCAAAATGGGGCTGGAGCTCAGGACCCTGAGATCATAACCTGAACCAAAATCAAGAGTTGGGTGCTTAACTGACTGAGTTACTCAGGTGCCCCTAATTCTGTGTTCCTGTGTTCCTGACTGAATGAAGAGACTGTCCTCCCTTTCCCAATTGAATGGTGTTGTCACTTTGGTCAAAAGTCATTTGAACATATGCGTAAGGGTTTATTTCTGGGCTCTCTATTCTATTGCATTGGTCTCTGTCTGTTTTTATGTTGGATCATATTGTTTGAAGTACTATAGCTTCATAGTAAATTTTGTAATTAGAAAGTATGAGACCTCCAATTCTGTTGTTTTCTCCCTCGTCCTCCTTATTTATTGTGGAAAGAACATTGAACATGAGACCTACCCTTTTAACAAATTTTTCAATGTACAATATATTGTCTTTGATTATAGGTACAATGTGTACAACAGATCTCTAGAGCTTATTTATTTTGATACTCTTGTTTTGTTTTGTAGCTATTCAGGTTCCCTTGAGTTTCCATATGGATTTTGGAAGGAGTTCTCTGTTTTTGCAAAAGATGTCATTGAGGGGCACCTGGGTGGTGCCACCTACCTCAGTGGGTTAAGCCTCTACTTGTGGCTCAGGTCATGATCTCAGGGTCCTGGGATCGAGCCCTGCATTGGGCTTTCTGCTCAGTGGGGAGCCTGCTCTCTGTCTCTCTGCCTTCTTGTGATCTCTGTCTGTCAAATAAATAAATCTTAAAAAAAAAAGACAACAGAGGAGATTAAAAAAAATAGATGTCATTGGGATTTGATAGGGGTTGTGTTGAATCTGTAGATTGCTCTGGGTAGTATTGACATCTTAATGATAGTTAATCTTCTATATCATAAAGATGGGTTTTTTTCACTTATTTATGTCTTATTTAATTTACGTTTTGTGTTTTCCAGTGTACAAGTCTTTGGCGGCTTCTTCTTCTTCTTCTTTTTTTGACAGACAGAGATTACAAGTAGGCAGAGAGGCAGGCAGAGACAGAGAGGGGAAGCAGGCTCCCCGCTGAGCAGAGAGCCTGATGTGGGGCTCGATCCCAGGACCCTGAGATCATGACCTGAGCTGAAGACAGAAGCTTAACCCACTGAGCCACCCAGGTGCCCTGGCTTCTTTATTAAATTTATTCCTAAGTATTATTCTTTTTGATACTATGTAAATGAAATGGTTTTATTAATTTTCTTCTTTGATTTTTCATTTTTAGTATATAGAAACACAATTGATTTTTATCAATTGTGGGAACACAATTTTACTTAGCACATTTTACCTTTTTTTTTTTTTTAGTTCATTCTCCACTCCCCTCAATACTTATCAGCATAAATGCTCACTTCTCAGTATGAATGGCAGGAATGTTGTTTGGAATGATGGAGGGATGAGCCTACAAAAGCATATGGAGAGATATTTGTTCTAGTAGGTGTCAGTGGCGATTGCACCTTCATTGTTTGAGCTTAGCACATTGTAATACATAGCATTGAGGTATAGTTGGGTAGCTATGCCTAGTGAGCTGCAGAGATTTTAGCTAGTGAGTTTCTTGTCAGTGGATTTATTCCCTTAGAGACCGGGTAATCCCTTATTAATGGGACTATGGAAGATTACTTTGGAA
Source organism: Mustela nivalis (assembly GCF_964662115.1). Taxonomy (NCBI): domain Eukaryota; kingdom Metazoa; phylum Chordata; class Mammalia; order Carnivora; family Mustelidae; genus Mustela; species Mustela nivalis. The sequence continues at coordinate 150,685,165 of NC_139020.1, forward strand.
AGAAGGCTGTGTTCAATAGAGTTTAATGTTTTATTGCCCCTTCCGAATTTCAAGGTCTCTAACTTTTTATATAACTTTGGAAAAAAGTCATCTGCTCTGGGAAGTCTGGATTTAGGCTGGATAACAGCTTTTGTTAGGCAGGCATTCAGAATAAAGCATCACTAAACCATTCCCTCAGGAACCATTGATGGGTGACCACCATGGGCAAAGCATGGCACTAAGCATTGAGTTTCACAGAACTGAACACCACACCCAGGTCTCCAGGAACTTTTTCCTTTGTGGGGCAAAGATGGGCTAGTGTATTAAAAAAATATTCACACCTTTAGTGATACAATTTTTCTGTTCTCAGGGCAAGTGATTGAAAGTGTTTCTTTTTGGTGATCATATATCAGCAGGTGGAAGATATAAAGACAGAAACAGATGTTTTCGCATGTTAGAAGATTGTCAGTCCAACCTTCCATCTTCTTATGCCTCTTACTGTGCTCATTTCAAACTAGCTTGTCTTAGTTTGTGATTGCATCTCTTCTCACTGTTTGATGACATCACACTGGTTACTTCTAATTGTGAGAAGTGAGAGTGTTGACAACATAGAAGTCAGCAAACACCATAAATCAGAGCACTTTTTCCCTTTCCTGACCTGGCTTGCCAGGACACACTGGATGAGAGTTGCTGTAAGGCTTAAATGAGATAGATGACTCAGTGGTTCATTCCTCAGTGGAAGGGAGTTGCACTTCTTGGTTTCTGAAGGCTAGTGCTATGGCTCCCAGGACCCCTCAGATGCTTTTCTAGATTGCTCAGTGGAATTTCTTCTAAATTCTCAGGGAAACTTTATCACTGACTGTATGATCTCATTTATCTTTTCTCTGACACCTTCAGCCACCCCAGTGATCAGAGATCTGAGATTCTATAAAAAATGATGAGCCTTTACTTTACTCACATTTTGATAAAACTTAGACTCTTCTGGATGCTTCTCCATTACATGTACATGATACCTGGTATAAAAATTATGTGGGAATCCATCAGAGCTAGTTAAAATATGCAGGATGCTCTTACAGTGAGATTTTTAGTAGATGAGAGCAGTACTTATGCAGAAAGATTTTTTTTGGCAAATATGTAAAACCACCACCACAACAAAGCTACTACTACTATTTAATAAGTTGGACTTTTTTTCATTATTATTGCATCAACTTCTATGCATATGTGGTTTGGTTAATAGGAATTTTTCTCTGGAGGATTGCCTAGTAGCGAAGAGTCTAATCAGGTAACTCTTTCTATGGCCTCTTTTACACCCACACACATTTACACACACACACACACACACACACACACACACACACACACACACACACACACACAGTGTGGGTGGTAGCAAGGACAATGTAGTGGGTCCCAGAGGCAGCATTACCTTAGAAATTTTCTGGAAACCCTCAGCTCACAGATACGGAACTGCAGTTTACAGGAAGCTATCCATCTTTCTCAAAACAGTTCAGAAAAAGAATCCATTTTCTTTAATATAAATCCTCTTTGTCTTGTGATGTATAAATCATCCCTCCGAAAGAAGCCATTTGAGGTATCAATTCAAGGCATTTTCTCAAAATATCATCCCTTAGCACAGCCCTGTGATGGAAACTAATCCTTTGTGGCTGCCCAAAGGCAAAATTCATCCCACTTTTCACTGAATCTTCCATCTAAAGCCCTCTGCTGTCATCTTAACAATTAGGGTGGACTATCAGGGTCAGAATGACCTTATCCAGGTGTGTTATCTGGGCATGAAGAAGAGCAGAGAGGAGAATTAATTTGACACAGTGATTTCAAATTAGTGACTCTCTTAATAATGAACATACTTATTGAGCTTGTCTTAATGGAGAGTGAAGCTGTTGCACACACACTTAGCCACAGCTAGATCACCTGCTCATCCTGGTATACCTCTGGAGGTGAAGGATAATGTTATGGTCTCTCTGTATGTAGTCTTATTTTTAAGACACAACAAACAATGATGGTGTCCTCTCTAGGTGCCCTGGGTTCCATTTTGCTGGTTTGATTTGCTCATCTCCAGCTGCTATGGGTGTTGCTGCTAATGGAATTGCTTTTGGATGACTGGAGCCTCACCTGGGGATGCCTTGGAATTATACCACCTCTTCTGTACAGTGTGACAGCTCTAGTAATGTGTTGGGTGGGAAGGAGTTTACAAAACCTTTCTTGTCTTAAGGCAGAATGGTCCTCAAGAATTAGGCTTAAGAGACTGAATGGAGAACTTCAGATAAGGAGACCCTTTTGGACCAAGGCTGGAAAAGACTGAGTGCTTCTGCCAGCAGGATTTACTGCTACACATGAGAATAATAAGGGAAACTCCACATTCCCTTCATTGTAGAGGACCCACAAGGAAGGGCACATGGTAAAATGGGACTTCTCCACCCCTTGGAGGTTGGCATAGATATGTGGCTTGTTTTGGTCAGTGAGGGTTAGGGGACATGTGCCACTTCCAGGCACACATTCTCAGAGCCAGTGTATGACTCTCCATCTTCCCTTCTATTGTTGTTGTCATCATGGAAACACATGTGGAGATGGAGTCTCTGAAGCATGTCCCTCTTTTCAGAGAATACTTTGTAAGTAAATATTCTACCACTTGCCCTGTGACTTATAAAATGATGGTATGATTACAGAATGATGGGAATTAGGCTGCAAATTTCAGTTTCCTTCTAGCTTATTTTATTCTTTGATAAAGGGCTCACATTCAAACTCAGTAAGACTCATATCTTCTTAGAAGCACAAAGAAATGGGGGAACAACAGTATCTTCTACTGAAAGTGAATTGCTCCTTATAAAATTAACAGACCAAAACAGCAATTATAAATAGGACAAATAAAGTTAAATATCCTTTGATCCTGTTGCAAAACTCTGAAATTTTGACCCCGACCACATAGAAATTTATCTTCCCCCCAAATCCCAAACTTGAATGCTCCCTAGGAGCTGTGAAAAGTTTACATTAATGAACATGTTTGCAGCTTAGATGACTATTCCAGGAAAGTCAAGGGTCTTGTTTATCCCAATGGGTGTAGTTGTGTGCTAGAGATCACATAAAGTTAAATTTCTTTATTTTATTTTGTTGTGTAGAGGAACATCTGTTGTTCAGACTAACTTCATTAGGGCTGTTGTGCTCATACTTCTTCAAGTCTATTTTGCTTTCTGTCATCCCATATTCAGCCATAAATCTCCTTCTATTCTGTTTTGTGCATCATTAGAAGGCACTTTGTGTGTAGAAGTGCCATGTGTATGTTGAACTCTTGTTGCTTATATGCCATACTTGTCGTCTCTTTCTCAGCCTAGCAGGAAATTACCTTCTGCTCAAATGATTCCCTTTCCTTCTATCACCCAACCATCATTTTAGTATAATTTTTTCTTTTCAGATGATCTGATGGAGTCCTTATGGTGACTGTTTGTGGCAGGGTCTCATGTCCTCATAGAAACAGAATTCTCATCTTGAGTTAGAGAAAGAAATCTTAAGCCTTCTGAAATAATCTACTATTTAATTATAGAGGACAGCCTTCTGTTGCTCAATTTATACACAGGTTTTGTAGAATTTACACTTCTGTTAACAGGGTGTTAAAACAGGACTCTTTCTATCTTGGTTTCAGTAAAGCCTGCAAAAATCTAATCACAAGTAATAGGTGTTGTACTTACTTTCTAAAATGAGGTGCTAGACCACCTATGCAGGGTTGCAAGGAGGTAATTGGGAACCAGTGTTGTTCTCCTTCATCAGCCTTCAGTTTAAGAATAAAACATGATTGAGTTTGAAAGCTGATTGAGAGAATATCTTTGAAGAAAGAGGATGGTATGCTCTGGTATTTTCTTACTACATACCCATGGGGGAAAGAGAGAGGATGGTAATGTCTAATGACAGGTTACTTAAGGAAACCCCTTGGAGCTTTGATATGTGTTCTCTGGAGTTTAGGAACCCTAGCAGACTGGTGGCTGACTCATGCCTCAAAGGTCCCCAGAAGAGAGGTCAATGGCCCAGACTACCTAACATTGGAGTGAAGAAAGATGGTGGTATTGGGAACGAGTGACCTTTCCACCAATGTCAATGGTGATCAAAGGTCCCTTGACATGGGATGAAGTTTTGTAATTCACTCAAGAGGGTGCATGGATTATGGAACCATTGGTAAGGTGTGGGTAGACTGTGTGGTGCCCAGGGGAGAAGGAAGGCCTTGCAAGAAACTGGGGGCAGAAGGGCCATTGTCTACACTAAGGGAAGTACAGTCAAGTATTCTCATGGGGGAAATTTCCTTGAAATACATAAAAGAACCTCAAGACTCTAAGTGAGAAAGAGTTGTTTTTGAATATCAGTCAGCCATTTGGCATCCTTTCCACACCATTGTAGAGGAACGACTCAGCATTAAGTGTCTTTAAAGGAAGAATGGGGGAAACAATAAAGTTGCCTTCTGCTTGCACATTGGGTCTGGTTAGATTAATGGAATGATATTGCTTCTATTGAGGATTTCCTGCATATTGATGATACACTTATTATCATAAATTATTTGCTAGAGTTTGTTGTCTTTGAGTATCTATTTTCCTTTGAATATTATTATTCAATTAATAATATAAATTGAGTGCCAACTATGTGTTAGTAACTATTATGTATTGTAAAACAATATAAAAAGAAAAATTTTGAATCTCAAGTTCTTTAGTGGGAGAGGCGCATAGCAAACAGGAAATCTGAATGAAATGTGGAAGGACTCTGTAATATGTAATGGAACCATATATAAGTATAACTCAGATGTCAGTGATGGCACCTGTCTTTTGAAAAGGTGCATTCATGGCTACGAATTTATCTCTACTTGTTGCTTTAATTACAAAATATTAATTTGGATATGTAATATTTTCATTGTTCATTTCTAAATATTTTATAATTTCCATTATGAGTTCTTATATCACATGTATCACTAGTATATTTATTAACATTTTTTTTTCAGATTTCTAGAAGCTTTTTATTTTTTTCCATCTTTGGTTTATATTTTCTAATTTTATTATGCTGTTGTTAAAAACCATTTGTAACATCCACAGACCTATACCCCTGGGGCTAATAATACATTATATGCTTATAAAAAAATAAAATAAAATAAATTGTAACATAGTGATTGGTACTTGTTAAGATTTGCTTTACGACTTAGTTATTATCAATTTTTATAAATGTTTCATGTGTGTTTCAAATGCATGTCTATCCTATAATTATTGGATATAAAGTTCTATATATGTATGTTATATTAAGTTTGTTGATTGTTTAGTTTAAAGCTCATTTACCTTCTTTAATTTTCAGTCTGCTTAATCTATAAAATACCAAGAGAGGCATTTGAGTCTTCCATCTGACTACACTTATCCAATTGTCCTTCTAATTGTTTTACTTGTATATGTTGAGGCTATGTTGTTAGCTACATGCTATTTTGGTATTAAGTTTCCCTTGTGAAATGTTCTTTTGATATAGAATATCCTTCTTCATTCCTTGTCATTAAGATGACTACATAATTTACTTTTGGTAGAGAAAAGGGACACTAACATAATTAATAGGTAATTCTAAGTGGAAAGTTTATAGCAATAAACTTCAAAAAAGAAAGATCTCAAGTAAATGACTTAACTTTATAATTCAAGAAACTAGAAAAAGAAGAACAAAACCTCAAGTTATCAGATGAAGGAAATAATAAAGATTAAAGCAGAAATCAATGAAATAGAGAATAAGAAAACAATAGAAAAGAACAACAAAACTTATAGTTCTTTGAAAAGATAAACGTAATTGACAAACGTTTAGCTAGAGTAACCAAGAAAAAAGGAAAGAGAACCCAAATCAATTAAATCAAATTATAAATGAAAAAGTAGCCATTACAACTGATATCACAGAAATACAGAGGATCTTAAGAGATGACTATGAACAATTATATATCACCAAACTGGACAACCTAGAAAAAAATGGATATGTTTCTAGAAACATACAACTTACCATGACTGAATCATGAAGAAATAGAATGTTTAAACATATCAATATTTGATAAGGACATTGAATTTTTATCATTTTATTTTTAAAAAAGGTTTTATTTATTTGTTTGACACACAGAGAGCACAAGTAGAGAGAGAGGCAGGCAGAGGGAGAGGAGAAAAAGGCTCCCCACTGAGCAGGGAGCCCAATGTGGAGCTCCATCCCAGGGCCCTGGGATCATGACATGAACCAAAGGCAGCCACTTAACCAACTGAGCCACCCAGATGCCCCAGAAATTGATTTTTTTTGTTTTTTAATTTATAATTTTTTAAAATAGGGACAAGTCTTCCTAAGAGTCACAGTTCTTTTTTAAGATTATTTATTTATTCATGAAAGACACACACAGAGAGAGAGAGCAAGCGAGCAGAGGAAGAAGCAGTCTCCCCACCAAGCAGGGAGCATGAATTTTTAATAAAAAATTTCCCAAGAAGATAGTTTCACTAGTGATTCTACCAAACATTTAAAGAACTAATGCCAATTCTTCCTAACTCTTCCAAAAAATTGAAGAGGAAAGAACATTCCCAAACTCATCTTATAAGTCAGCATAACTGATATCCAACCAGACAAAGACAGAACAAGATAAGAAAATTATAGCAAATCCCCAATGAATATAGTTGCAATAATTCTCAAGAAAAATTAGCAAATCAAAATCAACAGAACATTAAAAGGGTAATTCACCATGATCAAGTGGAATTTATCCCTAGGATTCAGCATATACAAATCAATAAATGTGCTATGCCACATTAGTAGGATGAAAGATAAAAATCACATGATCATTTCAATAAATGCAGTGGCAAAATACAACATACTTTCATGATAAAAACTTACCAGATTGGGTATGGAAGGAACAGACATCAACATAATAAAGGCCAGACATGATTAAGTCCACAGCTAACATTATTCTCAATGGTGAAAACTTGAAAACTTTTTCTCTAGGATCAGACAAAGGTGCCCACTCTCACCACTCCTATTCAACATAACACTGGAAGTTATGGCCAGAGTAATCAGGCAAGAAAAAGAAAAAAGGCATCTATATCAGAAAGGAAGAAGTAAAATTGTCTGACTTCACCAAAAAACTGCTAGGACTAGACAATAAATTTAGTAAAGTTGCAGGCTATAAAGTCAACATAAGAAATAAGTTGCATTTCTATACACTAACAACAAGTCATCCACAATAAAATAATGAAAACAATCCCATTCACACTCACACTAAACAACAAAAACAAATACCTAGGAATAAATTTAACTGAAGAGGTAAAAGACCCATACACTGACAAGTATAAGACACTGATGGAAGAAAATGAACAGGACACACATAAGTGGAAATATATCCTGTGTTCAGGTATTGGAAGAATTAATATTGCTGAATGTCTACACTACCCTAAGTCATATACAGAGTCAATATAACCAATAACTATAAATATTCCAATGGTGTTTTTCACAAAAATAGAAAAAACAATCCAAAAATTTCATATGGAAAGTCAAAAGATGCCAAAATAGCCAAAGCAATCCTGAGAAAAAAAGAACAAAGCTGGAGGATTACTGTTCCTGATTTCAAACTATACTATGAATCTATAGTAACCCAAACAATAATATAGTGCTGGCATGAAAATAGAAACATAGACCAATGGAACAGAATTGAAATACTAGAAATAAGCCCATGCATTCATGGCCAATTAATATTTGATAAGGGAGCCAAGAATACACAATGGAGGAAGGATAGTTCTCTAAATAAATGTTGAGAAAATTGTATAATCATATGCCAAAGAATGAAATTGGAACCCCTCTAACTACTCTCACCAAAATTAACTTGAAATGGATTAAAGACTTAAACATAAGACCTGAAACCATGAAACTCTTAGAAGAAAACATAGGGGAAAAATGTCCTCAATATTGGCCTTGTCAATGATTGTTTGGCTCTGACACCAAATGCACAAGTAACAAAAGCAAAAATATATAAGTGGGACTGTATCAGAGTGCCTGGATGACACAGTTGGTTGAGTATTCAACTCTTGGCTTAGGCTCAGTTCATGATTTTGGGGTTGTGAGATTGAGCCTTTTGTCAGGGTCTGTACTCAGTACAAACTCTGCTTAGGATTCTCTCTCCCTCTGGCCAATCCTCGTCCCCCCCCCCCTCTCTTTCTGGAATAAATGGCTAAATCTTAAAAAAAAAAAAAAAGTGGGCTGCATCAAACTAAAAAACAAAACAAAACAACCCCCCCCTCACTGCACAACAAAAAAAATCTAATCAACAAAATGAAAAGACAACCTATAGAATGGGAGAAAATATTTGTAAATCATGTATCTTCTGATGAGTTAATATCCAAAATACAGAAGAAATTCAAACAATTCAATAGGAAAACATAGAGAAGAAGAACAATTACAAAATGGGCAGAGAAAATGAATAGACATTTTTCCAAAAAAGATGTAGGTCACCAGGTACATGAGAAGATACTCAACATCACTGATCAGCAGGGAAATAGAAACTTAGACCACAGTGAAATAGCCCATTATGCGGCTATTGCCAAAAAGATAAGAGATAACAAATGCTGGTATGGATGTGGAGAAAAGGGAAGCCTTGTAGTCACTATGGAAAACAATATGGAGGTTCCAAAAAAATTAAAAGTAGAATTGCCATATGATCCAAAAATCCCATTTTTGGGTATATATCCAAAGGAAATGAAAACAGGATCTCAAAGAGATATCTGTTCTTTCATGTTCATTATAGAATTATCACCATAGCCAAGATATGGAATTGAGAATGAGAAAGATGGAAATCCTGCCATTTGCAACAGGGATGAACTTGAGGACATTGTGAAATAAGTGAGACAAAGACAAACACCTATGATATCACCTATATGTGGAACTCAACATAGCCAAGGTAAGGCAGTGAAAAATGGGGCTCCTCAGATTGTGCAAAACACAAGCTCTGCAGTTTTGATACCCAACAGGAGACTTTTTCACACTGAGTCTGAGCAGAAACAAGATTCCTTGTTGTCCTATGTACTCGTTAATCTTCTTTTCTTCCCACTGTGCCTGCAACATTGAGAGGACCTTGGGTATTAAGGATGTCTGTTCCATCTATACACCTTGCATTGGCCTTGCTGGCTGCCCTCCTTGGACATTTAAAAATCTCAACCTCCAGATTATTACTGGGTCTAATTTTGCCTATCCTAGAGTTACTGTAGTATCAACCCTCCCCTTGGGGAAGAGACCCATTAAAGAAATAGCTTAACTGAGCTCAACCAAATGGGCCATATGCTCTAGGCTGTAGAAACTCAGAGATACAAAGGAGGGGCTTTGAATTTTTGATCTCTCCATTGTCTTTCCAGCCTTAGATTTTGTTAAATGAGATGATATAGAGCAAAGGTCTAGCTCCTTTGGTAATGCAGATCCCTTTCCCCCGGAAGGCAGAAATGGCAAAAATTAGTTCAGATATTACAGAGCAATTTTCTCACCCTTCTGTCAACTGGAAGCAGTGTGAGGAAGGGGAGACTGAATAGAGAAGCTGGGACCTGACCATGAGGATTGACAGAGGCCAAGTGAAGGACATCCATGTTTTGTACTTGAGTAATTTATGGCATGCTCCAACTTTATCTTTTGGTAAAAAATTCTCAAAATCTCCCAGTGTTGACTTAAATGATTTTATTATAATTTTACCTAAATATATATAGCTATAAAACCAGGCTTAGGCTCATTATATTTATAGCTTTTATGTAACTATGAGACCAAAGCAAATTTTTAAATTGTATTCAAATAAAACTGCAAACCAGAGAGATCAAATAAAAAATTAATTCAGTGTGTCAGATCAAGTTGTTTTGGGGAAGCAAAATTGCTGCTCTCAGTGTGACAATGGCACTGGTATCAGGTAGAGTGTTTTGAGTTTGACCTACTTATATTGTGTGTCAGAAATGACTCAGTGACCATTTTTCTCTATTTAAACATGATGAAACCTTAATTTGGGCAGTGATGTGAAGTACTTCAACCTGCATTTGGCCCAAGGCATCATTTATCCAGGGTTTGTCTCTGGACTTCCCCTCATTAGTCTGGGGAAATTACCTGGAGCCAATGTAATTGTTAGCAAATGCAAATGAGGGCACTAAAATTTCAGGATAGTACTCGGTTTTAAAATGGAAATCCAGATGATCCAGAATATAATTATGAAAAACTGTAAATATCATTGAAATGAGAATAGGAAAAATCATCTTCTTGAGATTTTTAAGTCTTACCTTAATGTGTCTGAAGACATCCAGAGTCTCCTACTGGGGGCTCATCTGTTATCCCAAAGATGATTTAGGTATTTATGTACTTCAGTTGGCAAACTAGAAGGTCACTAAAGGAGGGGACCAATATGAAGGTGGAAAAGAGTGAGAAGACTCTGAGACAAGACATTCTAAAGACCAACAGTGACCATGCTCAAGTTGGTTGGGGGAGTGGTGGGAGGTATTGCAAAAGGTACTGTGGTGCTATACCAGATCACTTCTGTAGGCCAGTGCAGCTGCTGGAAATATCTGGTGTGCATGGCTCCCAGCTGCACCTTTTGGGAATTACCCTTGGTGACAGGGAACTGCCTTGCCCAAGGTTATATCCCTTTCTAAGGATCCACTTATGGCCAGTGATTGGCTGATTTGGGAATACAAAGATCTCAAATTGGGACAACATTGAAGGGCTATCTGAGCTCTAGAATCCTGTGTAGGAACAGCTAAGGCCTCAGTTGCAACTTGTCTCTCTGCCCAGGCTTGTCATTCTCCCTTCTTGCAGCTGTATCTCCTGAGAGTTTTCACTAGGACAATTTCTGCTTGCAATTCCTTACCTAAGAATCTGAGTTTAGAGAATCCAGTCTGAGATAGATATCAATGAGATCTGTGCACAGAACAGGTAAGAGAGGGTTTGCTGCTGTACCCTTAGTGCTTAGTACAGTGCCTGGCATATCACAAAGAATCAGTAAACACTTGCTGAGTGAATGAACGAGTGAGAGGTTTGAAGAAGTCAAGGGTAACGACCGCAATTCTGGCTTTGGGTATTGATTAGATGATGGGTAATTGTGTGTGTGTGTGTAGGGAATATGATGAATTTAAATGTTACAAGTTCTTTGTTTTAGGTTTATTGCCTGATTCTCTGCTCTGTTCTGAATCCTGAATTCATGTCCTATATACCACCCTGACTACACATTGTATTCCCTTCATCCCCCAAGTGCACATTGTATGGTTTTCTTAAGGTGGCTAATGTTTCAGGGAATTTCAAATGAATTATAAGATGGTGTCAGTGAGAATGAGATCTTTTGATTATTCCCCAACATCCCTATCTGATAATCTGTAGTTGAGATTGTAGGTCTTTTGTTTTCCTGCAGGTATCTGGCAAGTATGGCAAACACTCAGGAGGGATGAGTCCACATTTAATGGGCCTCGTTGTGCATCAATACATAAAGTAACAATAATTAAATTGGATGAGGGGAGGAATGCTTGGTTCTCTGATTGGCCCAAATTTCATTTCTGGAGGTGTCCAGGGAGTGCTTTCATGGTGGAGACAGGAGCATTACCATTTTAACGAGCCTAGTCTCCCTGTAGTTTATGACTTCCTTTCACCCACGGCAAATCTGATGGGCAATTGCTTTCTCTTTGAAGGTGGCCTTTCTGGGATCCAAGATTAGGTCAGACAGTCCTCCCTGCTGTCAGGGAGACTCATAAAGATCCTTCCCTTAATTGAAATTCCAGGCCATTAAGTAATGGCCTAATTTGCTGCCATGGACTCTTTCTTATATTAGCTTTGCCAAAGGTAAGAAGAAAAGCAGATTTGGTATGGGTCTTCTCCTGTTTTATGTTTCTTAAAGGGTCAGATTTGCATTTTTGGAACAGAGAATAGTTGAGTATACTCTGAGGAGGAGGAGCATAGGGAGTGGGTGTAGAGTGTAGTAGGGTGTAGAGTGTAATGTGTAAAACAGTATTATGGAAAAGTGGAAGTAGCTGGGCCCTTGTCTGGAATCAAGGATCCCTTGCTTTGTGATTTATATGTTATAATGCAAGGAAGTAAGGTGCTAATCTAAAGTCGCAGAGCTGATGTCAGGCAGAGTTGAGTAGAACCTGGGCCAGCCAGGTTAACAACTAGGGAGGTGCTACAGGAGTTGTGAGGTCCCCTTTATCACCAACAGAACACTCTGTTTCCCTTGGCAGTAGAACTTCGGGCAAGGGACCAAGGGATAAAGTTAAGCTGTTGGTGCCAGTTCTCTATCCATAATTATGGGTCACTTGGACAGAACTGTCTCCTTTCCCACACTAAGAGATAATTGCATCTTCCAAAGAAAATATTAATAGGAAACAAAATTCCCAGGTTAATAGTACTAACCTGAGAGAAGTGTCTTAGGTCAGTGGAATTTGGAGTTTTTGGTCAAATTCTGGATTTCCAAACATGAGGGGCTGCTGAGCACCCAGCCTTCTGTAATCCATGATTGTGGTCATTACTGATGTTCAGGCTTCCCACTGCAAGTTTCTCTCTGGAGTCTACCTTTAAGATAGCTAGAGCTCTAGATGGCACTTGGTCCCAGCCACTGCCCGCAGACTGTCACTCTGTGTAAATCCTTTAGTTCTGCTGGATCCCTCAAACAAAGCTAATCTGCCATCTGACACCTGGGCTTGTCACCTTTAATTCCAGGCTTCTGAGCTGCTGTCTCCAGGGAAATAAAGGGAGGATTTCTCTTCTGTCCTCACATACTCTTGACATCTATTATTCTACCCATGGGCCTCTGCCCCAAGGGGAACACAGCTGCTCTCTACTCTTCTGTTTATCAGTGTAAAGCCATTCCTGAGTTTTTGACCTGTCCATTTGGCTGTTTTAATTTTTTGGGGCAAAGGATTACTGTGCAACAAAGCAGCTCCTTTTTAGAAGCTGCTTCTATTGGAAAGCTTATGAACGAAGAGGATCTTTGAAAAAGAAGCTGTTTCCTAATGGATGAATTTCAGGTATCATGAGGGCTGTACAAGAACTATTTTGAGACAGAGGGCCTATTTCCAAAGTGCCCTCAACCGCTAGCCTGAGTTTGCTTTTTCCTTCCCTTAACCTTTCGATGATTGGGCAGATAGGTTGGCTGGGTGATTGATCCAGTTTATCCGGCTGAAATAGCATTGCTGATACATGATGGGGTAGGGCAGAGTGGGTCCATAAACTAGGGCATCCTTTGGGCCCTTGTAGTACTTTGGTCCAGAGATTAATCAATACATTAAAATGTATACATATTAAAGAAAGGGAAACAAACATATACTAGTAAATGTGTATGTATGCATGTGTATTATATATCCATACCTATACATAGATATTTTTCGTATGTATGTATATATACATATTTCTTGTATATATACAGTCAGTAGAGCAATCATGCCAGATAAAGCAGCTTACATTGGTTGACTGTTAAAGGAACATGGAATAGGTTTTCTAGGAAAGAACTTAGAAGTCCATTTCTGGTCTTATGACCAGTTGCAGAAATAAGGATTACAGTAGCTTCTCATATTGTCTTTCTTACTCTGTTATGTATTTATTTTTTTTATGTATCACCTAATTTACTATTTGAACTTTTTCTTTTCGCTTTCTTTCTTTCTTTCTTCCTTCCTTTCTTTCTTTCTTTTCTTCTTCTTCTTTTTCTTTTTTTTTTTAAGATGTCCTTTTGGTGGCTAACTGCACAATTTAATCCTCGGATTATGGAATACCATTGTGGGAATGATGGAATTAGAAGGATGAATGAAAAGCACTCAGTGACTGACAGGACTTTGGATCTTCTCTGGGGGAGAGGGGAAATGCTACTGTTGTTTGTATGAGAAATGGTTGCTTATGTTGACCATTGTTGCTGTTGGTGTTTGAGAGATTCAGCTATGAAGAAGGCTGTATTTGTGTGAGGAGTGCTGAAGGGGTGGACTGTGGTAGATACGGTGAACTGGTTCTCTCAACTGCCATGCTATTTTTCCAGATGTAGAGGTTGGAAAGCTAATACACTATATTCGCAAGACTCCTTTGCAGCCAGTGTTCTGTGAATAGATTAGGTTCTTTCAATTAAATGCACTCATGCAAAACTGGACGGTGGAAGTGATTCAGAGTCCATTTTCCTACCACTATTGCTCCTGGCAAGCAAGGTAATAAAAATGTGAACGCTTAGAGGCATCTATGGCAGCTGGATCCACCAGTACACTAGCTGGTCATCAGCTTTTTGGAGACCTTAAGGCAACTATGGCAGGAGTCATGAAGGTGATAACAGCAGATTCCTGACCTCTGGGTCACAGCCTCAGTTGATGTCATTGAACTAGGTAGTCTTGTGGTATGCTTACATTTTCTGTTTCTCCAACATTCAGCAAGCAGCTTAATATATTAAATGCCTAGAGTGATTTCCATTTCTTATATTCTGGCTTTTAGGCATAACTTGAACAGTCTTTTCTATGGAGGAATAGAGATTCAAGATAATTAATAATCTCCACCTTTGTGAATTGGGTTCAAGGATTCTGCTTTCTTCTCAAAATTCATTTCAGCAATTCCCAGGGCTCCTCACTTTACATAGGCCCAAAATGAGCATGCATTTGTTTTCATAGGGTGCAATGCAAAGAGCACTAAGTGGGAATCAGAGAGCCTATGTTGGAGCAGTATATCTCTAACTAGCTCTGTGGCCTTGGGAAAATTGGACAACTTTCTTGAGCTTCAAATTTATCATCTGTGAAATGAGGGTCGGAATCTTCCCCTCTTGACTCATCGCAGGGTTGCTATAAGAAACAAGCATCAATAACAATAACTCTCATTTATTATACTGAGAATGGTCTATATTTCCAGCTCCATGTCAAGCACTAGGAACACAGTGGAGGATGAGCAGTGGTGTGCTGATAAGCCAGCTTTATAAAAAGAAAAGCCCTGATTCAGAGCATTTGCCAATTTCTGTTGTGTAAATAGTTCCATCATGGTGGACTTTAAGCTACTGGCCTCACTGAGTGCTATACGATGAACTCTTGTGAACTAGCTCCAGCATACCATTGACATGCAACCTTGCCTGGTTTGAAGATTATAGCCCCAAGGGACAGAGTCAACCATCACATATGAAGTCACCTGGTTACAGGTTGGAATAAGTACCATACAGGCAGAGAACTGGACATTATGAGAAAGTGATATTGGTGAAGTTAATTTAGGTGACTTGTCAAGGAAGATGTGACATTTAAGCTGAGACTCAAAGGATAAAAGGGAGTTACTCAGGTAATGAAAAGGAGGAACCAGAGGTACAAAGATCATCTCAGGAGGAGGAAACAGCACATGTTGAAAGCCTTGTGCCCAGAACAAGTGTGATTATATAAAGGAACGTGGTAGTCAGTGGGCTTGTGGGTACATGAGATCTGAGAAGGAGGCAGAGGCCAGATCATGCCCAGCCCAGCAGGCAGGTGAAGAAAGGGCAGTGGGTTTAAACCAAAGCATGCTGGGATGTCTTTGAAAGTTATATGCCTGGAAGTGGTATGAGTTGTTTGGCAACAGCATGGAGAATGGATTATATGGGCAGACACACTAGGAACACTACTTAGGAGGCCACTGCAAAAGTACAGGAGAGAGATGTTGCCTGTGACAGAGCTGGAAGGAAGCGGACCTATTCATGATACAATTTGGAGGTAGAATTGTCAGTTACTGAACCTACAGAGTGTTATTTATTTATTTTTATTTTTATGATTTTTTAAAGATATTTTTTATTTATTTGATAGAAAGAGAGAGAAAGAGAGAGAGAGAGTGAGAGATCACAAGTAGGCAGAGAGGTAGGCAGAGAGAGAGAGAGGGGAAGACAAGCAGGTTCCTTGCTGAGCAGAGAGCCCGATATGGGGCTTGATCCCAGGACCCTGGGATCATGACCTGGGCCGAAGGCAGAGGCTTTAACCCACTGAGCCACCCAGGTGCCCCTATTTTTTATTTTTAATTAACCTACAGTAAAATTGACTCTTTGGGGGGTGCACAGTTCTTGAACTTTAAATGCTTACATATTTTTGTAACTAGGATCTTAAATCAGGATTTAGAGCAGTTCCATCACCCCCCAAATCTTCAATTTTGTAGTCACACACTCTCCCTCCATGCCTAGCATGGAGATGGTATGGGGAATTGAACTCAGATCAAATGATTATCTATTAAGTCCCAGTTGTGTTCCTGATAGTCCTTCTCCATCTGGGAGTCTCTAACCAGGCCCAGCTTTCCCCAGAGGGTAATTTCAACTTCTTAGGCCTGAAAAAGACTTCCTACTATACTAGTATGCAGGTTCCCTGTCTCAGTAGGTACAGAAGATGTAGGGAAAGCCTGTAAGAGCCACTTGAACTCACCAAAAATTTCCACATCCGAGATATATCCACAGAATCAGTAATGGGGGAAAGCAATCTATTTTTAGGCACATAAATAATTTAGGTCAGAATATTCCAGGTAGCATTACATTATAGCTGAAAACAAACCTCAGTTTGGATGGTTATAAAATGATTTCAATAAACATCATTGCTAAAAGCATAAGCATTTTAATTAGCTCATCTGTAACTCCACAGGGCCTGCCAAGATATAAATATACATATATATTCATAATGTAGATTGTTGTGAATATATTTTTTATTAGTTGCTTCTCTCTCTCTCCTCCTTTCCCATTATTGTTCTGTCATAAAATATCTTTTATTTTCTGACTGAAAGGAGGGTTCTGTTTATTTGTATTTTGGGGCACAATTTTTTTTTTCTGTAAAGAGGAAGAGGGTCCAGGATGGCATGTAGTATCTCAATTCACCAAAGAACTTTAAGTACCACTTCATTTAGAGTTGCAAATTTCTTGTTCCCTGGTTTCAGTGAGGAACTGGGTCTTGTCATGGTAGAGGCACCAGAACACAGGGAAATGCATTACGGATATACAGCTAAAAGCAGGAAAGGGGAAGAAGAAGGGGGGAAACCTTCTTCCCAGAAACTTTCTTAACAGGAGCATTACTCAGTGATAGGCAGGGTTTTTCTATACTTTTTCTCACTGAGTCTTCTCAGGAACCCTTTGAGATAGGCTATGATTTCCGTACTGCAGATGGGGAAATCAAGGTTGCTAATAGAGTAACTTTGTAAGGCCCTGTGGTTGTGTCTTGAGCCCAGAACTCAAGCCTGGGGAAGAAGATGTATTCTACCAGAAGTTAGCAGTGTCTTTGACCACCTCTGATGCTTGAAGGAGCTTTAAGGAATTTGAGAGATCTTATTAAGAACATGGAGAAACAGAAGGAAACATGAGGCAAAAGTAAAAATTAGAGGGAAAAATGAAAGGAAAACAATAGCAACCTTTGACATCTGTTGCTCTTGATATCTGTACCAACAGATATATTTGAAGACTCTGGAGTTGGCAAAGTTCTTTTGTATCCACTGATCTCATGACTTGGAAGGTGTGGTGGAAAGAACTCATGTTTTGTAAATAAACACACTCTGGTTTGAAGACCATTTCTGAGTCATGACTGACAGGTTGCATATCCTGAAAAATGGTCCAACCCCAGATTTGGGGTTGACCTTTGTTTTGCTTATTCCATGTAACACACTACCCCAGGACTTGGTGGCTAACAATAAACACAATTTCTGACCAGAGAGTTCTCTTGCTTCATGTAGTATCAAATGGAGTATGAGAGGGCTAGTGTGTCCAAAATTACTTCACTCATATGCCTGAGAATTTGTACTGCCTCCTGACTGAAGGCTGGTTGGGGTTGTTGGTTGGGGTCCTTGGCTCTTCTCTATGTGAGCCTCTCCACATGGCTGCTTGGGGTTCCTCACAGCATGGTAACTGGGTTCTATGGAGTGTTCCAAGCCTCAGTGTGCAAGTACTTATCAAGCCTCCACTTGCATCATTCTGGCTAACATGACTCCAAAGGCAAAGGAAACAAAAGTGAAAATAAACTTTTGGGACTTCATCAAGATAAAAAGCTTCTTCACAGCAAAGGAAGCAGTCAACAAAACAAAAAGGTAACCCATGGAATAGGAGAAGATATTTGCAAATGACACTATAGACTAAGGGCTGATATCCAAGATCTATAAAGAACTCCTCAAACTCAACACCCCAAAACCAAATAATCATGTCAAAAAATGGGCAGAAGACAAGAACAGATACTTTTCCAAAGAAGACATACAAAAGGCTAACAGACACAAGAAGAAAATTTTCATCATTATTAGCCATCAGGGAAATTAAAATCAAAACCACATTGAGATACCACCTTATACCAGTTAGAATGGCCAAAATTAATAAGAAACAATAAGTGTTGGAGAGGATGTCGAGAGAGGGAAACCCTCTTACAGTGTTGGTGGGAGTGCAAGTTGGTGCAGTCACTTTAGAAAAGTGTGGAGATTCCTTAAGACATTAAAAATAAGCTACGCTATGACCCTGCAATTGCACTACTGCGTATTTACCCCAAAGATACAGATGTAGTGAAAAGAAGGACCATCTGTACCCCAGTGTTCATAGCAGCAATGGCCACAGTCACCAAGCTGTGAAAAGAGCCAAGATGTCCTTCAACAGGTGAATGGATAAAGATGTGGCCCATATATATACAATGAAGTATTTATTATGCCTCCTTCAGAAAGGATAAATACCCAACTTTTGTATCAGCATGGATGGGACTGGAGGAGAGATTATGCTGAGTGAAGTAAGTCAAGCAGAGAAAGTCAATTATCATATGGTTTCACTTACTTGAGCATAAGGAATAACACGGAGGACATTAGGAGAAGAAAAGGAAAAGTGATTTGGGGGAAATTGGAGGGGGAGACAAACCATGAGAAACTGTGGACTCTGAGAAACTAACTGAAGGTTTTGGAAGGGAGTGGGTAGGAGAATGGGTGAGCCTGGTGGTTGGTATTAAGAAGGGCATGTACTGCATGGAGCACTGGGTGTTGTGCATAAACAACAAATCTTGGAACACTGAAAAAATAAATTAAAAAAAACCTTTGTGACTTAAAACAACAATAAATATTTATTATTTTTCATTATTTTATGGGCCAAGAATTGAGGTGTGGCCAAGCTGGGAAGTTCTGGATTAGAGTCTCTCATGATGTAGCCATCAAGATCATCTGGATCTGAGGTCATCTGAAGTTTTGACTGGAGCTGGAGGATCTGATTTCGACGTGGTCACTCACATGGATGACAAGTTGGTGCTGGCTGTTGGTGGGAGATTTCATCCTCCCCAGAGGCCTCTCCATGGGCTGCTTCTCCCAGAAATGCAAGCCAAGAGAGTGAGAGTCAAGTGGAAGAGAATGAGCCTTCACCTTTCCAAAGGAGTAGTGTCATAGAATTTTCAGGCAATTTGATGCTACTATATCTGTATTTTGAGGGTTCTTCCTGAGGCCACTCAGCACAATTTCTCCCCTTTCAGTAGTTTCTGAGGCAGGGACAGTCCCCATCGTAGTGATAGATGACCCCAGGAAACACAGTGGGCAAATGATTTCCCAGTAACCAACTCCTTGTTCCCTTTTGTAAGGCATTCTCTTCTCACATGGGCTACAGCTAATGCTGATCCTCACAAGACTAAAGGATGTCTCTCAAAATCCAAAAAGCTTTTGCAAAGACAAAGCTGCTGCTAGTGGAGAAGATGTCCAAGAGAGACCATAGTCAGGGGGACCATGAATCCAGTCAGGAGACCAGGCCCTTTCTAAAGGGAACTTTCTCTGATTGCCCCTTTGCTTCCCTTGAAATAAAGTGTATGTAGACTGTGTGCTTATTTTGCCTTCCTCTATGTGCTCTCTGTGGAATTCATTATCTCTGATTTAGTAAAGTGCATTATATACCTGAAGAGTCAGTTTTTTTTTTTAAAGATTTTATTTATTTATTTGACAGAGAGAAATCACAAGTAGATGGAGAGGCAGGCAGAGAGAGAGAGGGAAGCAGGCTCCCTGCTGAGCAGAGAGCCCGATGCGGGACTCGATCCCAGGACCCTGAGATCATGACCTGAGCCGAAGGCAGTGGCTTAACCCACTGAGCCACCCAGGCGCCCCCTGAAGAGTCAGTTTAACTATTTCCAGCTCACCCACTAATATCACCCTCCTCTCCAACTATTTCCCTTGGAGGAATTGGCAAAGATTAGGTTGGACTTGCTGCTTTTTCCTTGCAAGGAAAATGGTGAAAACCTGGGCACGGGGTCCTTAGCCCTTGGAAGAAATTTTCTGGGATATAAAAGGAACAGGCTTTACTTGTTTTGTTGTCATCAATACCTTTTCTGCTCGGATTTTCCACTGGGACCTCTGTTAAAGGTGGCTTTGCTCAGACAGGTTCTCCTGGCCAATTCAGTTGTGCAGAATGGGAGGCTTCAGCCCAGTGTCTTGGTTTGAGTCAGGTTACAGCACCAGGCACAACTCAGCTTGCATCTGCACTCAGTAGATGACTATGGAATGAGCAGGTGGGGCGGATCTGGGAAGCAGGATGAGACTGGGCCGAATGCCGTGTTCTGGCTCTTAACTTATTGCTAAGCATTTCAGTAATTTTACCCATGGTTCTGGTTTTCTTTTCTGTGAAATGGGAGGTGCAGAGGTAGTTGGGAACCTTGGGCATTCCAGAGTTCTTGGATATTGTTGTGTTTGGAGGAATTAGAACTGAACTACAGTCCTAATGGTGATATCTAAAGAGATTGTTAGCTCAAGACCAGCTCTATGCTGGTGAGAAGGCAGAATAAGATGGGTGCCCTGTGTCTTATGCTGGTCAGTGACCCTCTCTGGACCACACTTAGCCCATCTCTACAATAAAGAGATAGTGTCTGCTCTTCTGGCTCTAGGTCTTCTGCTTCCAAATGTGTCCTGCATCAGCAACTATACTGAGCAAGGATCCTTTATGATTACTTGGCAAAGATGGGTGATAGAACATTCTCAGCAAAGTCCTGGGGATCCTGGGGAAGCTTGTTTTCTGAAGTGAGGTGCCAAGATGGGGAGGTAGAGCCTCCACTTTCTAGTCATGAGTTCCCTCCTACAGTTTGAGAATGAACTGAATTTGGTTATTCAAGTCTTCAGAATATTGATTCTGAGTCTTTTAGAATTGGAGGCAATTTTATAGATAATTGAGTACAATCCTTTCATTCTTCTCATGAGCCCTAAGAGATGAAGCGAACAATTTAGCCAATTCATAGTTAAGCTCAGAGTCTTGCCACTTACCTGAGAATTTTTTCCTATTCTAGGCCTACTTAAGCCTTCAAGGGGGAGAAAAAGCAAATCAGAGATCTACAGATATATATCCCTTTCTTTGACTGGCTTATTTCACTTAGGATCATACTTTCTAGATCCATTCATGTTGTTGCAAATGGCAAGATTTCTTTATTTTTTTTTTATGGTTGGTAATATTCTATTGAGTACACTTTTGGTGCTGAGCACCGAATAATGTACAGAATTGTTGAATCATTATATTATACACCTGAAACTAGTATAACACTGTATGTTAATTATACTGGAATTAAAAAAGAGTTCTATACATTTCCAATGCCAATATTAAGTAGGAGGAGTTCTGGACCCCAGCATGAGTAGGTGCTCAAAAAGTACTGATCAGAGAAACAAATGTGTGAAGTTCTATGGGCTATAACTATTGCAGCAGTAAGACCTAGGGTATGTATGGTGGATTTCAAGCTAGCAATCATTCCTTTCTTTGGAACCTGAGTCTTTTGGCAAACATTTCAGAGATATTTTCCTCTTATTTATTTTATAGACCATATTCTTTTTTTTTTTTAAAGATTTTATTTATTTATTTGACAGAGAGAAATTACAAGTACACTGAGAGGCAGGCAGAGAGAGAGAGAAGGAAGCAGGCTCCCTGCTGAGCAGAGAGCCCGATGCGGGACCCGATCCCAGGAACCTGAGATCATGACCTGAGCCGAAGGCAGCAGCTTAACCCGCTGAGCCACCCAGGTGCCCTATAGACCATATTCTTATCTCAGTCCCTTTGTCATACAACAACAAGACCTAGATATATGGATATAATGGCTCATGTGCAAAAACTAGGTCACTTTCAAACTGATTTATGGGACTAGTCCAAGAGCAAGTCTATGCAAAAATCTTGATTTGGGATTTAAAAAGAGGTGTGCAAATAAAAAATGATGTATCTTTATTGATTTAGGAAACTATAATGACAAAAGTTATTTACAAAAGTCTCACTCCTTTTGTATTCCTAACAACTCATTTTCAATGTTATTAATTCACTACTTCTGTCTTCAATAAGGGTATTACAAATTTAATTGATTTTGAACTCACTGATTTTGAAGTTAATGGAATTGTTTATTTCAGACTCTTCACCTCCGTTTCTTTTCTTCACCATTAAACTTGGTGCCATAAATCCCCCAATAGCCAACGGTCTAAAAGGAAGAGATCTCAGTTCTCTGGAAGTTTTCCAACTTTATGTCCTGGAAAATATGCCAGTTCAAGAAGTCATTCTGACTCCTTCTCTTGAACAATGTTTTCTTTATGACTCCATATTTGTCTTATTATTTAAGAAAAAATTGAGTTTCTACTTTGCTTAAAGAGCATTTGACTACTTCTCATTGGCCCCCAAAGAAACCCCAAACATTTAGCATGGGCTGATTGACTCTTGATTATCTGGTTTCCAACATATCTCCTTTTCCATACTCTTTAGTGTCCTGCCCACACTCTCTGTTCCTTGACCCTCAAGTATACCACAGACTTTAACAACAACAGTGTAGTAGTGATCTATTGCATAACAAGCTACCTCAAGCTTTAGGTATTATTTCATGGTTTCTGTGGATCAGGAATCTGGGCTTGGCTTAGCAGGTTTTCTGCTTCAGGGTCTCTCCTCTTAAAGGTTGCAATCAAGGTGTTGGCTAGGGCTGCAGTCATCTCAGGTTTCAACTGGACCAGGGTCTACATCCAAGCTCATTCATGGGGTTGCTGGTATATACTTCTTCCTGGCCTTAGCTCTTTGTTGGCTGTTGGCTAGAGATCATTTTTAGTTTCTTGACAAGGGGTCCTCTCATTAAAGACAGCATGAAATGAGAGAGAGAGAGAGAGAGAAAGAGAGAGGATGCCAACCAAATGGAAGTCAAGTTGTTTTGCAACCTAATCACAAAAGTAACATCCCATTACTCTTTCACTGTTTCTATTTGTTAGAAGCAAGTCACTAGGACCAGCACACCCCAAAGGTGTTCATGTCATGCAGGGATATGAACACGAGGAGGTGGGGCTCATTGGGAGCCATGTCAGAGCTGCTGACCACAAGTACTATATATGGATAACAATTCCTGAGGAATATAGCAGACATTCTGTTAAGAGCTTTCCCATATAATCCTCACAAGCATTATTTTGAAAAGAATTTTCATTCTAGGGCTCAGAAAAGTTAAATAACAAGCAAGTGACAGTGGCAGGGTCTAAGCCCAGGTTGTCAGGCTCCAGGCTCCAAAGTCTTAGGACAGGAGCCAACTTCATCTGTTCGTTCTTGGAGCTCAGTACAGGCTCTATGACATAGGAACCTTGTGGGTATCGAGTAACTGCTAAATGAATGAATGAATGAATTCAGACCTGGGTCATCCTATAGCTTTTTTTTTTTTTTTTTTTTTTTTTTTTTTTTTTGCAAAACTCTGGCTTTAGGCCCTGATTTATTCAATATAAATAATAAATTATCATGTGGTTAAATAAAACTAAATTATGTTTAATCATTAGGGAAAGCTCTGAATTTCTGATATAGGATCCTAGGGGAAGCAGAGTGTTGGAAACAGTTCTTAAATGCTATAAAATAGACTTTATTACTACTGAGAACTTCAAAAGAATATCCAGGGAACTAGAGTGTCAGAAGCCATAAAGAGATTGTGGAGTTGTTGTTAGAGAGACAGCCACAAATCCAGGAGGTATATTAGAATAGTATTTGGAAGGTGGCACAAATATCTAACTGCTGACAGTGCTGAATGGTCTTAAAACTACCAGGCACATGGGGCACCTCAGTGGCTCAGTGGGTTAAGCCGCTGCCTTTGGCTCAGGTCATGATCTCAGGGTCCTGGGATCGAGTCCCGCATCGGGCTCTCTGCTCGGCAGGGAGCCTGCTTCTTCCTCTCTCTTTCTCTGCCTGCCTCTCTGCCTACTTGTGATCTCTCTCTATCAAATAAATAAATAAAATATTAAAAAAAAAAAACAACCTACCAGGCACATGACTGACTCAACAGGAGAGAAGCTGATGGTATGTCTGTGGCAGAACTGACCTAGAGTTAACCAAGCAGGGACTGGGGACAAAGAGATGGCTCTTCCTGCATCCAGCAGATCTTGACTCAACAACTCCTTATGACATTTCTCTACTTTCAGGATTCACCGAGGTGTTTGGGCTCTGGTGGTAACAGGTCAGTTAGACCCAGGTGTCACAGCTGAGAGTTGAAACTGCCCCTTACAGTGGCCCAGTGAAGCCCACCATTTGAGGATGTTAGTGCAACACACAGCACTGGGCAGTTTATAAAGTACTTTCTTATGGGGTCTTCTTTGCACTTTATAATGAACCTCTGAAGTGAAATTATGAAGACGACTAGATAGACCTATGCCCTAGCTAGCCCCGCCTCTTCCTGTGGAGAAAACATGTAGTAGTCAATTCACCATAAGTTTTCTGTGAGAGTATGGAGCACAATTCTAGTGTTTAATGGCATCAGGCTAATAGTCGGGTAGTCACTGGGCTGGTAGATTCCTAGGGGTGGGTCTCCCTGTCTTGGAATGCGGGATGTCTACTGTTGTGTCTCTGCATTTCACTTCCTTGGGTTCCAGTGGAGTTCCCTCCCCCTTCTCCTGGACACTTCCTTTGCTGACCCTACTGTCTGTGTTCTGAATTAATACCATGGATACAAATGAAGCTAATTTGTTTCTCTCTTTGCAGCTGGCACAGGAAACATTTTGTCTCTAAGGTGCCATTTGCACAACTGACCTCATACATTACTTATTGGTTTTATAATTTAGCCCAGCCTTTCAGATGCCCGCAGGATGTCACCTGCTCATGGGCATTATTATCTCCAGTTTATAAATAAGGGAAGGAGACTTAGAGGAGTCAGTGCAGGGGATTTTACAGAGTCACACAACCAGCAAATGGGACACTATAATGAAGGTTTTCTCACTCTAAATTCTGAGCTCTTTCTATTCCCACTCTTGCTCTCATAGTTAGGAGACTCCCATTTTATTGCCCCCCTTATTGTATGATCACATCTGGAATATGCTATGTTGTTAGATAAGCTTGGACCATGATAACACAGAAGCTTAAGAAAAGCCAAATAAATAAAGGAGGTGTCAAACAAAGAAGGAGCATGGGGATGTTGTGTCCCTCCTACCATCTTGGGAAAAAATTAATGATTTAGTGATATGCAGGACTTGAAGTAGAGGTGCAAAAGCTGATGCAGTGACCAGTACCACTCTCTGGCTCGATTCCCAGGCTGGGTGACATCTTTATTCATCATACTCTTGCTGGAGCATCTCTCTCACTGATGAATGGCTGTTTGGCTAGGTGACAGAGGCTATTGTTCCATCATCAATAGCATTTGGAGGTGAGGGGCTTGGAAGGAGGTCTGGAATGCAAGCAAGAGCAACCCCATACAATGGCTTGCACTGGATTCATCATTAATCTAAAAATAAAGTTTGATCAATAGATTAAAAATGCAATTAGGAGTGGTGTGTATGCCATTCTGGCACATGCTATATTTTCTCTTTCCACCTCCGCTCATGCCCTGAAGATTTTTTTGAGTCCCCAGCCTCCGACAGATGGCCTCTCTGGACTCTAAAAGTCTTGCTCTGCTAGAATGTTCATCACTGTCTGCCTTGGCCCTGGCAAGTTCTCCTCTTGGGTGAGTTAGTGAGTGTCTCAGACCACATCTCACCTCCAAGGAGCAGGGGGAGATAGGAGTCATCTTGTAGCTGCCCTTGGTCCAGCTAACTCACTTCTGCTGTGCAACACATTCAAAACAAACACTGCAAAAGTTGAAATTAACTCTGTAAGGCCAAGGCCCAGATTTATAATAAACATTTGGTTAAGTCCTCATTGAGCCACGTGTATATTATGGTTCGGGTCTTGGACTGGGAAGGTGGTATGGGGAATAAGTGTATGAAGTCAAACACTGCAGCCTGGTACCAAAGGGGGCCAACTCCTTTCCTTCTTCCCTGATTCTGGGGAAAATTTGAGGCATGGCCTAATGGTGCTCATGTGATGTGGAATTTATCAGTGTCTTGGGTAGAGGTTCTGGGAAAGGAATAGCCTAAGTTCCCTGGGACAAGGTGGGAAGAAGAGCAATGACCACACTGCCTCCTTGACTTCACACAGCCTGTGGGACCCAGATGATGGTCTTCTGCCTTTTTCTAGAAGACATGGTTTGCCACTTTCCCAGGCAACTGCAGTACCTCAGCTTTTGGTAGTTAATCTCCGTGTGTCCCAGCATTTCAGTTTCATTGCCACACCTCATTTACAGCATTGTGTAAGTATTCCCAAGGACCCTTGCCTACGCATCAAGAGAGTCTGTCCACAATGAGGAAGCTATTCTAGCCTCTGCCTCCCAGTGTCTTATTGCATTCTGTGGGCCTATCAGTAGGAAATTTGGGACAGTTCTACCTTACACTTTGGTGGGAAAGGGAATGGAAAGTTACCAGGGGGACCGGCTTAAGTCAGGATGACCAGGGGACCCGTGAAGGCAGCTTGAGCCGACTTGGCTTCTTTCATAATCTCTTGTCCTCACCAGAAGATTGAGATGGGACCTACTGCTAAGGAAATAAGCAAGTCAAATCTTCCTAAAGAGATTCTTAAAAATAGCTCTGTACAAACTATACTATAGAAAAACATCCAGAGAGAAATGACTTATTATTATTTCTTATTATATTTAAAGGACTCATTCTGGGGTTATAAATAAATTTTTCATCACTCACTTGAAGGTAGTAAAGTTTGTAAATTTTTTTTACTCTCAAGTTTTATGTCCCTGCTTGCCTTTTTTCTTTCATCTAGCTTGTGTCTTGCTTTACCTTACCTACTACCAGTTGGTGTGTGTTTAAGGAATGAGAAATAATTTTAATATTTGCCAAGGTAAAATATAATTAGGTTGGTAAATCTGCTATTTAAAAGGGCATGAATAAAATCCCCAGACTAAATAGAAATTATTTCTGGATTGACTTCTGTTTTCAATTATTTCTGTTATCTATCTCTTCTATTACCATGGGTAATCAGAAGTTGATCATATTTTCCAAAAAACCCAAGCCAAAACAGAGCAGAATAAACAATAAAACACAACCAGGGGACAAGGTGGGAAGAAAAAAAAAACTCTGGATGGGCCATATAGGTGTACTCTGTTTATCATCACTCTCTTTATCTGTCTGTCCATCCACCCATCCATCCATCCAGTGTTTATTATCTATATATGCAAGGTGTGATTCTGGGAACTGTACACAGGGTAGAAATCCCACATGCTTTAATGCCACACTGCCCTGAGTTACAATCTTAGCTACAAATTTATCCTGGTTATATGATCTACAAAGCTCATAATCTCTGCAGCCTCATGTTGCTTATCTCTGTAACAGATTTCCAAATCCCTTCCTCATATGGTTGCTAAATATCTGGAACAATACCTTGTACCTAAAGTTTCCATAAATACTAGTTGTTCTTCTTGTTTTGCTCTTCCTTATCTAGTTCCTGATGGCCTCTCTGGACTCTAAAAGTCTTGCTCTGCTAGAATGTTCATCACTGTCTGCCTTGGCCCTGGCAAGTTCTCCTCTTGGGTGAGTTAGTGAGTGTCTCTTTCAAGAAAAGTTACTTTAAAATGGAACTCACCATGGCCTTCCCATCATGCCACTTTAAGAGAAGTAATTGAAGAAAAGTACAGTGAACAATACGGCAAATAAGAGGGCTCAGGGTATCTTGGATGTTAATGTTTTCCAAGGATTCCTCAGCTCTTCAGAAGATGACACTTAGAACAGGAGAATCCTGGGTGCTTGGTCAAGCCAAACATTGATGAGATATCACCTGGGTATTCCATTACACTGGGCTGGTCTCTGGAAGCTGCCGCCTAGGATCTCCATTATGCTAGATGGAGCCATCTTGGGTAGCACCATCCCATTAGATATGTGGACTTGAACTTCAGCAACAGGTATGGTTTCCCATTTCCATCTCAGAATCTGTCAGGATTAAACTCATCATGCTACCCCATCTGGATTGCTTCAGTGACTGCTAAATGCATTCTATCCTTAACTGGACTTTCATCCCATCTGGTTCTTTTCTTTTTAATTTTATTTATTTATTTTTGTCAGAGAGGGGGAGAGAGAGAGAGAGAGAGAGAGAGAGAGAGAGAACAAGCAGGGGGAGAGGCAGGCAAATGGGGAAGCAGTCTCCATGCTGAGCAAGGAGCCCGATGCTGGACTTGATCCCAGGACTCTGGGATTATGACCATGAAGACAGACAGTTCACTGACAGAACCACCCCATCTGGCTCTTTTCATACTGCATTCCAATGTTTCTTAACCCAGGGTTTCTTGCATGACTGATATTTGGCGTGGACAACTCTTTGTTTGGGAGGCTGTTCAGTGCATGTTTAGCAGTGCTTCTGGTTTCTACTCATGGGATACCAGTTAATACTTCCTCAATTATGACAACCAAAAGTGTCTCTAGATATTTACAAATATTTCTGGGGAGGGGGGTAAGAATTGACCCTGGTTGAGAACAACTCTTGTAAATAACCTATGCTTTCCATTGTGCCCTCTGGAAATGTCATTAGGAAACTCATCTCTACATTCTCTGAATATTCCTGTCTCCTTTCTCCAATTTAAATTTGCTATTCCTTGGCTGTCTCAAATGCAGACTCTTTCTTCTCCCACATCTTACCTACCTAAAGGCTAGGAGGTGAATAGGTATCTTCTTGCTCTCCAGTGCTGCACTGAAACAGGCATTTCCATCCTGCCAACAAAAATCTGCTCTTTTTGAAGCTTATGCCATCTAGTAAAGTTATGCTTTTCTACTTCTTGATGCATCATCATTGAATGTCCCATCTCTGGGTTCATGGGAGCATTCAGGACCTTACTTCTTACTGGCTTATTCTCTTATTCTTCTAAATTCTCTCTTCATTCTACTTAATTTGGCATCCATATTGATGACTCATCCAACACCATGACCTCTCCATTCCTGATCTCATCTTCACTGACCTTTTAATTTTACAAATAAATGATGAAACACATTATTTACCAGGCACTATTCTTGATCCAAGTGCTATGGGAGGAGTAATGGGATAGACATGATCTCTGCCCTCATAGAGCTTACATAA
Organism: Mustela nivalis; assembly: GCF_964662115.1. Lineage (NCBI taxonomy): Eukaryota > Metazoa > Chordata > Mammalia > Carnivora > Mustelidae > Mustela > Mustela nivalis. Next base: position 150,714,404 of record NC_139020.1, read on the forward strand.
TAAAAGTGGAGAGGTGCAAACAATAAGCAAGCAAGCAACATTTAATTTTGATAGTTGCTATTAAAGGAAGAAGTAGGCTGTTGCAGAGAGGGAATGATAGGGTGAAGTGATGACTTTGCACAGGAGGATGAAGGACGTTCTCTCTGAGATGGTGAGTGTTGAGTTGAGACCTGAAAGATGAAAAGAGGTTGACCACACAAAAAGCCAGGGGAGGAGCAATTCCAGAAGAGAACATAAGTCCAAAAAGGCTTTGGGATGGTAATGAGCATAGGGTGTCCAAGGAATGAAAGTTGGAGAGTGGTTAGAGCTGTGAATGGAGATGGAGTACTGAATCTCATAGATTTGTGAGGTGTATGTGCATGCCTCCTTTGATCTGGTTGTTTCTTATGCACACAAAATGGAGCTGATCATTCTTCTCAGTTTATTATACCCTATCATTGCTGGTCTTTGTTACTCTTTAAAAAAATTTAAAAATACAGTATTTTCCCCTTTTATTTCCAATTTCTAATTCAACCCCCCATCTACTATATATTTCAAATTGTATATGCAGCTTCTATTGTTCTTGTTGAAAAGTTCAACAAGATTTGTTTACTTTGATGCTTTGTGTATAATTTTTTCCTGCTCAGGAACTAGCATCTTGTATTTGTCTTCTGTATTTTGAGATTTTAAAGTGATGGGTCTTGGTGTGGTTCTATTTTTATCTCCTGTGCTGAGTACTCTGTGAGCCGTTCAATTTGGAAATGTAAATCTTTCAGTGCTGATACATTTTCTTGATGATTTCTTTCCATCTATGTTCTCTTTACAGAGTGCCTGCTGTTTGGAGTTGGACCTCTTAGATTATCAATCTCTTTGCCTTTTGCCTCACTTCCTGGGAAGTTTTCTCAACTTTATCTGCCAACATTTCCATTGGGTTTCTCATTTTTGTTGTTGTATTTTTAATTTCCAAAGGGCTTTTTTTTTTGTTCTCTGAATATTTTATAAGCATTCTGCTGTTGTTTTATAGATAGTATTTTCTCTTAAGATATTAACAGTAATTTTTGAAAGTTTAATTCTTCCTACATATTTTGTTTTCTCTCTGATTTTTCCTCTGTATTTTTATTTTGTTTTTTAGTATTCCTTTTACAAGATTTCCTCAGTTATCTTATCAACTTTGGTTGTCTCTTGGTATTAAGAGCAACATCAAAGGTCTCATTTGAAGTTTTATGCTGTCATTCACAGCTTTCACCATGGGTGAAGATTGTACTGTTCGCTGGAACTCCTGATATCAGTATCTTTAGATATTTTCTAGTAGACTAGCTAGATTCCTTAAAGAAGGAGTTTAAGCATCCTGGTTGGAGGATTTTTAAAAAATTTTTAATAAACATGTATTTTTATCCCCAGGGGTACAGGTCTGTGAATCACCAGGTTTACACACTTCACAGCACTCACCAAAGCACATACCCTCCCCAATGTCCATAACCCCACCCCCCTTCTCCCAACCCCCCTCCCCCAGCAACCCTCAGGTTGTTTTGTGAGATTTAGAGTCACTTATGGTTTGTCTCCCTCCCAATCCCATCTTGTTTCATTGATTCTTCTCCTACCCACTTAAGCCCCCATGTTGCATCACCACTTCCTCATATCAGGGAGATCATATGATAGCTGTTTTTGTCTGCTTGACTTATTTCGCTAAGCATGATACGCTCTAGTTCCATCCATGTTGTCGCCAATGGCAAGATTTCATTTCTTTTGATGGCTGCATAGTATTCCATTGTGTATATATACCACATCTTCTTTGTCCATTCATCTGTTGATGGACATCAAGGTTCTTTCCATAGTTTGGCTATTGTGGACATTGCTGCTATAAAACATTCGGGTGCATGTGTCCCTTTGGATCACTACGTTTGTATCTTTAGGGTAAATACCCAGTAGTGCAATTGCTGGGTCATAAGGCAGTTCTATTTTCAACATTTTGAGGAACCTCCATGTTGTTTTCCAGAGTGGCTGCACCAGCTTGCATTCCCACCAACAGTGTAGGAGGGTTCCCCTTTCTCCACATCCTCGCCAGCATCTGTCATTTCCTGACTTGTTGATTTTAGCCATTCTGACTGGTGTGAGGTGATATCTCATTGTGGTTTTGATTTGTATTTCCCTGATGCCGAGTGATATGGAGCACTTTTTCATGTGTCTGTTGGCCACCTGGATGTCTTCTTTGCAGAAATGTCTGTTCATGTCCTCTGCCCATTTCTTGATTGGATTATTTGTTCTTTGGGTGTTGAGTTTGCTAAATTCTTTATAGATTTTGGACACTAGTCCTTTTTCTGATATGTCGTTTGCAAATATCTTCTCCCATTCTGTCAGTTGTCTTTTGATTTTGTTAACTGTTTCCGTTGCTGTGCAAAAGCTTTTGATCTTGATGAAATCCCAATAATTCATTTTTGCCCTTGCTTCCCTCGCCTTTGGCGATGTTCCTAGGAAGATGTTGCTGCGGCTGAGGTCGAAGAGGTTGCTGCCTGTGTTCTCCTCAAGGATTCTGATGGATTCCTTTCTCACATTGAGGTCCTTCATCCATTTTGAGTCTATTTTTGTGTGTGGTGTAAGGAAATGGTCCAATTTCATTTTTCTGCCTGTGGCTGTCCAATATTCTGAACACCATTTATTGAAGAGGCTGTCTTTTTTCCATTGGACATTCTTTCCTGCTTTGTCGAAGATTAGTTGACCATAGAGTTGAGGGTCTATTTCTGGGCTCTCTATTCTGTTCCATTGATCTATGTGTCTGTTTTTGTGCCAGTACCATGCTGTCTAGATGATGACAGCTTTGTAATAGAGCTTGAAGTCCGGAATTGTGATGCCACCAACTTTGGCTTTCTTTTTCAATATTCCTTTGGCTATTCGAGGTCTTTTCTGGTTCCATATAAATTTTAGAATTATTTGTTCCATTTCATTGAAAAAGATGGATGGTACTTTGATAGGAATTGTATTAAATGTGTAGATTGCTTTAGGTAGCATAGACATTTTCACAATATTTATTCTTCCAATCCAGGAGCATGGAACATTTTTCCATTTCTTTGTGTCTTCCTCAATTTCTTTCATGAGTACTTTATAGTTTTCTGAGTATAGATTCTGTGCCTCTTTGGTTAGGTTTATTCCTAGGTATCTTATGGTTTGGGGTGCAATTGTAGATGGGATGGACTCCTTAATTTCTCTTTCTTCTGTCTTGTTGTTGGTGTAGAGAAATGCAACTGATTTCTGTGCATTGATTTTATATCCTGACACTTTACTGAATTCCTGTACAAGTTCTAGCAGTTTTGAGTGGAGTCTTTTGGGTTTTCCACATATAGTATCATATCATCTGTGAAGAGTGATAATTTGACTTCTTCTTTGCTGATTTGGATGCCTTTAATGTCCTTTTGTTGTCTGATTGCTGAGGCTAGGACTTCTAGTACTATGTTGAAGAGCAGTGGTGAGAATGGACATCCCTGCCTTGTTCCTGACCTTAGCGGAAAAGCTTTTAGTTTTTCTCCATTGAGAATGATATTTGCAGTGGGTTTTTCATAGATGGCTTTGATGATATTGAGGTATGTGCCCTCTATCCCTACACTTTGAAGAGTTTTGATCAGGAAGGGATGCTGTACTTTGTCAAATGATTTTTTAGCATCTATTGAGAGTATCATATGGTTCTTGTTCTTTCTTTTATTGAGGTGTTGTATCACATTGACTGATTTGCAGATGTTGAACCAACCTTTCAGCCCTGGAATAAATCCCACTTGGTCATGGTGAATAATCCTTTTAATGTACTGTTGAATCCTATTGGCTAGTATTTTGGTGAGAATTTTCACATCTGTGTTCATCAAGGATATTGGTCTATAGCTCTCTTATTTGATGGGATCCTTGTCTGGTTTGGGGATCAAGGTGATGCTGGCCTCATAAAATGAGTTTGGATGTTTTCCTTCCATTTCTATGTTTTGGAACAGTTTCAGGAGAATAGGAATTAGTTCTTCTTAAATGTTTGGTGGAATTCCCCCGGGAAGCCGTCTGGCCTTGGGCTTTTGTTTGTTTGGAGATTTTTAATGATTGTTTCAATCTCCTTACTGGTTATGGGTCTGTTCAGGCTTTCTATTTCTTCCTGGTTCAGTTGTGGTAGTTTATATGTTTCTAGGAATGCATCCATTTCTTCCAGATTGTCAAATTTGTTGGCGTAGAGTGGCTCATAGTATGTTCTTATAATTGTTTGTATTTCTTTGGTGTTAGTTGTGATCTCTCCTCTTTCATTCATGATTTTATTTATTTGGTTCCTTTCTCTTTTCTTTTTGATAAGTCTGGCCAAAGGTTTATCAATTTTATTATTTCTTTCAAAGAACCAGCTCCTAGTTTCGTTGATTTGCTCTATTGTTTTTTTGGTTTCTATTTCATTGATTTCTGCTCTGATCTTTATGATTTCTCTTCTCCTGCTGGTCTTAGGGTTTCTTTCTTGTTCTTTCTCCAGCTCCTTTAGGTGTAGGGTTAGGTTGTGTACCTGAGACCTTTCTTGTTTCTTGAGAAAGGCTTGTACCGCTATATATTTTCCTCTCAGGACTGCCTTTGTTGTGTCCCACAGATTTTGAACCATTGTATTTTCATTATCATTTGTTTCCATGATTTTTTTCAATTCTTCTTTAATTTCTCGGTTGACCCATTCATTCTTTAGAAGGATGTTGTTTTGGGGCACCTGGGTGGCTCAGTGGGTTAAGCCGCTGCCTTCAGCTCGGGTCATGATCTCAGGGTCCTGGGATCAAGTCCCACATCGGGCTCTCTGCTCAGCAGGGAGCCTGCTTCCTCCTCTCTCTCTCTCTGCCTGCCTCTCCGTCTACTTGTGATTTCTCTCTGTCAAATAAATAAATAAAATCTTAAAAAAAAAAATAGAAGGATGTTGTTTAGTTTCCATGTATTTGGGTTCTTTCCAAACTTCCTCTTGTGGTTGAGTTCTAGCTTCAGAGTATTGTGGTCTGAAAATATGCAGGGAATGATCCTAATCTTTTGATACTGGTTGAGTCCTGATTTAGGACCGAGGATGTGATCTATTCTGGAGAATGTTCCATGTGCACTACAGAAGAATGTGTATTCTGTTGCTTTGGGGTGAAATGTTCTGAATATATCCGTGATGTCCATCTGGTCCAGTGTGTCGTTTAAGGCCTTTATTTGCTTGTTGATCTTTTGCTTCAATGATCTGTCCATTTCAGTGAGGGGGGGTGTTAAAGTCCCCTACTATTTTTGTATTACTGTCAATGTGTTTCTTTGATTTTGTTATTAATTGGTTTATATAGTTGGCTTCCCATGTTGGGCATAGATATTTAAATTGTTAGATCTTCTTGTTGGACAGACCCTTTGAGTATGATATAGTGTCCTTCCTCATCTCTTATTATAGTCTTTGGCTTAAAATCTAATTGATCTGATATAAGGATTGCCACTCCTGCTTTCTTCTGATGTCCATTAGCATGGTAAATTCTTTTCCATCCCCTCACTTTAAATCTGGAGGTGTCTTCAGGCTTAAAATGAGTTTCTTGGAGGCAACATATAGATGGGTTTTGTTTTTTTATCCATTCTGATACTGTGTGTCTTTTGATTGGGGCATTTAGCCCATTAACATTCAGGGTAACTATTGAGAGATATGAATTTAGTGCCATTGTATTGCCTGTAAGGTGACTGTTGCTGTATATTGTCTCTGTTCCTTTCTGGTCTATTACTTTTAGGGTCTCTCTTTGCTTAGAGGACCCCTTTCAATATTTCCTGTAGAGCTGGTTTGGTGTTTGCAAATTCTTTCAGTTTTTGTTTGTCCTGGAATCTTTCTACCTCTCCTTCTATTTTCAGTGATAGCCTAGCTGGATATAGTATTCTTGTTTTTCTCGTTTAGTGCTCTGAAAATATCATGCCAGCTCTTTCTGATCTGCCAGGTCTCTGTGGATAAGTCAGCTGCCAATCTAATATTTTTACCATTGTATGTTACAGACTTCTTTTCCTGGGCTGCTTTCAGGATTTTCTCTTTGTCACTGAGACTTGTAAATTTTACTATTAGGTGCTGGGGTGTGGACCTATTCTTATTGATTTTGAGGGGCGTTCCCTTAACCTCCTGAATTTTGATGCTTGTTCCCTTTGCCATATTGGGGAAATTCTCCACAATAATTCTCTCCAGTATACCTTCTGCTCCCCTCTCTCTTTCTTCTTCTTCTGGAATCCCAATTATTCTAATAATCCCAATTATTCTAATGTTGTTTCGTCTTATGGTGTCACTTATCTCTCGAATTCTCCCCTCATGGTCGAGTATCTGTTTGTCCCTCTTTTGCTCAGCTTCTTTATTCTCTGTCATTTGGTCTTCTATATCACTAATTCTTTCTTCTGCCTCATTTATCCTAGCAGTGAGAGCCTCCATTTTTGATTGCACCTCATTAATAGCTTTTTTGATTTCAACTTGGTTAGATTTTAGTTCTTTTATTTCTCCAGAAAGGGCTTTTATATCTCTTGAGAGGGTTTCTCTAATATCTTCCATGCCTTTTTTTGAGCCCAGCTAGAACCTTGAGAATTGTCATTCTGAACTCTAGATCTGACATATTACCAATGTCTGTATTGATTAGGTCCCTAGCCTTTGGTACTGCCTGTTGTTCTTTTTTTTTGTGGTGAATTTTTTCGTCTTGTCATTTTGTCCAGATAAGAGTATATGAAGGCGCAAGTAAAATACTAAAAGGGGGGGGCACCTGGGTGGCTCAGTGGGTTAAGCCTCTGCCTTTGGCTCAGGTCATGATCTCAGGGTCCTGGGATCGAGTCCCGCATCGGGCTCTCTGCTCAGCAGGGAGCCTGCTTCCCCCTCTCTCTCTGTCTGCTTCTCTGCCTACTTGTGATCTCTCTCTCTGTCAAATAAATAAATAAAATCTTTAAAAAAAAATACTAAAAGGGTGGCAACAACCCTTTTATGCTTTAATCAAATCAGAAGAGATCCCAAATCGTGAGGGGGAGAAAGGGGATAAAAAGAGGTTCAAAAAGACAGAAAGAAAAAAAAGAAATAAAAAAGAAAAGAAAAGAATTAAAAAAAGAAAACGAATAAAGAAAAATATAAAAAAGAAAAAATATATATATTAGATAAACTAGTTAAAAAACGTTAAAAAAGAAAAGGGTAAAAGTTAAAAAATAATTTTAGCAGAAGAAGAAAAAAAATAAAAAAGAAAAAAATTAAATTAACTGCAAGACTAAAAAAATCACAGGGAGAAAGCCATGAGTTCCGTGCTTTGCTTTCTCCTCCTCTGGAAATCTGCTGTTCTCCTTGGTATTGAAATCGCACTCCTTGGTAGGTGAACTTGGTCTTGGCTGGATTTCTTGTTGATCTTCTGGGGGAGGGGCCTGGTGTAGTGCTTCTCAAGTGTCTTTGCCCCAGGTGGAATTGCACCGCCCTTACCGGGGGCCGGGCTGAGTAATCCGCTGGGGTTTGCTTTCAGAAGCTTTTGTTCCCTGAGCGCTTTCCGTAGAGTTCCGGAGGACGGGAGTACAAATGGCATGCTCCTGGTCTCCTGCCCCGAGGAGCCGAGATCCCGGGGCCCCACTCCTCAGTGTGCCCTCAGAGAACGGCGCCCAGTTACTCCCGTCTGCCTGACCTCCGTTGGCTCTCTGAGCTCATTGAGCCTGCGGCTGGCTCAAGGTAACACCCAGCTATGAGCTTACTGTCGGCTCTGTCTCTGTAGCTGGCCTTCCCGTTCCAATACCCGCAAGCTCTGCGACACTCAAGACACCCCCGGTCCTTCTGTGACCCTGCGGGACCTGAGGCCACGCTGACCCCACGTTGGCTTTGCCCCGGTTTAGCCTCTGGAGCAATGTCCCTCAGCGGAACACACTTTTAAAAGTCCTGATTTTGTGGTCCGTTGCTCCGCCGCTTGCAGGGAGCTAGCCCCTCCCCCCGGGGGTCTATCTTCCCGTCACTTTGGATTCACTTCTCCGCCGGTCCTACCTTTCAAAAAGTGGTTGTTTTTCTATTTCCAGAATTGTTGTTCTTCTTCTCTTCGATCTGCCAATGGATTTGCAGGTGTTTGCAATCTTTAGATAAGCTATCTAGCTGATCTCCTGCTAGTGAAGTAGTCTCAGCCTGCTACTTCTCTGCCATCTTGACTCCCCACTCCCTGGTTGGAGGATTTATCCTAACCGACAGTATCCTGGGAATTGAGGCAGATTGAGAAGTATGGGGAAGGAGGGTAGAGTTTCAACTGCTAGTGTGGATCTTTTAGTTAATGCCATATTTTGAGTACAGTAAGTTTGTCTCTTAATTGTTCTTGGTGCTTCAATCCAGAGATCCCTTCTTTCACTCTCAGTAGAGCACACTGGTTCTCAGATCTGTGGACACTTAGGAGTCACTGAGGTTTTTTCAGAGGGTCAGAAAGATCAAAACTGTTTTCTTAACAATACCAACACTTCATTTACCTTCTTTAATCTCATTTTCCCTTTAATGTAGAGTGAAATTTTCCAGTGGCTACCTGATGTGTGGTATTTCAACGGGCCAAATGTGGAAGTGTATAGAAGACTATTTTATATTAAGCTAGATTCGTAAAAAAGATTTTATTTATTTATTTGAGAGATAAATAGAGAGCACCAGCATTGGGAGCGAGGCAGAAGGAGAGGGAGAGAGAGAAGCAGACACCACTGCTGAGCAGGGAGCCAAATGTGGGGCTCCATCCCAGGACCCTGGGATCATGACCTAAGCTGAAGACTTAGACACTTAATGACTGAGTCAACCAGGTGCCCCTGTACTAAGATAGATTTTAAAGAGATTAAAAAAAATGTAAAACAGTGCCACTCTTTTCAGACTTTTTAAAATTTAGAATATATTTATTTTTCTTAATATTTTTAAATGACTCACTTTTTTTAAAAAATATTTTTTTAAAGATTTATTTATTTATTTGACAAAAATCACAAGTAGGCAGAGAGGCAGGCAGAGAGAGAGGGGGAAGCAGGCTCACGCTGAGCAGAGAGCCTGACATGGGGCTCGATCCTAGGACCCCGGGGCCATGACCCGAGCCGAAGGCAGAGGCTCTAACCCACTGAGCCACCCAGGCACCCCATGACTCACTTTTAAAAAAGATTTTACTGATTTATTTGAAGGAGAGAGAGTGCAGAGCAAGAAAGAGAGAGAGAGAGTGTGTGCAGGACCTGGGGAAAGAGGTAAAGGGAGAGGGAGAGCTGGGTTCCTTCTGAGCAGGAACTGATGTGGGGCTTGATCGCAGAACTCTGGGATCATGAACTGAGCCAAAGCGGACACTTAACTGACTGAGACACCCAGGTGCCCCTAAATGACTCAGTTTTAATTTCTCACATGATAAATATCAATATATGTAATTCTTATATGATCTCTTTGGAGCCCTCAATAATTTTGAAGATTGTGAGGTAGTTCTGAGATTAAATATTTGAGAACCATTGCTCTAAAGAATGGTCAGTTGAAACTGGGGGAAATATCTAATGATTCCAACTTTTTTTGTGACTATGAGATGCATTTTCTTTTCTTCTCGCTTTCATTACTTCCTTTAAGAGGTTTCTATGCCATACACAGCAAAGTGGAGAAACAGGCAGAACCTGTATCCCTGAAGATATTGCTAAACTCATGAATCAACCAGCCCTGAAGGCTGGTCTACCTTTGAAGATGCTTCCTGTTACATGAGATAATTTTCTTTTTTTGGTAGGAGGTGGTTGTTAATTATGGCTGAAAATCTAATGGAGGCCAAGAGAGAAGAGTCTTTCAAGGCCAGGAGTAATTGACTCTGTAGAAGATGAGCATTGAACTTCATCCCAGGATTTGGCTGCACAGAGGCAATAGGTGATCTTGACAAATCATTTCCCGTAGAGTGGTGGTGCATACTGGACCAGTGTGGCTTCTGGTGTACCTCTTCTCCTACTGTTGTTCCTTTGACTTTTTTCCATTTTCTTATCTTCCTTCTCTATCATACCACAAATGTTGGGGTTCTTGTCAGCGCATCTCAGACTTTCTTTTCTTTCTGTTCTTTAATGCCATTATTTCCCAAAGGGTTAAGTGTGATTTTATTCTGGTGTTGTTACAGATTTATATTTCCAGCTCAGATCTCTCTACATTCTAGATTCATGTATCCAACTACTTACCTGACATCTGCAGCTGAATATTTCCTAGACATGTCAAATTTAACCTGTCCAAATCAGATGTCTTGATCTGCTCCCCAGGTGCCTTGCTGCCTTCCTGGCTGTCTCCTTCCCAGTTCACAAAGCCACCATTCACCCATTCACCATTCTGCTTGGGCCAGAAACCAAGTCTCAGTCTTGTTTTCCCTTTCCCTCATTCCCTGTTTATAATCCATTAGGAAGTTTTATTTGTTTCAATCTGCAAAATATAAGTGGAGTCCAGTTTTTTCTCCTTGTCCAACACGATTTTCTTGGCCCACAACATTAACATCTCATGCCTGCATTATTGTGAAAGCCTCTTAGTTGGCCCTGTTCCATTCTTTCTCTATGTCCACTCTTGCTGTCCTGGGGTGAAAGATAGCAGTCAGACTGCTCTTCTAATTAAATGCATTGTAGATCATGTAGCTCTTCCTGCTTTAAATCCTTCAACTACTTTCATTTTTGTAATAAAATCTAGACCCCCTTCCCATGACCATAAGCCCTACATGCTCTGGCCCCTGTCATTGGCTCCAGACTTATTGTATATGATCTTCATCCTTACTGATCTCAGCCTAACTCTACTGGTCTTACTTTTGTTTCTTTTTTAAATTGATTATTTTTATTAACATATAATGTATTATTTGCCCCAGAGGTATAGGTCTGTGAATCATCAGGCTTACACACTTCACAGCACTCACCATATCAGATATCTTCTCCAATGTCCATAACCCAACCACCCTCTCCACATCCCCACTCTCCCCAGCAACCCTGTTTGTTTTGTGAGATTAAGAGTCTCTTATGTTTTTTTCCCCCCTGATCCCATCTTGTTTAATTTTTTCCTTCCCTACCCACAAAATCCCCGACTCTGCCTCTCAAATTTCTCATATCAGGGAGATCATATGATAAGTATCTTTCTCTGTTTGACTTATTTTGCTTAGCATAATACCCTCTAGTTCCATCCACATTGTTGCAAATGGCAAGATTACATTTCTTTTGATGGCCGCATAGTATTCATGTATGTGTGTATGTATGTATATATATATATATATGGAAAGAACCTAGATGTCCATCAACAGATGAGTGGATAAAGAAATATATATATATATATATATATATATATATATATATATATATATATAAACTTTGGCTGCTGTTTATTTGCCTGCTGTGGACATTACTGCTATAAACATTCAGGTGCACATGCCCCTCAGATCACTACATTTGTATCTTTAGGGTAAGTACCCAGTAGTGCAATTGCTGGGTTGTAGGGTAGCTCTATTTTCAACTTTTTGAGGACCCTCCATGCTGTTTTCCAGAGCAGCTGCACCAGCTTGCATTCCCACCAACAGTATAGGAGGGTTCCCCTTCCTCCACATCCCCTCCAACACCTGTCATTTCCTGACTTGTTAATTTTAGCCATTCTGACAGGTGTGAGGTGGTATTTCATTGTGGTTTTGATTTGTATTTCCCTGATGACGAGTGATGTTGAGCACTTTTTCATGTGTCTGTTTGCCATCTGGATGTTTTCTTTGCAGAAGTGTCTCTTCATGTCTTCTGTCCATTTCTTGATTGGCTTATTTGTTCTTTGAGTGTTGAGTTTGATCAGTTTTTTATAGATTTTGGACACTAGTCTTTTATCTGATATGTCGTTTGCAAATATCTTCTCTCATTCTGTCAGTTGTCTTTTGGTTTTGTTGACTGTTTCCTTTGCTGTGCAGAAGCTTTTGATCTTGATGAAGTCCCAATAGTTCATTTTTGCCCTTGCTTCTCTTGCCTTTGGTGATGTTTCTAGGAAGAAGTTACTGTGGGTGAAGTCAAAGAAGTTATTGCTTGTGTTATCCTCAAGGATTTTGATGGATTCCTGTCTCACATTGAGGTCTTTCATCCATTTTGAGTCTATTTTTGTGTGTGGTGTAAGGAAATAGCCCATTTTCATTTTCTGCATGTGGCTGTCCAATTTTCCCAACACCATTTGTTGAAGAGACTGTCTTTTTTTCACTGGACATTCTTTCCTGCTTTGTTGAAGATCAGTTGACCATAGAGTTGAGGATCTATTTCTGGGCTCTCTATTCTGTTCCATTGATCTATGTGTCTGTTTTTGAGCCAGTACCATATTGTCTTGATGATGACAGCTTTGTAATAGAGCATGAAGTCTGGAATTGTGATGCCACCAACTTTGGCTTTCTTTTTCAACATGCCTTTGGCTATTTAAAAAAATTTTTTTTTTAAAGGATTATTTATTTATTTATTTGACAGAGAGAGATGACAAGCAGGCAGAGAGGCAGGCAGAGAGAGGGGAGGAAGCAGGCTCCCCGCTGAGCAGAGAGCCCCATGCGGGGCTCGATCCCAGGACCTCGGGATCATGACCTGAGCCGAAGGCAGCGGCCCAACCCACTGAGCCACCCAGGCGCCCCACCTTTGGTTATTTGAAGTCTTTTCTGGTTCTACATAAATTTTAGGATTATTAGTTACATTTCTTTGAAAAAAAAGGATGGTATTTTGATAGGGATTGCGTTAAATGTGTAGATTGTTTTAGGTAGCATAGACATTTTCACAATATTTGTTCCTTCAATCCATGAACATGGAGCACATTTCATCTCTTTGCATCTTCCTTCATTTTTTTTCATGAGTACTTTAAGATATTCTGAGTCCAAATTCTTTCCCTCTTTAGTTAGGTTTATTCCTAGGTATCTTATGGTTTTGGGTGTAATTGTAAATGGGATTGATTCCTTAATTTCTCTTTCTTCTGTCTTGTTGTTGGTATTTCTGTGCATTGATTTTTTAAACAAGATTTTATTTATTTATTTGTTTGACAGACAGAGATCACAAGTAGGCAGAGAGGCAGGCAGAGAGAAAGGGGGAGGCAGACTCCCTGCTGAGCAGAGAGTCTGATGTGGGGCTTGATCCCAGAACCCTGGGATCATGACCTGAGCTGAAGGCAGAGGCTTAACCCACTGAGCCCCCCTGGCACCCCTGTGCATTGATTTTATATCCTGACACTTTACTGAATTCCTATACAAGTTCTAGCAGTTTTGGAGTGGAGTCTTTTGGGTTTTTCACATAAAGTATCATATCATCTGCAAAGAGTGATAGTTAGACTTCTTCTTTGCTGATTTGGATGCCTTTAATTTCTTTTTATTGTCTGATTGTTGAAGTTAGGACCTCCAGTACTTTGTTGAATAGCAGTGGTGATAGTGGACATTCCTGCCCTGTTCCTAATCTTAGCGGAAAAGCTCTCAGTTTTTTTCCCCAGAGAATGATATTTGCTGTAGGTTTTTCATAGATGGCTTTGATGATATGTAGGAATGTACCCTCTAACCCTACACTTTGAAGAGTTTTGATCAAGAAAGGATGCTGTACTTTGTCAAATGTTTTTCCAGCATCTATTGAGAGTATCATATGGTTCTTGTTCTTTCTTTTATTAATGTACTGTATCATTGATTGATTTGCAGATGTTGAACGAACCTTGCTGCCCAGGAATAAATCCAGCTTGGTCATGGTGCATAATCCTTAAATGTACTGTTGGATTCTATTGGTTAGTATTTTGGTGAGCATTTTCACATCTGTGTTCATCAAGGATATTCGTCTGTAATTTTCTTTTTTGTTGGGGTCTTTGTCTGGTTTTGGAATCAAGGTAATGATGGCCTCATAAAAGGAATTTGGATGTTTTCCTTCCATTTCTATTTTCTGGAACAGTTTCAGGAGAATAGGTATTAATTCTTCTTTAAATGTTTGGTAGAATTCCCCTGCGAAGTCGTCTGGCCCTGGGCTCTTTTTTGTTTGGAGATTTTTGATGACTGCTTCAATCTCCTTATTGGTTATGGGTCTGTTCAGGTTTTCTATTTCTTCCTGGTTCAGATGTGGTAGTTTCTATGTCTCTAGGAATGCATCCATTTCTTCCAGGTTGTCAAATTTACTGGCGTATAGTTGCTTATAATATGTCCTTATAATTGTTTGTATTTCTTTGATGTTGGTTGTGTTCTCTCCTCTTTCATTCATGATTTTATTTATTTGGTTCCTTTCTCTTTTATTTTTAATAAGTCTGGCCAGGAGTTTATCAATCTTACTAATTTTTTTTCAATGAACAAGCTCCTACTTTCATTGATTTGTTCTACCGTTCTTTTGGTTTCTATTTCATTGATTTCTGCTCTGATCTTTATGATTTCTCTTCTGCTGGGTTTAGTCCTTCTTTGCTGTTCTTTCTCCAGCTCTGTTAGGTTGTATACTTGAGACTTTTCTTGTTTCTTGAGAAAGGCTTATATGGCTATATACTTTCCTATTAGGACTGCCTTTGCTGTATCCCAAGGATTTTGAAAAGTTGTGTTTTCATTTTTATTTGTTTCCATGAAGTTTTTAAAAATTCTTCTTTAATTTCCTGGTTGACCCACTCATTCTTTAGTACGATGTTCTTTAGCGTCCATGTATTTGAGTTCTTTCCAACTTTTCTTTTGTGACTGAGTTCTAATTTCAGAGCACTGAGGTCTGAAAATATGCAGGGAATGATACCAGTCTTTTGGTACTGGTTGAGACCTGATTTGTGGCCCATGATGTGATCTTTTCTGGAGAATGTTTCATGTGCACCAGAGAAGAATGTGTATTCTGTTGCTTTGGGATGGAATGTTTTGAATATATCTGTGAAGTCCATCTTGTCCAGTGTGTCATTTAAGACCTTTATTTCCTTGTTGATCTTTTGCTTCAATGATCTGTCCATTTCAGTGAGGGGGGGTGTTAAAGTCCCCTACTATTTTTGTATTATTGTCAATGTGTTTCTTTGATTTTGTTATTAATTAGTTTATATAGTTGGCTTCCCATCTTGGGCATAGATATTTAAATTGTTAGATCTTCTTGTTGGACAGACCCTTTGAGTATGATATAGTGTCCTTCCTCATCTCTTATTATAGTCTTTGGCTTAAAATATAATTGATCTGATATAAGAATTGCCACCCAAGCTTTCTTTTGATATCCATTAATATTATAAATAGTTTTTCACCTCCTCGTTTTAAATCTGGAGGTGTGTTTGGGTCTAAAATGAGTTTCTTGTTGACAGCATATTGATGTGTTTTGTTTTTTTTAATCCATTCTGATACTGTGTGTCTTTTGATTGGAGCATTTAGCCCATTAACATTCAGGGTAACTATTGAAAGGTATGAATTTAGTGCCATTGTATTGCCTGTAAGGTGACTGTTGCTGTATATTGTCTCTGTTCCTTTCTGGTCTATTACTTTTAGGGTCTCTCTTTGCTTAGAGGACCCCTTTCAATATTTCCTTTAGGGATGGCTTGGTGTTTGCAAATTCTTTTAGTTTTTGTTTGTCCTGGAATCTTTCTACCTCTCCTTCTATTTTCAATGATAGCCTAGCTGGATATAGTATTCTTGGCTGCATATTTTTCTCATTCAGTGCTCTGAATGTATCATGGCAGTTCTTTCTGGCCTGCCAGGTCTCTGTGGATTATTCTGCAGCCAATCTAATATTTCTGCCATTGTATGTTACAGACTTCTTGTCCTGAGCTGCTTTCAGGATTTTCTCTTTGTCACTAACACTTGGAAATTTTACTATTAGATGACAGGATGTGGACCTATTTTTATTTATTTTGAGGTGGGTTCTCTGGCCTCCTGGATTTTGATGCTTATTATCTTTGCAATATTAGGGAAATTCTCTATTATAATTTGCTCCAATATACCTTCTGTCCCCCTCTCTCTTTCTTCTTCTTCTGGAATCCCAATTATTCTAATATTGTCTCATCTTATAGTATCACTTATCTCTTGAATTCTCCCCTCATGGTCCAGTAGTTGTTTGTCTCTCTTTTTCTCAGCTTCTTTATTCTTCATCATTTAGTATTCTATATCAATAATTCTTTCTTCTGCCTCATTTATCCTAGCAGTGAGAGCCTCTATTCTTGATTGCACCCCATTAATACATTTTTTGATTTCAGCTTGGTTAGATTTTAGTTCTTTTATTTCTCCAGAGAAGGCTTTTATTTCTCCAGACAGGGTTTCTCTAATATTCTCCATGCCTTTTTTAAGCCCAGCTATCACCTTGAGAATTGTCATTCTGAACTCTAGACCTGACATATTACCAATGTCTGTATTGATTAGGTCCCCAGCTGTTGGTACTGCCTCTTGTTCTTTTTTGTGTGGTGTTTTTCTGTCTTGTCATTTTTTCCAGATAATAATATATAAATGAGGGTTTGTATATGTATGCTAACCAAGTCAGAAGAGACCTCAAACTGGGGGGAGAAGAAAGGGGATAAAAAGAAAAAAAACAATATATATTAGACTGGTGAATAGAATAGAGCCACCCACTTGATTTTGGGTGTATATTGGTCTCAGAGAAAATACCTCCAAAAATTTAAAGAAAGAAAACATATATGTATAAAAATAAGGGTAAACATGATAAAGGGGTAAAATATTAAAAAAAAAATTCTAAAAAAGGAATTGATAAGATAAGTTGGTTGGAAAAAGAAAGAAGGAAAAAAAAATGAGGAGAGAATGTGCTCAGTCTGGAGACTAGAACAAAGCCCTGTGCTAGATTTAGGGTGTATTTTGGTCTATTAGAAGAAATTGTATCCCAAAATATTTTAGAATCCCCCATATGTATACAAAAAATAAGGTTAAATATAATGAAGGATAAAATATGACTATAATGATAAAGATTAAAAAGGATTTTTTTAGAAAGTTATTGTTAAGATAAACTAGTTAAAAAATGTTAAAAGAGGAAAAAGGAAAAGTTTAAAAAATTAGAATAAGAAAAATTAATTTAAAAAATTTAATTTAATATTGTAAGACTGAAGTATCATGGGGAGAAAGCCATGAATTCCAGGCATTGCTTTCCCCTAGCTCTGGAGTTCCACTGTTCTCCTTGATCTGTGAGCTTGATCTTGGCTGGTTGTTCTTGCTGACTTCTGGGGGAGAGTCCTGTTGTAGTGATTCTCAAATGTCTTTGCCCAAGGTGGAATTGCACTGCCATTGCCAGGGGCCAGGTAAGAAATCTGCTCAAGTTTGCTCTCAGGAGCTTTTGTTCCCTGAATGCTTTCTGTAGAGCTCTGGATGATGGGAATGAAAATGGTGGCCTCCCAATCTCCAGCCCAAAGGAGTCAAGAACTCAGTTCCCCACTCCTCAGTACGCCCTCAGAGAAAAAAGGTCAATCACTCCCATCTCCCTGGTCTCTGGCTGCACTCTGGGCTTGCCCGGCCTGTGACTGAGCATTTCTGTTTCTGGTGCACAGCCCCATTTTGAGTCTCCAAACCCAGCAGATTCCTGCCTCCAGACAAGGAAGGTGAGTCTCCCTGGATCTGCCACTTTTGGGGTTCCAGCTCAAAGAGCAGTGGCCAGACTGTGCTGTGGATCATGGTTTAAGGTAACCCTGAGCTGAGAGTTCACTCTTCAGCTTTGTCTTTGTAGTTGGCTTCCCTGCTCTGATACCTGAGAACTCGGCCACACTAAGACACCCCCAATCTTTCAGTGACTCCATGGGTCCTGAGACCACACTGTCCCTGGAGGGCTCCACCCCCGTTTAGCCTCTGGAGTGATATCCCTCAATGGAGCAGACCTCCACTCCTCCACCACTTGTCAAGAGCTGGCCCCTCCCCCCATTGTCCATCTTCCCATTGCTTCAGATTCATTTCTCCACACATCCTACCTTTCAGAAAATGGTTGATTCTCTGTTCCTAGAATTGCTGTTCTTCTTCTCTTCAATCTCCTATTGATTTTGTCAGTGTTTGGAATGGTTTGGTAACTATCTAGCTGAACTCCTGTGACCTGATGTTATTTCAGTCCACTACTCCTCTGCCATCTTGCCTCTCCTCCTTCCTTTTGTTTCTTAAACAGACTGCCTTCTCTCCTCTGGATGCTTTTCTCATATCTCATGGCTTGGATAACTACTTCTATTCCTTTAATTATACTTCTATTCCTTTAATTCAGCTTAAATGTCATTTCTTTAACAAAGCATTTCCATCTCTTTTTTTTCTTTTTATTTCTTTTCAGCGTAATAGTATTCATTGTTTTTGCACCACACCCAGTGTTCCATGCAATCCATGCCCTCTCTAATACCCACCACCTGGTTCCCCTAACCTCCCAACCCCTGCCCCTTCAAAACCCTCAGATTATTTTTCAGAGTCCATAGTCTCTCATGGTTCACCTCCCCTTCCAATCTCTTTTTCTAAAGTCAGCTTCTTATGTGATGTTCTCTTACTCAGCTCTTTGTTTTGATTTTTAAAATACATTTTCTTGTTTCATAGTGTATGTAATAATCCAGTCACTATATTAAGCTATTTCTAAATATTCTGTGTTTAGTTGCACAGTAACAAGGGTTCCTATTTGCTAAATTCAGGTAAAAGGTGATTCTAATCATGATGTTGGCTCCCTTTATAAAGGGCCAGGAATTTGTTTCTTTGAAGAGTTTAGTAACTCTTAGTAACTCAGGGGAAAAATAACAGGAGAAACACTAGAGGCCATACTGACTCTTGGAGCTCTGGAATAATTATCTTTGAACTTTTCCAACTGAACCCATTAGAGATTGATTTAATAAAGTTGTATCCCTACAAAGATTCAGTCTTTTGTTTTAGATTTATGGGGTATGTTACTGAACTAAGTGTCTTGTGACTTCCCTTCTGATTTTTAATAAAAGTGAATCAATAACCTGTTCCCATTCTTTGAAATCTGCAGCTAAATTTATCTGAAAGGGTCTCCAGAGGGCAGGGAGAGAAGCAAGGACCCAATCCTGGGATTTCTGGCATAAACAGCAGCTTTTGCTGGAAAATGGCAGTTGTTGGAAGGCCAAGTTGATCTTTGAACAGTCACATGATGACTGTGATACCTCAAAGTATATTCGAACCCTGGTGGACACCACCTCTTCTGGCCTCTCAACAGAACAGTGTGTTTTGTACTTTTCTTTTTCTTTTTTTTTTTTTTTTTAAAGATTTTATTTATTTATTTGACAGATAGAGATCACAAGTAGGCAGAGAGGCAGACAGAGAGAAGGAAGCGGGCTCCCCGCCGAGCAGAGAGCCTGATGCGGGACTCGATCCCAGGACCCTGAGATCATGACCTGAGCCGAAGGCAGCAGCTTAACCCACTGAGCCACCCAGGCGCTTTGTTTGTTGTGCTTTGTTTCTAACAGGATTTTGGAGGATGTGGCTCTAGGGACATCTCTTTGTTGGGATGTCACAGAAAGCAAAACCAAAAAACGAGCAGACGGGATATTTCTACGTTTTCTTCCTTTCTTTCTGAGGCAAAATTTTGATATTCATAGGGAAGAAAAGGATAATGTCCTTGGAGGTGTCAAGCCAGGAATGGGTGACAGGAAGCAAGTGTGGCATAAAGTTCTATACAGATTTTAAGGTAGTAATTTATACCCTCAGTTAGCCATTGGTTGTAGTTTGTTCTTGGGAGAGCTCTAAGGAGTAATTATTCATGGATAATGCCCAGAGTGGTTTTTTGGAGGAAGGACAGTTATGAACAGTTAACAGCCAATATTCACAGTAGCAGAGGCATGAGTGCACCTGTGATGAAAAAAAAGATTTGGATAGACACTGACACAACTATGATAGCTCCTGTCCCTGGTGAGGATATCCCTCAAGGCCAATGTTTTTGTTCCTTTGTGCGTGAAGGCCTTTCTGGGCCATCTGGCTTGAGCGGGTCACTCCCTTCCCCTTAGGTTCTTAGCCAGTCCATTGGTATCCCATTGCCATGGACTCTTTGTTCGTCTCTCTCATAAGAGAGAGCTCCTTGAGGCAGGAACCTGCCCTTGTCCACCTTTGTCCCTTGCAGCCTCAGAGGCTAATATTGTCCTCAGCACAGAAAAGGCCTGGGTCCCCTGCCTCAGAGATCTTTGTTGTCTATGCCCTCACTACTGCCCTCTGCTCACTCCACAGGCTCAAATAAAGGTTATTGACTAAATCATGACCTTGTGAGACTTCAATGAACCACATGTGAAAACCAGGCAAAACCCAGCAAAATTGAGAGTCTTCAGTCTTATTTTTTGGTTATACATGCCTTTCAAAGTTTCATACAAACTCTTCTCCCTACCCTCCCAAATGGCTCAATGGAAGACAATTTCTCTGTGCTGCCCTTGGAGGAGAAGCAAACTTAAGAGAGCTTAAAGCTGAATAATTATTTCCATCAGCAGGAGATCAGTACTCTGTATCTGAACTCGACAGGTACTGGGAGAGCCTGACTGTTTAATGTCCTTTAAATGCCATTTGTATGTGTTCAGTGCTGACAGGATCACTTTGGGAGTTAAGGAATGAAAGACCAGTCAGTGGAGAGAAAGAAAAGAAGCAACAGAGACTCAGAAGACTGGGGAACAAGTGATATTTAAGAGAGATTTCAGTGTTTATTGGTAGCTGTTGGGAGCCCAGGGACACACACAGCCTGCCACCGTTGCCCTCCCAACTAGACTTCTGAGCCATCAGAAAAGCTGTTGAGACCCAGAATATGTTAACCTTTTGGGGACATGCTGTGATCATTTCCTGGAGTGAGAGATGGCTGAGTCACAGCTCCCCAGGTGAACATCTCTCCTTGTTTGCAAGAAAAGCAATTTGGGGAGTGCACAAACTTTTCCTGGCCACCTCTGAGGGCTCTGAAGCTGGCAAGGTGGCAAATGAGAGTGTATATGGCCCTCTGTGAGGGTCTAGGGAGGCTGAGAGGCCATGTCAGCCATAGTCTATAAGACAGTTAATGAGGAGGTAAATTGAGTCATCTAGGAGCTTCTAGACTCTCCTTCAATGCCCTTAGGTGTCTTCTGTCTAGACTCAATCCCTTCCTCTTGAAGATTATTTTAACAATAGGATTTCTTTTTAAAATAAAATTCAAATGTGTTAAGCACCTTCATGTGTGAAACCCTTGGCTAATTGCTGGGGAGTCAGAGATCACAGTTTTATAGGGGAGACCCCAGGTGTGTTAATAGTAGATGTGGGCATGGAGCACACAATATCAAGGAAGATGGTGCTCTTTGCTGAGTGGGGCTAGGGGTCCAGACAGGAGACTCTGGTGAGTTTGAAAAGCAAACAGGTAGGGTGAAGGATTTCTGGGCAGGGACTTTGGAAGTCTAAGCTACATCAGGGTTCAGGGCTGTCCAAGCAGTTTGATATGCTGGAGACTGAAGTCTGGGTATACGGACTTGGCTTGAGGTGAGGGATGTGGCTAAAGAGCTTAGTAGAGACCCTGTCAAAGAGCCTTAAAAGATCATCCATATGTAGGGACAAAGGTGCAATGAGGCTTCAGGTTGAGGTTTCTCCATTATCATTGCAATGAATTAGAACTCCCAATGTGGGATTCTAGTAGTCACTGCACTGGTGGGTATTTTCCTAGCTTGGCGAGGAAGATTTCCTAGCTTCCATTTAGTCTGATTCTGAACTAGCTCCGGTCCATACCAACTTTGACTAGTCACTGTGTACTTACTGAACACCTGTTATATGTTGAGATCTCAATCTACCAGCTAAGAAATACCAAAGTATTTCAGGTGATAGAGTCCCGTGGTTCCACTGAGACAGAGCTTCTCTGTGCTCTGCTCATTGTCAGGCATATACCTGGACACAGTCCTAAATCACAGTCCTAAATCACTCCTAAATGCATTCGTCTTCAATCTCTGAAGCTCCAGGAATCCCATGCCACATGCTCAGTGAAGGTTTGATGACTGACTGACCAATACATACAAAATCATTTTGTGAACACAGGTTGGGTGGAAGACGTTTGTGTGTCTCCCATTAATAACAGGTATCCTCTGAAATTGGGGGTGGGATGGTTGACCTGGACTGAGTGAAGTAGATCTGATCTTGCTTTTTCCCTGAATTTTTCTGTGACCTCAGACAGTCCTTGGCTGAAATAAGCCTGTTTTCAGCATCTGTAAGATAAGCTATTTGGATCAGTGCTTCCCAATGTCCCTTCCAGTTCAAATACACTAATATTTTAAGTCTATAAATAGGAATCTCTGGAACTCTGGATTCAAAGCCATTAAAAAAAGTGTGAGCCCTGAGGGTTGTGGCAAAAGACCCAGAAAGAGGATCTGGAGCTTAGAATCAACTTGCACCTTGCTTAGGCCGTGCTTGTTTTTATTCTTTTGTACATATAGACAGGAAAATCCACTCTAGGGTGTTACGGCAATTAATTAGTTAATGTTTGTGAGGTCCAAAGGAACAAAAAGTGCTGCATATAAAAAGTCATATAAATGCTAAGTGTTATTGTTTTGCATCTGATTCTCCCCTGTTCGATTTCAGTTTCATATCAGAGTAGTCATAACGGCATCAGCTGGGGCTCCTCTGGCTAATTATGCTGCCAATAAGAGGGGAAAATTTTCCCTTTTAAATTTCCGTTTTAATTTCTCTCCGCCTCTGACCCCCTCCTCCCTTTTCTCCAGTGCGTTGTTCAGAGTTGCTAACTACTCAGGTGTCAGCAAAAGTTAGCGCCTTTCGTTTTTTCTCCATTCTCATTGCGGTCTGTGGGAGACTGACGCTCACCCCAGAAACTAGCAAATGGTGCTTCGGGGCTTCCAGAGCCAAAGCTCTGGCAGGTATACAAATACATTCCCCAAGGGCTGTTATATGTGTGGGAAGGGTAGAGGCTGGCCCCTCTCCTACCACAGGAAACCACTGTTTAAATGGGATGAGAGGGTAAGACTGTGGTGGTGTTGTAAATTGTGGGACAGTTGATACGAGACAGATTCCTCTGTGTATCAGTTATCTCTTGCCGTGATAATGCCAACCTAAAATTCAGCAGCTTCAAATAATTAGCATTTGCTTAATTTAAGAGGCTGTAGGTTGGTGCTTCAGACTTGGCTCAGTTGGGCGGTTTCTCTGGCCTTTCAGAGTTCTGCTCTCCTGTCTGGGGGTCAGCTGGCTATTGGCCAACAGACAGTATCCTTGGAAAGGCTGGCTGAAGGGACTCATTGCTCATCCTCCAGTTGGCTAGTGTGGATGTGCCATTCCTAGGACATAGCAGAAGTGCAAAAAGGAGAGGGCAAACTTCAAGACCTCTCAAAGAAGGTGGCAGGATACAGACTCTGTTTCTTTAGTGGGAGGGGCTGCAGAATCACACAGCCAAGGGCAGGACACAAGAAGTTGTGAGGATTTGGGGCTGCTAATGCACTCCCTCCATTGCAACATGCTTCAGTCCTGGACTTTTCAGATCTCTGAGGAGCAGGACATTTGCATATTTTCATTTTTAATCAGCTCCCCAGGATATTAGTCAGTGAAAACGACTGGACATAGGCTGACAGTGCCTCCTACGCCCTGCTCTCTTCGCCGAGGACCTCTCATTTATGGTTCCCTGGAGGTAGGTGATAGACACTTGCTCAGTTCTCAGTGAGAGAGCTTCCTCTGCTTCCTCTCCTTCCTCTGCTTCCAGGCATCTGACTAAACCTCTAGTGTCTCTGCAGAGTTATCTATCTGCTCCCTTCAGGGGTTTCTCTTGGACAGTATCAGATGGCCTGTGTCTGCTCTCTTACTGTAATGCTCCCTCTGGTCCCCAGGGAAACATTGACTGGTGGCCTTCTGTCCGGCATCTCTGGCAGCGCAGGCCACCCTGGCCAGCTTCCTCTCCTTCAGCTTGGCTGTCAGCGGCAAGCCAGCCTCGTCCTTCATCTTGGGCTTATTCACGGAGGTGCCAGACAGCAGTCCAGCGTGACCCCACACTATAGGGGGCACGCCTCAGGGAATCACACCGTGGCTTTCTCTGAAGGAATCCACAAAAACCCTCTTCCCCTAGCCAACTCCTGGCTCTTTTATATGAGAGTCCTAGTACGTTGATTTTTGTTTATCTCCTTTATAAATTCCGCAGATGCTCTACCACCTCTTTTGCCTGAGGTAAACCTCCATTTCCTATAGCCTGTTAAACTCCTTGGCGTGACCTGCTGTAGGAAGAATGTTTGGATGAGTCCACAAATGTATATGGTGCACCGGCTGGATGCTGGGCCTTGGGGAAACCAGAAGAATCAGAGCGGGTGCCTACTGTCTTGAGGGGCTCGCAGTCGGCCCAGGAAATGTCACCTTCCTCTCAGTTAACCAGCTTTGACAAGCCAGTCTGGCAGGAAGCTCTTTGAACACATAACAGAGTGCGAGACTTTCACAGTACTCCCTTTGAAGGGAGGGGAGTGGGCACCCCACAAAAATCTTCAACTCTCCCAAATTGAGTGAATGAGAGAAGCTGGGTCTTTTGGTTTTGAGATGAATATTATTTTTTGTTCCTGAAGTAAAGATATTAATAGAAGAGAGTCTCAGTGTCCTTACAGACTAACCCATGAGCAGTCCCAGAGATGTTCCTGTATCTTGTTTCTGGTGGATTTTTAATGTTCCTATTTCCTCAGAAAGGATATTTGGAGCAGCCCTCAGCCCCTACCAGGCTCATCCAAGCTGAGGAATGTGGCGGAGGACAGCCAGACGCCAAAGTGATGTGGGGGTGGGGCTTGTGGGGGCTTGGACCACACGAGATCCATTCTCTAAGGGATCTTGGGGGGTCTGTGTTCCCTGTTACTGGACAACCCTTGGCCAACAGCACTAGGCAGCCACTGGTTCTCTCTGTTCATCCGGAGCCAACACCAGGCCCCAGATTTGGGGCTTTGTGCTGTGCCTCATAACTAGCAGAGGGCGGGTGGTGGAGATCACTTTGGAGTCAGACTGAGCCAGCTTCAACTAAGGCTCTGCTCCTCTCAAGCTCTGTACTTCTGGACATGTCCATTAGCCTCTCTGAATTTCAGTTCCCTTGTCTATTAAAGTGGGGCAGCCCTGTCTACCTTATTGGATTTTGGTGGAGATTAAATGAGAAATCTCATGGGTAAAGTCACCAGACATGGTAGAGGCACCATAAATGTCCTTTCTATCCTTGTCGTGCTGGTGGAGTGCTCTGGGTTTTGGAGAGAAAGGTGAGGACCATGC
The DNA here is from genome assembly GCF_964662115.1 of Mustela nivalis. Classification (NCBI taxonomy): domain Eukaryota; kingdom Metazoa; phylum Chordata; class Mammalia; order Carnivora; family Mustelidae; genus Mustela; species Mustela nivalis. The sequence continues at coordinate 150,739,384 of NC_139020.1, forward strand.
ACTTCCTGTCTGGAGCAGCCAGCACCTGCAGTCTGGGTCAGCGGGGCCAGGCTATGGACAAGCCAGTCTCTTTCCACAGCTTGAGTTAGTGTTAGATATCCTAAATTTTGCAGGCCTAAGCTGTGCAACACCTGGGTTGAGAAGATACGGTAAAGGAGGCCCAGAGAGCTGAAGCCATTTGCTCAGGACCTCACAGCTGATGGGTGGCCCAGCTGCCACTTGTTTGGAGAATAGGGCATGTGACTGTGAAATAGCTCCTGGCTCCCAGGACATAGTTCAGACCTCACTCCTTACCCCAAAAAGTCTGTTACATAGGGGGCAGTAGTCAGTTTCCAAGCCATGAAGCTCTTCTCCCCTCCCTCAACTTAGGTGGCCCTTCTTGTCACTAGTGGGACACCTGTTCCAGACCATAAAGACTGGGAAGGAATGGTCTGGCCTAGGTTTATGGCGCCTCATAGTTCCTCTCGTCTGGTCCCCCTTTTCCCTCTGAAAGTGGGGAATGATCTGAGTTGATGTAAAATGTACTTACTCACTGAGACAGAGAGTTCAGTACTTAGAATGGCAAACCTACTTGAATTCCTCCAAGTTTTGGGTAGTGGCCCCCACTGGCTGTGTCACATGGGCCTGTCCACCCTGATCTCCACTCAGTGCCTGGGCTGTGGACACCTAGCCTGTGCTGGGCCCTGTGGCTGCAATATCTGTGCAGGCAAGGAGGCCAGTTAGCTGCTGAGCACTGGGTCAGCATCAGCTTTCTCAGTTTGTGGGAAGATCTCAAGGGAACCATGACTAACCTAGAGCCAGCTCCATTGCACAGGAAGCCCTTTCCTTGCGCTAAGCAGAGCAGGAAGCTTTAGTTGGATCTTTGCATCTTCCCCTGGTAGGCAGCTAGTAAAGGTGGGAGGTGACTGCAGTAATCCTATAGAAGTGGCAAGGAGAAACAGCTCCAAGATAAACTGTGAGAGGGAGAACACAGATTTCACTATAGCTTTCAAGGTGAGGTTGTAGGAGGCAGAAGAGAGTGAGCAGAAAGACAGAACCCTGGGGAGGGACAGAGAGGCAGAGATGTCGTTACTGAAGTCTAAATAACATGCAAATAGCTTCATGGCTTTTTCTTAAAGCCACATTTTATTTGAAACTCACAAACCTCGGTTCTTATGGTTTCACTGGAGATAATTTGCAAAGGAGACTAAATTCTCCAGTGATGGTATTTCTCAGTGGCTGTGGTCATATTTTCATTCAGGGTAACAAAAAGTCAGATTCCTCACAGTGGTAGTGGCCAGTGGGCTTCCTGAAACCTAGGAAATTCAAAAGCATGAGTGAATGACTTCTGGAAAACATTATTGCTGCAAGTGTAAGGGCAATGCTTCCCTCTTAGTCCAAGTTTCTTTGTTCCTCCTTCCCTGCCCCTCCTCATTCATTCATCGAACATTTATTGAGCATCTACTATCCATCACCTGGGACACAGAGATAAACAAGACAGAAGGGGTCCACATATATCTGGTACAGGAGCGGAGAAGTTGCACTCCGTCATTTGTCTGTTCAATAAGCATTCATGTGGTACCTGATGTTTGAGTCTCTACTCTAGGCATTGGGAATACAGAGGTGAACAAGAGAGATATTGCCTTCGCCTCTATACAGGTAAAAATCTGGGAAAGAGATGTCAAACAAACAAGTTCATAAAATAAAAATATGATGATGTAGTTTGAAGGGGCTTAGTGGTTTAGTTCACCCAGGTATCTTTCCTCATTGGCTCGACTTTCATGAATGTGTTCAACCTCCAACTATGGAAATGCACATGTATGTGTTAGAGTAATTGCAGATATGTGTGCAACAAGGAGAGTGTACATTTTCTCCTTCATTCATTCTCAAGAGGTGGCAGTTTCCTATGGGAAGCACAAACCTCAGGTTAATGTCTTATACTGTCATTGGCCACTCTTCCTTATCACCAAAAAGGCCCAAAGGGTACTTGGGGGTGGCGGGCAGCAGATGTAATGTGCTGTTTAACTGGGGCTCTTCAAGGCTGCATTGTTGGAAATCCAAAGACCAGCTGGGGGACAGTGGATTGCAGCCACAGCTGGGAATTTGGATTTCAGTGGTTTTCGTTATAGTCCCAGTGACTGCAGTCCTAGCCTTGAAACCTGAGTCCTACACCTTCTGGGATAAGGTTCTGACATTTTATGTTAGAAGTAAGATAGGAAGAGCCCCTGCATTCTTTGTTCTTAATGTCCATGGCACAATGAGTTGTCCTAAATGTGCAGGAGGCTGCCACGCCCAGCTCTTTGCAAGCACCCTATAGTAACAAACAGAGGTCTCTAAGACCCTATGCTTACGTTCATCTCCCACAATCCCGGTATTACAGGCAGAGCAGGCCTGGAGCCCCAAAGCCCCCTTCATGACTGTAGCTATTTAGACAAGTTTCTTCCGTCTTCCTCTGTAAACAAAGCTGATCTTTCAGAGTTTTATAAGCACTTAATGATAGATGCCTCATAAAAGTATTTTATTGTCAGTAAGCCACTGAACTCATTGCTGTGCTTAGTTATAGTAGTAATTAGGTCCTGGGTTCTCAGGCCTGCAAATAGAGAATGGTTGGGAAATTTGGGGCAGAATATGTCTTCCAGAGTGGTATAATGGAACTCTCATCCCACGTGTGCTTTCTCAATGGGAGCTTACCATGCCCCGCTCAAGAAGGGTGGCCTCTTTCTTCATCCCCTTCACTGGGTTGACCCCATGACTTCTTGGACCAACGGGATGGTAGAGACAGTGTCAGCGCTGCATGTGGCCCTTAGCCAGCCTGGCAATATCTCTTTTCCACCTCTCAGAACCAGCTGCCATGTAAGAAGTGTGGCTCTCCTGAGACCACCAGATAATGTGCCCCATGGAGAGAGAGAAAGCCAAGGAACAGAAAGGGGTATCAGGCAAGATATGAAGAGGTCATCCTGGAAGTGAACTTCCTAGCCCCGGCTTCTAAATTCCCAACTGAATTCCTGAATTCCCAACCTAGTGAAGTGTGAAAGAAAATAATGGCTGTATTAAGATCCTCACGTTTGGATGTTGTTGGTGACCCAGTTATAGAAAACCATAATAGTCCTTTGTTCCTATTCCAGGTTGTGTGTCTTTTCTTCAGGGCCTCGTTAGTTGTGTTGAATGGAAAAAAGCACAGGCTTTTCCAGCCCAGGTGGTCTGGTGTGTGAGTCTTGACTCAGCCACCTCTTAGCTGAAATTCACACTTCAAGCTCCAGCTTTCTTACCTGTTACAGGGCCTTGTAGAGACCTCCCAGAGGTGTGCTGAGGCGTCAGTGAGCCGATCCAATGCAAAGTGGCTTGCGGCTTTGCTGGCTCTTAGCACACTGTTGGGCGTATGCTGGGAATCAAGGACCCCTCCCAAGTTCTGTGGCTCACCTGCCAGCAGGGCTGCAGCCCTGGTGTGGCTGGTTCCCAGCGGTCCTTGAGGCTGATCTATTTGGAGGCTGACTTACAGGATGGGCAGGGAAAGGCTCCATAGAGTGGAAGCTTTGCAAATAGCTCATGACCACTCTGTACCTACTACCATGTGCCAGACCCTTCTGTAACCTCTGTTATGCCTTTTAATACTATGCCCTTCATCCCTCTTTCCTTTTTTACAGATGGGGAAACTGAGGCTCAGAGAATCTGATGTGGCCTATCTAAAGGACCTATGGTAGCACAGACAGAGCCAAGAAAAGTCAGAATCTTGGACACCAAATCTGATAAGAGGCAATCACTTAGAGTTTTTGACTTCAGCACAAGGTGGAGAATTTTAATCTCCAAGAGGGGTATAATTTTAATCTTAAAGCACCACAACACAGTGACTCCTTGAATAACATGAAAAATACTGAATTTCTTCAAAGAAGCAAACACCAGAAGTTTATTCTATCCAATTGATTGTTCTTGGCAAAATAGGCTTTAAAGGGATCTTATTCCTTCCATTTCCAGTTGGAGGTTCTTCTGTTTGAAGCATGTGTGTTCCTCTGTTCTGGAAGTTTTTCTTGACAGAAGCAGAGAGGTTTTTGACAAACAACTTTAATATTCTTTGTGTCTGTTTGCCAGCTCTAATAATCCTGCAAGTTTACAAGGTCACTGTTAAGATTAAATCTGAGTCATCGGAGGCAGATGTTGACACATCATTATTTAAATCCTGAGCTGCTGAAGGACTCTCATCCCCATGAGCTATGACTCACTGTCCAAATGAACACCCCAAATTCCACAGAGCCTGCTGAAAAGGGACTCTGGACTCCAGTAGGGAAATAAGCTGGCTTTGCCACTTGCCTCCTCCGTGTGATGAGAAAGCCCCACTTTCTGTTGCCCAAGTGTGGTGTATATAGAGAACAAGTGTGTCTCGGAAGATCTGGGCTTTTATCTTGTCTCAACCACTTGCTGTGGGCTTTATCTTTTCACCTGTTCTCCATGGCTCTTCCTGTAATTTGCACTCACACCTTTATTTATTTAGGCAGTAAAACATCTGATCTTCAGCATGCAGCTTGATGAAATTTTACAAACATATACTCCAAGTGAGCATCACCCAGGTCAAGATATGGAACGGTTTTCACCATCCCAGAAGGTCCCCTCATGCCCCTTCCCAATCAGTAACCTCCCAAATTCCCACTGTTCTGATTTCTGATACCATGGATAAGTTGTGTCTTTTTTAGAATTACATGTAAAAGGAATCAAACAGCAGGTGCTCTTTGTGTCTGGTGTTTTATGCCTGGGAGATTTATCCATAGTGTGGTGTGTAATCAGTAATTTGCTCCTTTTCACTGCTGAGGGGTGTTCCATTATATGGATGTGCTACAGTTTGTTTATCTGTTCTCCTGTTCATGCCCTTCCCACCGGGCTATCTCCAAACTGGCCTTTCCGAATACAGTTGCTGAACCCATTCTTGCAGGGGTCTTTTGGAAGACTTGTGTTTTCAGTTCTCTTGAATAGATACTTAGAATTGGGATTGCTGAGTCAGAGGATAGGCATATCTTCAGCTCTGTCGGATGTTGCCAATCAGTTCTCACACTAGACTTTCAGTCCTTTAAAATTTGGCCCTTCTGGAGGGTGTCTAGTGGCATCTCAGTTTAGTTTTGAAGTGCATTTTCTTGAGGAATGATGAGACTGCTTTTGTGTATGCTTATGACCACTCATATCTTTCTTTGTGAGGCATCTGTCTAAATATTTTGCCCATAGAAAAAGACTGACTTTGTTGGTAGAATTGATTAATAAAAATATTATCTGGGGAATGGATTGCAGAATGCAGATTAGAAAAATTGCTAAGTTAGAGTCATTGAGGACAGCAGTGAAAGCAATGGGTACAATTTTCACCTTCTTCCTGGGATCCAACTCATGAGGGATGCAAAGCTTTAAGCATGCAATCACTCACCTTATTTAGCACAAAGATCTGTTCAGGGTAATTTTGGTAATCTCAGAATTTTACACACACAAACACGCATACACACATACACAGCATTGTGGTAGGACGATGAGCTTGAAGGTCAGACAAATTGTGTCCCAATTCTGGGATATTGGGAAATAGGATATAAAAGGGGTGGGGTCACACACCTGTATTCCTACAAGAGGCAAACATAAAATAGAGCTTAGTGGGGGGAAATTTGTAAGCAGAGAAGTAGAGTGCAAGCAATCCTTTGAACTCGGTTCCTGAAGTTTTGGCTAGATATGCAGTGCTGTGACCATAGCTCCAGAAGGAGGGGTTCTACTAGGCTAAACTATGGGCTTGGGGAAGAGAGAATTTTTATGCAACTACACGGCAATGGGAGCTCCTTGGTGCTATTAGGAAGCCTGCAGACCCAGCAATAGGATTGATAACAACCTGCTCTTCTGTTGTGATAATCCAGTCCTGCTGTCCTTGCTCTTTGTTAAGTCACCAAGAATGGGGGAGGAAATGAGCCTCAGGGCAGTTCAGATTTGTCTCTCATCAAGAGGTACTTTAATCTTTCTTGTTTTCCCATCTGTAAAATGGACACAATAATCCCTCTTTTGAAGTACACTGTAAGATTGGAGGGAATTATGGAAAATACAAGCACAGTGACTAGGATATAGTAAGAGCGCAGCAAGTATCAGTTTTCTTCATTGCAAGGGAAGAAAATAAAATATTTGCTGGCAATCGTCGAGTCTTAATGCACACCAGCACTGTGGTTGGTTAGCTGATGACCTCTCTAGGGCTGGAGCCATTTGCTCTCCCTCCACGTCACACTTCCTTGTCTAAAACCTGGAGGGAAGGTCTATGATCATGGCCTCTGGGGATCGTAATTAGCACATGGTGTTTCCTCACTTCCCCTTATTTGTTGTGTGCAACTTTCAAGTAAGAATTTTGGTGTGTAGTTGCCAGATGTCAGGGGAGGATGCAATTAGGTTGAAGTTGTATATTCTGGCACCAAAACATTGGACTCTTAAAAGTGTCTAGAGCTTATGTGACCTAATTCATGGAGGTGTGCATTAAAACTACCAGATATTCATAATGGAAAGATGAGAGTATTAAAGAAAAACATCAAAAGCTTCCTTTTTAAAATTCTTTTAACAAAAGCTGATTGTTTATTACAGGCTGTGGGTTGCTATGGGAACAGAAGGTGCTGAATTTGAGTAGAATTGAAGGAGATAGTCTAATATGGACAGGCATAGCTTAGATACACTTAGGGAAAAATACTGCGTTTTAGAAACGGTTGAGATGTCATGTGGAATGGTTTACGGGGTCAAGGAAATGTCCTGAGTGTCTGTGTTTGACTGGCCTCTGTCTTCTAGTGTCACCTATTTAATCCCCCATGGCGTCTTTTTTTCTTGGTAATAGTGGAAACTATCTATTTATTTATTCATTCTTCAATAAGTAGCTTTTGATACATACATACCCACACTGTGAGGGATATTCACAGAGAAATGTATGTTCTCTCAGAGCGATTTCTTGAGAACAGTGACCCATCCCTGTCACTGACTGACTTTTGCCTCTGGGTTAGTCTGCATTTAATTACTGTATTTGGTGATTTCAAAACACGGGAAGTTTAATATAAAGAATTATTAAGCTATGATAAGATAGTATGCAATGATGGAAAAATAACTCTCCAAAGGTGGGCATGGAGTGACAAGGATGGAAGGGGGTGTTCAGACCTCACAGAAGAGGGTCCGGGTGCAACGCACTGGATGGTGGAGAACATGGCTGGGTTGTGGGAGTTGGAACTCATCCGCAGTAGCTGGACAAACAGCGACAACCCTATGGGGTGTGAGCTGAGGCTGGGAGACTGGAGTGCAGATGGGGCGGGGGTGGGGGGGGTGCTGCCATTGTGGGGTGGAGGCTGTGGCCACACAGTGTCTGTAACCAGAAGGCTGCAGGAAGGAGATCTCTGGGCCTGAGGTGGAGGCTGGGAGATCCTTGAGGATCTGCCTACTTTGGGCATGCATTTGGGGCAGATTGCTATTACATGTCCCATCCATGTGCACCGCTGATGACACAGGAAGTGCAAGTGGAGTCAAGAAAAGCAAAAATAGAGCAAGGCCAATGAGGAAGAGAAGCCCCTGCCTCCTGAGATGTCCCATCTGCGCCCTCTACTGACTAACACTGTAAAGGAGAAATGCTTCCAGTCCAGTCAGTATGGCACAGCAGGTATTGAAGGGTGAATTTGGAGCTGAGAGGTGATCAGTCAATAACTGGCCCACCGCCTTGGTTGGGGTTTATCTTGTAGAAACACTGCAAGTATTTGACTTTCACAACCAACCCCAAAGAGGCTTCATGGATCGCAAAGCTGGAACCTTGTACAAAGGGTTTCAGAGAACAAATCCTTCAGAAAGGATGACACTCCTCTTGTCCCTCTGGGAGGAAGCCTGGGATGCAAGCCCGGGTTGGAGGCAATTACTCAGCCCTTCCCTGCTGAAAGGCAGTTTATATCCATTTGATTTACAGAACTGGACTCAGGAGGGTGTGAGTTTGTTCCCAGTTCTGCCACTCAGCAGCTGTATGACTTTGGACCTTCTGCAGTGATGTCCTTGGTAGTTCAGATACCAGTGTGTGCCTAATGGTACTCCAGCATTGGCCTCCAGAGTGACAGCTTCCCTGGTCACATCACAGGCTCAGCCACTGTTCCCTAAAATAGAAGTCAACATGTTTTTCCTGGAATGGGCCAGAAGGTAAATATTTTAGACTTTTCAACTAATTTGGTCTCTGTTGAAACTATCCATATCTGTCTTTGTGGTGCAAAACATTCATAGATAACATGGCTCTGTGTGGGAAGGAATGTCCATATTGGGATCTAACTGTGTCCCTACAAATACTATGGTTCTTGTGCTAGATTGGCCTCTGCCTTTCCGGAGGAAATTTCATCTCAGGTCTTATGGCCCTACAGTGGGTCCTGGTTGAAGTCCCTGAAGACATTCTAATGAACAGTCCTGTCTTTGAATCTGAAGCATTAGGAGTTGGGGTCCTGGTGACTTCCTACCTAGAATGTCCCAGTGTTCTTATTCAAACTTGGTCTATAGGGCTCTATAAACATGGTAAGGTGACAGCTTTTGCTAAGTTACTCAGAAGACAAGATGCTGGCAGATATCCTTGCTGTGGTGTGCCGTGGGACGAAGAAGATCAGCTTCCCTGTTTCAGGATCAACAACAACAATATAATATCAACAAACCCTCCATGGCTATGTTGTTTTATTGTTGCTATAGCTACTAAAGGCAAAATGTTGTCCCTGTGGGCAAAAGATAATCTGTTATTGTCACCTATGAATTTTCTTGGCTAGAGGAGATACAGCAAACTTGAATATATCAGATAATGAATTTTTAGGAAAAGTGGGGGCCGACAGAGTGAAACCTTAAACTAATTGCCTTAATGGTGGTGGGTGAAGCTCCCAAACATACGTTGACTGATGTGTCTTCCTCTGGGCTGGACTGTGAGCCTGATGGCTGTTCTCCCCCCTCACCAGTTCGTATGGTAAGGGAGCCACCACATCCTGGCATTTACCTGTGCCTTTTTCTTTTATTTTTAGTTCTATTTAAATTCTGGGGCAGAAGTGTTGATGCTGAGATATTTATGCCTTTGATAACTGCTGTTTAAGCTGCTTCTGTGACAGACAAATTCTAATTAAACAGTATAATAAGTTGCAGCAACACAATGGCTCTCAGTGCTTTTCCTGTGGCATGTCGTATCTGAAAAAGCCACATCCTGTAACTTGCAGATACATTTTTAGGAGCTGTCCTTGTGAAGTCGCACTGGTTGTATCTCCGGAGATGTTGGTTAGGTTAATACCCCAACCCTCTCTCTCTCTCTCTCTCCCTCTCTCTCTCTCTCTTTTTTTTTTCTCTTAGTGGAAACTATTTTTAGGCAGCAAATTAATTGTGGGGAAGTTTAGGTCAAAGAGATTTGTATTTCATTGCAAGAAATTCCGCCCTTGGCTTAGGAATGTTACAACAGTCAATTCAGTGGCTGAGCTGGGATTTGAACCCTGGTATTTCTGTCACCATATATTCCAGGAAACAAAGGCAAATGAAGAACAACCCCCAAACAAGAAAAATAACAAAAACAAAGCCAAGAAGATTGATATTTGGATGTATGACTTGATTTGGATTGGTGGAATGGAGGGTCATTACCGTGGGATATGTGATAAACAATGGTAAATGGCCTGAAATATGGGTGACAAGTGCAGAATGGAGACAATTGTGAGAGTCTCCTGTTTGCAACTTTTTAATATTTTTATCCAACACTCTTTGTTTAAGTATAACAGTATAATAACAGTATAATAAGTTGCAGCAACTTAACACTTAACACTTAACAGCAACTTATACACTCATTAAGTAGTATTTTTTATAGATTGCAGTGGAAGAAGCACTAAGAGGAAGTCAAGACAAACTGTCTATACCAAGTTTTGCCTTTACACTTGCTCTGTGCCTTTGGGAAAGCCACTTAACTTCTCTGACTCCAGGATTGAACCATCACATCTGGATTTGTTGGGAGTGATGGGCCTTCAGGCCAACCTGGGTTTGTTCACACGGTAGGAGCTGGGTGCTAAGAGGGTAGAAGCCTCCAGTCTCAGTGCCTCTTTAGTCACTTTCCATTGGTGGAAGCAAGACCCAAGGCCATCCCAGGGGGAGGAACTACAGTAACACGGTGAAGAGGTAAGGAGAGAGGCATGAGAGTTATGGCAAGCCGTCCACAGCTGGTTAGTTTTTGTTCTGGGATCTTCAAGGAGAAGAAAGGGTTAATAGGTTGTGGTGATCTGAGTGTGTGATATGGGTGTGTGTGATCTCAGGTAAAAGGAGAGGCAGGTGGAAACAGTGGCGAGTACACTGGAGACGGAATCAAGACTTAGAAGCAGGGTGGCCTTGGACAAAATACTTAGCCTGCTGGAACCTCAGTTTTTATCTGAAGGCTCTCAGAACCTTTATTAAGCCTGTTCTAGTTGAGGCATTGGAGCCACAGATAGGGGGAAACAAAAAAAAAGGCAACCCTCGAGAGTTTCCATAGTTGCATGCGTCAGTGATTTGGAAAGTGAGGAGTGTTAGTGCCAGCCACTGTGGTCAATAAAGGGTCCTTTGGTAGAGAAGAAACCAGCTTTGAGCCCAGCTTTGAGCCCGGCTCCTGGGCTGTTATTTCACTGAAGGAACTCTGAGCAGCAGCAGATGAACTCTGAAGCAGGCGCTTCCCCGTGGGAAATCTTCCCTGGTTAGCTCAGCTTTTCAATTGCTTGACCCCTTTGGGCCCTGTGGTTGGGTAAAGGCTTCAGGTACATCTATATTCCGCTCACTTGTCCTGGTTGATTTTCAACTTTGTTTTCTAGCTGTGAAAAACATATGTACAGATGGCAGTAATTGGGAATTTAATAATTTTTTGATGTTTCTTTTGGTGCTTGGGAAATCCACTGAGACCAATATATATTTTTTCAGTGTTTCCCCGTTCTGTGCTAAAACTCTGTGCTAAAATCGTACATGAATTTTATTTTCTCCTTTTCTTTCTTTTCCCCTTTTTCAAGCACAAAGCAGGCTAACTTTGAAGTCAAGTTTCCTTTTTAGAGGGTGCACGTACTGGTTCCTTATTTTCTACTTTTGTTTTTATTGCTATAGTGTTTTTTATTACTTTTTCCCAAGTCATTTCAGAAATAAAAAAAGATGTGAGAATAAACCTACCAGAGTCAGAGATTCGAACAATCGGAGCATTGTCTCCCCATGAGAGTTGCTATGTGACTGTGGTGGGTTTCTAGCACTTTTTTTTAACCTGATATTATTTGATTATTGGGATATCAAAACTTTATCATCTCCATTGCTTGACTCCCCAAAGTTTGAAAGTAACAGGGGAATTGCAAGTAGTGTTTTTATCACGAGTTGCAACTCCATCTTCAAGGGAGATGGTGCAAAGGAATGGGAAGTTTTTTGGGAGGAGTGTGAAGACATCTGGATGCCAGGCTTAATTCTCCAGCTAAGGAGGGTTGGCCTTGGAAAACCTGCTTCACGTCTCTGGACTTTGCTTTCTCCATCTTAAGATGATGCTTCTTAGTTACTGCAAGGTGTTTTTATTAAATTAAATTAAATTAATTTATTTTATTTTTAAAAAGATTTTATTTATTTATTTGTGAGAGTGAGAGAGAGAATGAGAGGGGAGAAGGTCAGAGGGAGAAGCAGACTCCCCAGGGAGCTGGGAGCCTGATGCAGGACTCGATTCAGGGACTCTGGGCTCATGACCTGAGCTAAAGGCAGTTACTTAGCCAACTGAGCCATCCAGGAGCCCTAATTAATTTATTTTTTAAATATTTAATTTATTTATTTGAGAGACAGCAAAGGTGAGAGAGATCACAGAGGGAGAGGGAGAAGCAAACTTGCCCCTGAGCAGGGAGCCTGATGTGGGGCTCTGTCCTAGGACCTTGAGATCATGACCTAAGCTGAAGGCAGACGCTTAACTGGTTCAGCCACCCAGGAGCCCCTTTATTATTTTATTTTTAAAAGATTTTATTTAAGTTTCTGAGATAAAGAGAGTTTGATCAGGGGGAGGAACAGAGGAAGAGGTAGAGAATCTCAAGTGGGCCTCTCAAGGGAGAGGGAGAAGCAGTCTTGCCCCTGAGCTGGGACCCTGATTTGGGTCTTGATCCCCAGACCCTGGGATCATGACCTCAGCTGAAGGCAGATGCTTAACCAACTGAGCCACCCAGACGCCCCAAGATGTTTTCATTTTAGGCCCCAAAAGAATCTCTTATCATTAGCTTCATGGATCTTAGGCTAAGAAATATTTAGGTTCCTGTGGGGTCTCATAAATAAATACTGCTTGTATAAAGATTTTGAAAAAGTTGGAAATAATACATACCTCCTCCTTCCCTGAAGCTCAATTATTCTTCCTTTGATGAAACTCTAGGTGCTGGGATCTCAGGCTGGGAACTGCTGAGGGCTTACCTCTTTCTCTCACTTGTGGTATGGAACAGGGTGGGAGAGGGGATCAGGCAATTAGTTATGTTTTCTTAGTTGTCTGGAGAGGGAGGAACACCATTAGCACACCTTCTGGGAGAATTCTGAAAGATAAATGGGGGCAGGACATGCTCTCTGTGATTGGGCCTCCCACCCTCCTTAAAATTCTGACATTTGGGATGTCTTGGCTTGTCCATGGATTAGTATTATGGAAGGAGATCAGAACTTGTGCCCAAAAGAGCAGGAGGCATAATGTCACATGCTCTTGTCCTTATTACTGCTGCTATTGTAACCATGCCTATTACTGTTAACCAACATTTATGAAGTACTTGCTAGGCACCTGGAAATGTTATGTCTACATTTATCATATCACTTATTATTGAAAACAACACTTTGTAGTAGGTAGCATTCTTATCTTCATTGGGCCAATGTGGAAACGGAGGCAACAGGCTTCTTCTGTCTTCCTTGCCCAGCTGGTGAGTGGTAGTAATTTGGAGTGAACCAGTTAGCCTCTGGAGTCTTTCTCTTAAATATCGTGCTGTGCCATCTCTCCAAACACATACAGCCATCTGGGTCTGACCACCAAGATCACAGGGATTAAAACACTTCCAGCTCGTTCATATTCCTGCGACTAGTCTAAGACCCTTTCAGGTAGCTTTGGTCAGAGAGACAGACGTGGAGGGTCACAAATGCTGTAGAAGCTTGGAGAGTAGACTCTCTGAGGCTCCCACTGAGAGTGTGGCATTGGAGAATGTTTATTGCAAACTTCTTATTATCCACAGGACTTCCATGTTCCACCCCACCTAATCTCAAACTTAGTTTCTTTTTTTTTTTTGAAAAAAGATTAATTAATTAATTAATATAGAGAGAGCACATAGGTATGAGTGGGGAGTGGGCCAGAGAGTCAGGTAGAAGCAGACTCTCCACCGAGCGCAGAGCCTGATGCGGGACTCGATCCCAGGACCCTGAGATCATGTCCTAAGCCAAACTCAGACGCTCATCTGCTCATCCAACAGAGTCACTCAGGCGCCCCTTTACTTTAATTTCTTAACAATCTCCCCTTGTTCTGTTAACTTCAGTAATGTCAAAAATCTTGTAGTTCCCTGAGCTCATCATGCTCTTCTGCTGCCTGAGATGAAAAATCTTGTAGTTCCCTGAGCTCATCATGCTCTTCTGCTGCCTGAGATGATGGCTTCCTTCATTCTCCCGCACAGGCTAATGTTGTCTGTCTCTCCAGACCGATCAGATGCCCTGCTGGACATTCTTTTGACATCCTTCTAGGTCCTTCCTGGTTTCCTGGAGCTGCTTACTTTCCATCGAAAGTGACACACACAGGACAATTATCATGGTGAATCAAAATGACTTGTTTCATGGGGTGCCTGGGTGGCTCAGTCAGTTAAACATCTGACTCTTGGTTTCAGCTCAGGTCATGGGCTCGTGGTGTGGGATCAAGTCCTGTGTTGGGCTCCATGCTTAGTGCTGCTTCAGATTCTTTCTCCCTCTCTCTGCCCCTTCCCCCGTCCTCTCTTTCAAATAAATAAATAAATAAATACAAAAATCTTCAAAATGATTGTTTCATGTCTGTTCTCCAAAATTCTCTAGAACAAGTGCTGGATACTATTCATCTAGCATCTCTAGGGCCCAGCAGAAGCATCTTTGGTCTATGTTTGTCCTATTGCCAGTCTCAAACAAATCTGGCTAATGCTCTCTTTTCTGAGTGAATAGTTAGCTTTCAGTGCTTTTTTATTCAATCGAACCATATGAAATTGCTGTTTTCATAAGTCAAAATTGCTTGAATACCAGCATTTCAAATGTACATTCTCCCTGTGTATATATCCCCAAGAGCATTTTTATCCTGTTCCTTTTCTGGCTTTCTCTGCTTCTGCTCATATACACCAAGGTTTATTTCACCCATTATAAACACATCTTTTCCTTATTTGGGCATTTCCCTTAAGTCCTAAACTTTCTGAAAAAGAGGTTCACACCCAGTGTTTCCATGTCCACACCACCTGCTTATGCTTCAGAATTTTCTGTCTGATCCCTTCTTCTCTTCTACTCTCCTGAACTTGCATCAGCCAAAGTTGCTCTTGTCCTTTGCCTTGGCTGACCTTCCTATAGTTTGAAAACACCCCTTTATGAAATGCCTACCTTCTATGACTCCCATGACAGAGAACGCTTCTGCCTCCACCTCTCCTTGGTCCCATAGTTGACTCTTTTTCTTATCCCTGACTCTAAATGTTCATCTTCTATATCCTGCCTGTGGATTGCCCTCGGGAAGCTCCCACACTTCCATGGGTTTGTCTACCCTTCGGGAGCAGATGGCTTGCTCATCTCCATATCCAGCTAGAACATGTGCTCCAGGCTCAGTGTCTTTTCTGGCCTCTGTGCATCAAAAGGACCCAAATAGGACCCATCACCTTTCTCCACAAATGACCTCTCTGTTATTTCTCCCTCAAATGTTTTTGCTGGTCTACCTCTGGAGGATTTCTACCATTCTTTCCCCCTTGACTATTAGTTTCGGCATCGTCACTTCGCTCCACCCTCTGCCGGTACCATACAAGCCCATGTCATTGAAAACAGTCACTGGCCAACTGGACTTCACCATTTTTGCATTTCCTGCAGTGACTAGCACTGTGCCTACATTAAATAGGTCTTCAATACATAGATGTTGAGTTAAAAGAAATTAAACTTTTAAATTCCAGGTACAATCTGACAGCATTATCATAGTTAAGTAACCAGAATAAAGAGAAGAAAAATCACTCATATGTCTACACCCCAGTTTACTGTTATGGTTACTTTGGCATATTCTCTCCTATTTGGTCTATTTCCCGTATCACCCGCATCCGATTTTTACCTATGGTTTACAAAGTTGTCATTGTTACTCCAGAAGTCCATCCAGAGCAGCAGAGTTTCTCAGCAGGGATGCCCGGCTCCCTGCAGTTAGGCGAGGACCTGTGACCAGTTTTGGCCAATCATCAATTCATTGTCAATCCCCACATCACTCTTTCCATGGTTATTCCATTGACATTGGTCCTTGAGTGAGATGAAGACACAAAAGGGTCTCTAAGCGACCCATGATACACAGAGAAGGGGTGACTAAAAAGCTTTCTTTTAAGCCATTAAGATTTTGGGTTTCTCTGTTACTATAGCCTATCTTTGCTCAGCCTGAGATAGAGATGGCAACTTCCAGGAGCTTGAGAAAGTCTGAGAGATTCTCTGGTTTAACACCAGCATTTTACAGATAGCAAAACTGAGGCTCAGATGAGGGAAATGCTTTAACTCAGAGAGTCAGTATTGGCACTGGACTAGAGCCCAGGTCTGCCATCTCCTCAAACACTTTTCTCTGTTCAGCAGCATTCTGGGCTCTGCATGAGGCCAGCTTTGCATGATGCTGCCCTGCTTTTTCTCTCTGCTTTGTGGTAACATTTCTGCCTCAGAGCATGTGGGGCCGGGCTGTCCCAAGAGTCTGGGTCACTGGTCTGCTCTAATTTTATACATTGACAGGTCATTTGAGAGAGACTGGGGGGCTGCTTCTGGAGTCCTCTGCAAAATGCCATGGCACAGGTGCCCACATCAAGCACCATGGCAGCTGTAAGAATGTTTCCTTCTCCAGATGAAAGCCCCGAGTATTATGCAACAGCATCTCTGTTCGGGTGAAAGTTCAACGATTCTAGTTTAGAATTATCCAACAATGGTGATGAAATTCTCAGATTCAAAGGTATGAGGATAATTAGGACTCTTGTTAATCATTCTGTATCCCTCTCCCCACCCCCAAGCCCCAGCCACGAGATTCACACAGATTAATTACTGCCTGCTATAAATAAACGCAGAGAAAAGCAATCTGCTTAGGAGAGGCAGAGGGTAACTCATTTAATACATCACAGCTTTCCGCACACCTGTTCTCCCTTCTCTGTTGCTATGGAAACCACACTTTATAAGAGAAGCTATGCATAATTAGCATGGATGGAGGTCTATATCAATCAGAATAATTTGGAAGAATACTAAAAACCCAAAGGAGCAGGCAAAACTACTTGTCTCAGTAGGAAGGAATCAGATCTCCACTGTGTGGTAAATGAGGAGGCAGTTACAGTAGGAAATCAGCAGAATTAGCAATTCTGGGTCAGCTGAAAAACAGGGAGACAGTTTTACTCCACCAGAGAGAAAGAAAACTTTGTCATCGACTTTGACTTTTTTTTCTTTTCATGGCTATTTAGAGCCACACAAAGGAAATACCAAACCAAACCAATAAGCACATAAATTAATTTCAAGGAGGTGGGGCTCGGATGATAGAAGCTTCATCTCGAGTCAGGGGCTCTGCACATCTGGGAAGCCTCTGCTGTAATGTTAGTCAGTGAGGCTGGGGCTCCAGACTCCAGCTGTGGGAGGAGTCAGTCACCGAGTGGGGGTTCCTTCAAGGAACAGTGAGCAGCTTTCAATCAAGGTACGGGATTTTATGAGTTCTTGGACTCATCAAATTTCTTTTTTAGTGGTGGAAAAGACTTAAGAAATAATGTGGTTTAAAGCTCTAGCTTTCGGAGGAAGAATGGGAATCATGAAGAATTGAAACTTGCCTGAGGTTTCAAAGCCAGCCGGCTGGTGGCCAATCTTGAACAGACCGAGCTCTCAGGTTTTCACTGAACACTGTTTGCCCAGGCCCCTGATCAGACCACACTGGCTTAGTCAACCTTGCTGGAAATTCCCAGGTCCTTCATTACTGTGGGGATGAAACTAGCACCTAGTACAAGAAGTCATCCAGACTTTGGCTCTTTGTCTTTGACAATTTCCTTTCCTGTATTGACATACAAATTCATTCATTCATTCATTCACCATTCATTAGGTAAAATGAGATGATACTAAGAGTTTTTGAGATAACGTACCTACAAAACTGCCTGGGAACTCTGATTTTCCAGAGCTCTTACTGGATCACAGTTTATGTTAATTAATATTCACTCATTTAATATTTATATATTGAGTACCTACAATGATCCAACTCTATCCTAGGTATCTAGGTGCTGGGCCACATCCATAAGAAAGGCATGGAAATCTCTGCCCTCATAGAACTTGCATTCTAGATGGGAGAGACAAGACCTTAATAACACAAATAAAATAAGATAACTTTGTATAGTGAGAAGGTCAGTGAAAAAAAAAAAAAAAAGGCGAGGTAAATGGGACAGGATTTTATCCTAATTGCAGTGAGAAGCAAATGATTTAAGCAGGGGTGAAGTGTTCTGAATCACCAGTACTTTCCTTGGAGGATTTGAGCAGGATTTGAGGTCACCACTCTGGGGGATGCTTGGGCCAGCACAGACCCTTTGGTCTGTGCCTAGAAATTTGTATTGCCTTCAGAGCAGGCCTTAGGGACAATGGTATGGGGGACATGGCTTGGGTATGTGACTTTTCCTTTCACCTTGTTTTGGTTGCTCATTCTATGCTTTACCTCTTTGCAATTTGCTAATAATTAACATAACAAAAACGAGACTAATAACAGCAATAAAAAGGCAATAGTAAACTTTTATAAAATGAATCCTCACCATATGCCTGGCATTCTGCAAATTGCTGTGTGATATTTAGATCATTAAATCCTCAAAATATAGAAACTATCATTAAGTTGATTTTACAGACAAGAAAACTAAGGGTAGAGATTAAGTAGTTTTTCCAGGGTCAAATACTTAATTTGATGGTGGTACTAAGATTTGAAACCAAAATGTGTCCGTTCTCAGAGTCTATGCTATTAACATTTATGCTAATTTGATGAATCAATCATGTCATATGTTAATAGAGAAGGTTTAAATCCTATAGTTCCCACATCAGGGAAGTGGGAAGAAGGAAGCACAAAGACATAGTATCTACTATGCTCAGAGAAGTATGTTAGACATAATAATCTCCTTTAGCCTTCACAACTTCCACATCAAATCCTCTCTGCAATTAATAATACTTGCAACATTATTGCCAGAAAGGTATCATGTAGGTAGCCCATCTTCAGAAAGAAGAAACACAGGTTCAGAGATGCTCAGTAACTGGACTGGGGCTGATGGGATTTGGCCCCAGCTTGCAGGACTCCTAGGAGATCATGGCAGCAGAGGCTTAGCATGGGCTTACCTGGGAACTTGGCTGTGCCACAGTGATTGTCAAAGATGCCCTCAAGATAGCCTGGCAGAGGGCCTGGAGTGACTTATCCCTGGTAGGTTGTCTTCGGTCATTAGTAGCTTTATCTGGGTATTTTTTTTTTTTTAAGGGGTTATGAGGGTGAGAGTATAGTGAGATCTGCAGGCACAACCCCCATCCCTGCAAGAAGCTCAGGTGTCATGGAGAGTGTGGCCTTCGGGTTCCCTGCCCCTGGACAGGATGCCCAGGAGCCATGGTACACAGTTCACATATGGGCTGTCAAGGGTGAGGACAGCTCCAGGCAGGGCCCTGAATCTCTGCCTCTATAGATATCACTTACTTCTGCCTATTTGTAGGTGATGTGTCCTGCTGGAGCCCAAGCTGCCAGAAGGTTCTTCTGATGATGTGAGCATATGGTACAAATAGGGCCTTTATGGTTGGCATGTTTAACTGGATGTGAAGTCTACTTACATCGTCCCAAGAAATTTCAATATTACATTTGTCAATGAAAGAAAAGGGAGTGATCTTAGATTGCTGAAATGCAATTTCAACTATAATAACTGTCTTGAATAATCATAAGAAGTAGTATTGCATTGTTCTCCATCATTTGTGTGAATTTGTATGAATCCTGTATGAACAAAGATTTTTGTCATCATTGGCCATTAAGAATTTGAAATGAGCATCACTAAATTGCCTTGATGAGGAATTGAACATAGCCTTTTCATGCCTAAAAAATCTTGGAAGTTTATTTATATACATTCATACTTATATACATTCATACATTTATAGTACCTTCCATGAAACTTCATATTATAATTTTTTTATATTTATATAATAAGGCATTGATTTCCCCCCAAGTCTCATATAGATGTACCCCATTCACCAAACTCCTCAGTTTTATTCTAGGGTGCCATATGGCTTCATTTTTCATTTGTGCCATGGTGAGAAATAAACTGGGAGGTATTTAGGTCAATTTGCTTAAAAGCTCCCTGCTGGAGAAGTTCTGGCTGGATTAATTAGGATGAAGGTACAAGCTGAGGGTCAGGGGTACCAGGTCAACACCAAAGAAAGAGCAGTCAGGAGTCAAAGTCAATGTAGGGTCAGGTAGATGGAGTTCAGGGCTGGGGGAAAGGCACTTGGCAAGCAGAACTCAGTTCAGGACTGAACTGGGCAAAGACAAGAACTTGAAGTCCATGGTGAATGAGGATGCTGACCCTGGGTCTTGGCCAGGATGAGTTGAGAAGGATGTATTCTAACCCCTGGTGCACTTGTCAGAGGTGGAATCTTGTGGAGAAAAAGGAGTGGCCAGATTGGTGGCTGGAAGATGACAGGGGGACTCACTGCCATGGAGGGCCCTAAGCTGAGGCAAGAATTTGTGAGCGCCCTTACACCTGTGGCAGCCAGCAAGGACTAAATATGGTCTGCAAAATGTGAGCTTGCCAGATACCATGAGTAGGAGGGAGCTCCTGTTGTGTACCATGAAGAAGACAGAGCTGGTCTGGCTCTCAGGGGCTTGAGCCTAGGGATGCTTGGAAGATTAAATTCTACAGACTGCTGAAAAACTCCATTCAGCCCCATCGATGTAGTGGACCTGAAGATGCATCCCTGGAGACCCATGACATGGCTGTAAAGGCTAAAGTAGGGCATAGGTGAGCAGCTGTGTGTAACAACAGTGAGCTCTGTCACAACTGGGCTTGTGGAGAAGCCACCCCAGGCCCCTTCACCCCCAGTACCTGCCTGAGCAGGCCTCCGTTCCAGCTCTGCTCAGTTGCGTGGGCAACAGGGTGGCTGGTGTCCCCTCAGGTGGCCTGCAACATGACTTAATCATCTTTATCAGTTAGTCTTTGTTGCATAACAAACCTGAACTTCTTAGCTTAAAACAGTAAATTTTTTTTGTTTTGTTTTTTAAACTCACCGTCCTGTGAGATTTGTTATTCTGACCCAGACTGGACTTTTCAGGTTTGCAGATGAGTCTATGGATAATTGGTGTGTCAACTGGGGCCCAGCTGGTTTTAAATGGTCTCATTTACATATCTGGCCATTGGCTGGCTCTTAGCTTGGACAATGGGGGGCGGTTACTGGGTGTGGTGTGGTGTTTCTCAGAGTCTAGGCGGCTAGTCTGGGGTTGTTTCATGGTGGCAAGAAGAGCAAGAGAACAAGCTTCTGTGCTTTTCCTTTCTTTTCTTTCTTCTTTTTTAAAAATTTATTTGACAGAAATCACAAGTAAGCAGAGAGGCAGGGAGAGAGAGAGGGGGAAGCAGGCTCCCTGCTGAGCAGAGAGCCCGATGTGGGGCTTGATCCCAAGACCCTGAGATCATAACCCGAGCTGAAGGCAGAAGCTCAACCCACTGAGCCACCCAGGCACCCCACTTTTCAAGTCTCTGCTTGCACCACATTTGCTTTGTTTCATTTGCCGAAGTAAGTCCCATGGCTAGACCTGCCACCTATGTGGGAGGGGAAGCTACTATCCAAAGATTATGTGAACACACTGAATCATTATTTCAAATAATCAACCATGTGTCATTTCAATTCATGTTTGCAAAGGATTGATGTAGGAGGCAGAGCATGTTCCACTCTGTATCAAGATGGCTAGGGGAGGTGTCCAAACAAGTACCAAGTTCAGGCTAATGTAGGCAACTTGTAAACTCCCGTTTCTCTATGTTCTAACTTCTGATTTGGGGCACTTTGGAGGATCTCCTTCAAATACTAATATTGTCTCTACTTCCTCTGGGCTAGTTTGTCCCTTTTAGGAAGTATTCTCCTAATAATTCTCCTAATTCTTTCTGCTTGTGCTCAGAAGCTAGTCACTTCTCTAAGGAGACCTCATCCCCTACAGAATTAAAATTCATGTATTGTCTTTTTCTTTTACCATCAATGGAGTATTTGTCAAAAACGATGACGATGCGACCCAGGCTGAAGTAGGGTAAAGAGTTTTCTCTGGAATGTTTATATATACAGACATTGTGTTGGGCTGATCATCTTAGTGTTTAAACAGTTTCTTTAGAAAAATGATTATCCCATCCTTGAAACTGGAATGAGTATTTTGTTATGGATGCCAACTTTAATAGGATTTTTATAGCAACAAAGTATATCTTGAACCCAAGCATTCCTCTTTATTCCAGAATCTCATCAATAGTTATTTTGGTCAAGGTTTAGCACCAAAGATCGATTTTCTGTTTATTCCTTTGGCTTTTATATTGATTGTATATTTAGACTGTTGTACTGAATATTGTTACTTATATATATGTACATGAATAAAATATGTTTAATAAGCATGCATAAAATGTATGAACTTGAAAACTGTTCCCTGGTGGAACATAATAGTCTTGGTTGAAATATCTAAGTGACTTCCAAAAGAAATCATTAGTTCCACTCCAGTGTATTTTTTTCCTACATAGGAGGTCACACTACACACAACAATGATTCTCAATTTTTTTATTGTTGTTGTTCTACAATTCTCCCAAGAATTCTAGTAACTATTATATACGGCATAGAACAAATTAAAAAAAAAGTTGGTTTCTAGAGCGGGTAGACAAGCCTTTTGATTCTATTATGTTATTATGGTGGAAGGCCTTTAAAATGAAGAAAAATGGCACTGCGTAAGATTGCAAAAATGCTCCCTCTTTCCTACTTCAATCTGTGTCTATACCCTTCACACAGTGACTTTGCAACTCCTATTATCAATAGATGAAGTTAATTTCCTGCTTCTGAATCTGGGCTGGCCTTGTGATTTGCTTTGCTAGTAGAATTTGGTGGATGTGAAAGTTGCTAGTTTTGAACTTGGCTGCAAAAGGTCTTGTGCATTCATCTCTCTCTTGGGATTGTATCCTCTACCAGTGTGCTAAGCCAAGCTAGCTAGAGGGTAAGAGATAATGTGGACCAGAACCCAAGTCAGTCCAAATACCTCAGACAAGGCCTACAGAGATCAACATAGCTTTTTTTTAGCAGGTGACTGCGGATACATGAGTGAGCAGAGCTGAGACCAGCTAAGCCTGGTCAGATCTGTAGAACTACTAATCTAAGCTAGAAACTCACAAACAATAATAAATACTTGTTTTAAGCCACGAAGTGGTGAGGTGGTTTGTTATGTTGCAATACCTGAGATGGATAGGATCATAAGAAAGTGAGCTTCTTGAAGGAAGGGATCATATCTGATTCTTTAGCTGTTATGAGTTGTAGCATATGATAGGTGTTTATTAATAAATGTGTATTAAATTTATGAGTTCCACTTGATTTGCTTGGTTTCCTGGGTTGGAGGCATTTCTGGTGGCACAGTTAGAAGGATGGTATCACAGACTATGGGATTTCTTTAGGAGAGGAATGGATTTTGTAGCAGAGATGTTAATTGTTCCATAATGTCTGTTTTAATTCTTTTCCTTACTTCAAGACCCTTAGATTTTAATTGGATATATGGCATCCAGCTTTGATTACATTTTCTGGTCTCTTCCATAGCTATCAATATGACTATATTATGGTCTATGGGGTGGAAGTGAAAGAGAGGGAGTATACATTTTCTCTTCCCTCACTCTTGCCAGTTGGGGTGCAGATGTGTTAGCTGGTACTGGGCAACCATGCTGGAAAAGGGGTTAGAAAACATATGCTGAAGGTCCCACAGCAGCAATATGGATTTGAGTCCCTGATGCCTTTATGAAACTTTCTGTGGTCAATGTTCGTAATTATTCACTCCTCCTTATCTGTAGGAGAATCATTTATTCTCACTCATTACCATGTGAGTCATAGTAACTCCCTGTAGACATCTCCACTCTCTTTTTAGGCCTGAGTGTGTGACTTGTTTTGGTCAATGAGATATGAGCAGAGTGATATATGTCACATCCAATCAGAAGCAGAGTGATATATGTCACATCCAATCAGAGTGATATATGTCACATCCAATTCTCTTTCTTGTTCTTTCTCTGTGTCACAAGCATGTCCCAAATGGGGATCCAGGCAGAAGAAAACATATGGAGCCGAATCACAACAGCCAATCGACTACTATGTGAGTCAGAAGTACATCTACATGGCTATAAGATTTGTAGAAAGGATTTGTAGAAGACTTATCTTTCAGCTACTTCTGTATGAGGATGGTATTAGATCTATAGATCATTTTGGAGGAAGTTGAACTCCTATAATATTGAAACTTCTAATCCATGAGCATGGTATATACCTCCAATTCTTTAGGGCTTCTTTAATTTCTCTCAGTAATGTTTGTACTTTTCTGTAAAAGGTTCTACATATATTTCTTTAGATTCATTCCTCTGTATTTAATGTTTTTTGGTTCTACTGAAAACAGTATCTCTTAAAATTTTATTTTTAATTGTTGTTGGCATAAATAAATGCAATTAAATATTGACTTGATCTAGTAATCTTGTCAAATTCATTTAGCAATTCTAAAGTTTATAGATAAATTTTCAGGTGTACAACCATAGCACTTGTGAACAATGACCATATTATTTCTTCCATCCTAATATTTATGCCTTTTATTTCCTTCTCTTGTATTTTTGGTTAAAATCTCCAGTGAAATCTTGAATAGAAATGAAATAGCAAGAATCCTTGCCTTGTTCCCAACCAGAGGGGAGAGCTCTGTGACCAGCCATGACCCCCTGACTTCATTTTGTTAAGTGCTAAGGAGAATGAAAAGAACAGAGGGAGAGAAAAGGAAGAGGAGAGAGAGACAAATGGAGGAACAGGAAAGGAAGAAAAGCCCAGAGACCAGACATGGCAAGCCTCCAGCGCCATGATGGCTGGAGAAGAGTAGGACTTTGAAGAAAGAGAAATGAGAATGTTAGGTAAATAGCCTGAAGTCACCTCCATGGCTACTGGGATAGCTGGCTGGCTCAGAAAGGCATTTGGATGCTTCCTGTTTGGTCCACGCAGTGAACAATTTAATAATACTTTTCTGACTCTGCATGCCTGTATGTGGGGCATGTGCACCCCCATGGATTCTCAGCAGGCCACTCCCACCCATCTTCGTTATTTACCTGGCCCCATATGGTACTTCAAAGTTTACCCAGTGATACATCCTCAGCATCCATAGGGCTGTTAAGAACAATCTGGAAGGTGTATTCCTCAGTGAAGCCAGGGAACTGTATTTTCACTGGGATGTGAAATTTTATTGTATTTGTGTGTAGAATTGGGGACTTGGATTTTTGATGGTTTTTGAGCTTTTGATGAGCTGATTGCCCTTAAAAGGGACAAGTGCACTGAAACACCAACGATAATAGTTACGTTCAAGTGTTGCTCCTGCCTTGGAAGTCTATTCCACCTTCTTCATTCCCACATTTATCTGTTTTCAGATTGTTCACTCAGTCATTACTGTGGAGCATGTAGGCTGTGCAGATACTGGTACTGGGCTGCCAGTGTTGTGCTGGTAATTGTTTAACAGCTGGCTTTCTGAATATTAGTCCTGACTTTGGGCATTTGCCAATTTATGTCCTATAAATACTCCCATCGTGGCTGATTTCAAGCTATCAACATTGTAATAATGAACATGGAGTTGGAAAGAGCTACTAGCCAGGTCACATCTTCTGGATATCAGAGATTTTGCCAAAATTGCCTTTGAGGATTCTTACCTACAACACATCTGGCTGAAGTTCCCTTGGTTACTCTTCTGTATTCCTGTTGATGCATTTTGTTTCCCAATGACAACCACTTTACCCTTGAGATGACAAAGAGGTTAAAAAACAACAGTGCACCATACTTCTTTCCAAAGCATGCTTCATTACCAACCTAACACCTCCAGCAAAACACCTGGGAAATTTCCCAGATACACAGTTTTCTCTGTTGGGACCAGAAACATGTACCTCCATGCACTTGTTTCACATCCCTAAAAAAGAAAGACTAGGGGTCAGGCCAAGACTAGGAATGGACTTTTTCATTTTCACTTCATTTAATATTGACCACCTGCTGTCTGCATTGTTCTTTTGTTGGAAATGCTGATACGGTGTTGAGAAAACCACGAGTTGCAGTCTCTCTGGAGAGATAAGCCTCATGCATGTGGCCCAGGTAATTAACAATGGAAGACAGTGTAAACCAGATGGCAAAATGAGTGATTTCAGGCAGTGGATATTCCCTGAGGTCATAGAGCAGGTTGACTGGGGAGGTGCAGAATGGGTGGCAGGCCTCATGGATGAGGTAGACAGGTTTCTTGGATATTGGGTTCTATCCTGCTCTTACCCTCTCTACCTCATCCTTGTACTGGTGGGAAAGAGCACCCTGCTGAAGAGTGAGGGACATCAGGAGGGACAGCGAAGGCATGCTGAGAAATGGTGGAGGCTTATGTGGGCTTTGAGAGAGGAGGAGTCCACATATCAGAGTCATTTTTAGCTCCAAGCTGAGGACTGTGAATTTGAACCTACAGTGAATGGTTATGACCTTAGGGATTTTAGAGGACAGCCACAATGTTGGAACCTTATGCTTTAGTAAGATTATTTATGTGACACTTTAATGACTGGATTTGGCCAGGCAGAGAGAGAGGAGCATGGAGATCCAGGCACCTCAGGTGGGGGTGAAGGTGGCCTGAGCAGTGTGGTGGCCATGGACAGACAGACAGGGAGGGATGGACTGCACCAAGGAAGGTGCAAAAGGGACCTGGGGTTGATGTCAGGGCTGAAGAAGATGGAAGAGCTCAATTTACTTTCTTTTTATGTGTGGAAATGGGAAGGTTGGTATTGCCACTTGGAGAAATAGGCCAGATAGAAGGGTTCCAGTCTGACCAGGATGTGGGCTGATGCCTTCAATTTGGAGCCTCTTGTTTGTATGCCGAGAACTGACCACTGTCAGAGGATCTGTTCAGTGCGTGTGTTGGCAGTGGAGGGTTATGATAAAGAGAGATGCATGGCAACTAACTTTTTTCATATTAAATTGTGCATTTTGGAAGTAAGTTTCTATAGAACATATACACACTAACATACTATCAGGTATGGTGGGGAGAGTGGGATTTATGTGATCATTAGGCAAAGCCATGAAATCGAACAATCCCAAGCCTTCTACTAATAAGGTACAATCTCCTGGTTTATAACTAATCTCAGATGTTTTCCTGAGACATGAGCATATGTGAAAATGTCAAATACTGCACATAATGGATGGATTGGGGAGGGGGCAAAAAGCCAGAGCCACATCTTTCTGTCTTTTCTATATGTTCTGTGCTTTGTACAGGCATCTAAATGCTTTGTTAACCTAACTGGTTTGGGATGTTTTGAGATTGTGGGCAGTCTCCTCTTTTGACAGCCAAAATGAACTCTGTAATTATCTCCTTTGAGAGTCAAGACCAAGTTTGCTCAACATTAAACCCTACATTATCTTAAAAAAAAAAAAAAAAAAAGTGGGCCTGGAGGGAGCTGGCTGACAGTGATCAGCACAGTCACCTGCATGGACACCACCTCCCTTGTCTGTCACTAGAATCTAGTTGCTAAGTGACAGTATGCAATCAAAAAGGACCAGGACAGCAATTATTTGCAAACTTTTGCCCATTGCTAATTAGGTGCCAGACACAGTGCTGAATACTTTCCATGCATTCTCTTGCTTAATCTTCACCAAAACCACCACTGTGCAGTGCAGCACACCAGCAATGAAAGAAGGATGGCTGAAGAGAGGGCAAGTTTTCAGGTGGGGAGTCTGTTTGCAGGAACGGGTCTGCACGGTGGAGAGGGACTAGCTGTATGACTTCTGGCCCCCAACTTCACCTCCTGGAGAATCCATTTTCTCAGATGTAAAATGTGGATAATAGTAATCATCCCTGTGTTCTGTTATTTATTGCTGCATGACAATCTTCTCACAGCTTAATGTCCTAAAAGGCAAATGCTTGCTTGTTTTATGTGAATCTGCAGTTTGGGCAGGACCAAGTGGGGAAAACTTGTGTGCATTCCGGGAGGCCTGGGACCCGTTGGAATGGCTTGAAGGGTGGCGACCAGCCGGGCATCCCTCTCTGCACCAAGTCTCAGGGCCTTTCTTTGTGGTCTCCCCACGTGCTCTCTCCATCATGCAGCTCACACTTCCAAGGGCTAGTGTTCTAGGTGACAGAAAGTGGAGGCTGCTGGTCTATTAAGTCCGAGCCCTTGAAGCTGGCACAGCAGTACTTCCGCTGTCTTCTGTTGGTCAAAGCACTTCTAGATTCAGGGGAAAGAGACCCCACCTGTCAATGAAGCAGGCCTCTTTAACCACTGGTTCATGGGATTGTTGGAGAGTAAATAAGATAATGAACGTGAAGGAGCGTCATACGAGCCCAATAAATGGGAGCTGTTGTCTTTATTAGAGGTAGTGTCAGAATTATCAGAGGGAGATTAGGGATTGAAAAAAGGTGAATTTATAGAGACAGTGGGGGCCATGTTTTTGTGGCTGTGGGGTGGTGGGGCAGCCTGTGAGTGGAGGTAAGGAGTGAGTGGGTGATGACTCAGGAAGGCGGCACACGGGCTTGAGAAGTTCAACGGCAGAAAGACAGACAGAAATTGGGTTAGCTGTGGGTGGGCAGGGGAGAGGCACAGCAAGGCCATCCAGGAGATTGTTCTCCCAGGGGGATGGCTCAGGTGTGGGGTGGCGCGGAGTGGGGAGACATGCGTGTGTGAAGGACAAGGGGATGGAGAAAAAGGTGTTTGGAGAATGAAGAGGGGGTGAGACAGAGAGACCGAGAGAAAATGTGTGGGTGCGTGTGTAATTTTAAAGGCCAAATTTATTCTAGGCAAGATATTTATTTAAGATTTGCATGCAAATGAAAACAACTAGGATATAAGCTCCTTAGAGGAGGACATTTGAGGGCGAGAAGGGTTTAGAGTCCTCATTTCAGGCTGAAAAGCACGCAGCCTTTCCTGCCAGGCAAAGGGCAAAGCTTAAACTGGGAGGGGGTCTAGACGTGTGGAGAGGGAAGCGCTATGTTTTTGATGTCAGTGTTTGGGGATGTCAGCTGTACACTTTAGAGCAGAGGGTGACGCACAGCCAGGGTACTATGAAGCCAAGGCTGCATCGAGAGTAGCTCTGGAGGTCCTGACAACAGAAATGTTCATGGTTCTTCTCTTAACCTCATGGGGTTTATTAAAAAACAAAATTAAATTTTGAAATCGTGTTAAGAAGTCAAGCAAGGTTCTAATTTTTCCCATGATGCTTTGATGCTTCTTTTGAAATAGAAATTGTGAATGTTTTCAGAAATTACGTGTTGGTGCCCTTGATTTATGGGAGACTTACATCTGGGCTTGGCCTGGAGAGTAGCCTGGAAGTGTGTTTAAGACCTGCTATCTCCCAAAGCTAGCCCTGGTGGAAGCCACTGGCCCTGAGATTCCTCCCTTGCAGACAGTTTTTGGGTGAGGATTTCCTCCAAATCCCCAGCTCTCTTGGTCAGACCTGGGTCTTGTCCTGCTGCCTGCTAACCTGTTTGAATATACCCGAGGATTGGTCTCTGGGCAATTCCCTTTATTTCTGACCTTGGCTCCATCAAGGTTTGGAAGTGTGTGTTTTTTTTTTTTTTTTTAAATATTTTATCTATTTATTTGACAGAGAGAGACACAGAAAGGGGGAGCACAAGCAGGGGGAGTGGGAGGAGGAGAAGCAGGCTTCCTACTGAGCAGGGAGTCCAAAGCAGGGCTCAATCCCAGTACCCTGGGATCATGACCAGAGCAGAAGACAGGCGTTTAAAGACTGAGCCACCCAGGCATCCCTAGGGTTTGAAAGTTTTTGATTGGTTTGTCCCCTGCTGCGTCTCCAGAGCCTAGCCTCATGGTTGGCCCAGGGCACTTGCTCATGCATTGTATGCTTGTAAGAATGCAGAGGGCATGGTATGTGAGACAGGTGCACGGAGAGCACAGAGAACCAACCTTGGACATTTCACAAATTTGTAAATGGCTCTGTGGGGCAACACTGAAGGAGTTCACATAACTGAAGGCTCGTTCCTTAAAAGATGATTCCCATGTCCTAAGGATAGGGGAAAGGGAGGGTTAGTTCCACAGATCCTGGGTAGGCTGTCCACCCGCCTCCACCACCCCAAAGACTGACAAGTTTATATTTCTGTTTGAAATGCAGAGTGAAACTGTGTACGGCCCTTTAGAGAAGGAGAATGCATTTCCTTCCGCACAAGCCATATGGGACTTTGGCGTGGGTGTTCGTGGTGCCAAAATAAACCCATGGATTCGCAGCCATCAGCAGCGAGGCTAGAGCAGAGTTTCTCTTTCACCTTAGAAAACCTGAATTTCTTTTAAACAATATAAAACCAGTAGAGGCCTATTACAAAAAACTGGGAAAACACAAAAAAGCCCAGTCTTGTTGCGTGAAATTCGCAGAGCCTCAGTGGGCTGCTGGTTGATGGCTACAGGGATGACCCTGGACATGGTGGGAGACTGGAGCCTCAAGAACACTTCTGGGGCAGCCCTGAGCATGGGTCTGTCTTCTGGAGGATTCCCTGTGGGGCTTGGGGCTGAGTCTGTGCTGCCGGCCTATCCCTGTAACTCTACATTATAGTATCCGAGTTCTTCTGATCCCCCCAAAAGACTTGGTCTCTCCTTAGGCGCTATAAGGCTGACTTGTGTTCTGCAAAGATCATCAGTTTTCTCCAACACCAGCAGCTTCTGGAGGACATGCAGGGACCACAGGGGAGGACAGGGACATCATAATCAACCCCAAAGGCCAACGCTGCTCAATCTTTTCTTCAAGTTCTTAGAGGTGCTCCACACTTGGCCCTGTGCTGGGGATGCCATGGTGAGTGAATGAGTGTGATGTCTGTCCCCAAGGATGGTATAGTTTATGACAGCTTAGTTTATGCATATCCTCTTGCTTGACTGCAGGCATGTGGGCTTCTGGCCATAGGACCCCAGGAAGGGCCACGATGCCCCCATCTAGTCCTGCTCAGATTGATCCTTTGGGGAGGAGTCCTTGTCACCCTCACTGACCCACTCCAGAATCACTAGAGGTTTTCTCAGTTGTCCTCTATGCTTTGCCCCTTAATGTAGGTGCTCCTCTGGGGTTTTAAGGGAGCTGCTGCACATAATCTTTGCAGAGGCAGGTAGTGGAGTCCTTCTCCTCCTAGTGATGAGGGTGGTGCCCAGCAGCCTGGGCCTGCCCATCTCCATCCCTTTAACCCCCGACCCCAACCCCAGAACCCTGTATTTGCCCGGTGAGTCTCTCTCCACCACCCCTCTCAGGCAATCAGTGTCCTCATTGTACCTCCTCATCGCCTCTCACAAAGTTTGAATCTGGAAGCTTCCAGAGCGTGCACAAAAGGGACTAGCAACAGCCTGAGCTAGTACCCTAGCCACAGGATTTACATCGCAAGAAAGATCCAAGCCTGAATCAAAGGAACTGACACCAACCCCAGCTTCTCAGATTTGGTTCAGAGAGGATTTGGGGCAATCGTTTGTTTGTAGGAAAACCCTAGATGTAAAATGGGGAGGCCTGCAGGATAAGTATTGCTTACAACATACAAATTGCCTCAGAAATTCAGTTCAAAGGAGGCATTTCAAGAATCTCCTGCACTCCTTGCCTCCTTCACAGCACACACTGCAGCCAGAGCTGTGACCGACACAAAGATTTCCTTAAGTAAGTCTCTAAGTTTCTGCTTCATCCACATAAACCATTAAAATATGTAGAAGCTCTACCATCCTGGCACATAAATCTTACTTTGCTCATTGTCTCATACCTAGAACTAATGAAAAACTATTTTTTCCATTTATGTTTTCTAAAGAGTTTTGAGAAATACAGCTCCTGGTTACTCACTCTAGAGTGCTGCTCGGCAGCGCTCTGATTGCGGGAGAAGGAAGGGCCATTTGCAGTGAATCACAGGTCCTTCCTGTTCAGAACAGCTGTGACTTCAAATGTTCTGTCCCAACAGTCAAACCCAGAGGTTTTGAATTTTGGTTTTGAAAATATAACTTCATGGCTGGGAGGCAGTTAGCTTTTTGTAGGGACAAGGACTTCATTCCAGTTTCAGGCTCCCCAGGGGAAATTAGAGGCAGTACCATTCCATTCCAGAAATTGCTGTGAGATTTCATGCAGGGAAAGTGAGACTTGCCCTTTCCATTTATTATTTTTTCTTCTATAGTTACTGCATTTTTTTTCCTGAAGGACAGGGACTTTGGTGAGGCTGTAACGGTTCCATTCAGACGCTGACTTAAGAAATGAAGTAAGACTCATGGACTAGCCGGGTGCAAATCAGATTTCTTTGGGAAGGAGGCTTCCTCTCCCAGTCAATATGTTAGCTCTTACTTGAATGTGGGTTCTCGCATAGTGGCGGTGGCTGCTATTGGCATTGGGACTGACCTCAATCAGTAGATCCATTCCTGAACTCTATGTTGTGTTCCACTTCGGATGCCATTTTGGAAATTCTGTGGGTCTGTCAGGCCTTTGACTATTCCCCACATCTTGTTTGTTTTCTCCTTTGCAAATTGATTATATAGGTATTTTTACAATGAAAGTCTAAGAAAGATAATGTAATTTTTAAAAAAAATAAATAAAAATATAATGCAATTATTGTTACCAAATATTATCATCACTTTTACATATGTCCTTCTAGTCATTTTCATATGTGTGACTTTTTGTTAGCTTTCTAACACAGTTATATTCCCTATGATAAATGCAATTTTCACTTTAACCTTTTTACTAAACATTGTAATATAATTAGCAATTAATATTTGTTATCAACTATTCTTGATTACTAATCATTACTTACTTAGGTATTCCTCTACCTACAGTCATTCACATCGCTTCCATTATTATAAAAAACTTGTAGTGAATGTCTTTGTGCCTACCATTTTATGACATTTAGGATCGTTTTTAGAAGGATATATTCACAGAGCTCAAAATTTGATGTTCTATGGGTTAGAGGTGATTTACTGGTGCTTTAAACATTTTTTTTTTTTAAGAAGTCCGTGGTTAACAATTTGTAATTCCTGCTTAAAAAGGTTTTTTTAGTCTAAGAATCATAGTGACATAGAACTCCATGTAAAGACCCCATGTAAAGACTTTGATTGTCCATTCATTCTTGTGCTGGAAAAATTCCTTCTGAGGAGAGCCCTTTCTTGGCCAGGTGGCTCTTCCCCTTGGAATTCCCAAGCCCTCCTGCACGTCAATTGATGTCAATGCACAGGATTCTGTCTAAACAGAGAGCGTTGCTCTCCATCTATTTGGCAGAGAATGTAATTACAAATTCTGCAGCCCAGCTCCTGTCAAAGGTCTGGTATGGAGAAGACCTTTGGAGGATTGCTGGGAGTGTATTGTTATGGACTGAATGTTTGTGTCCCTCCGAAATTCATAAACTGAATGCCTAGGTTGTGATGTAATGATATTTGGAGGTGGGGCCTTTGGCAGGTTATTACAATTAGATGGGGTTATGGGAGTGGAGTCCCTAAAATGGCTTTAGTGCCCATAGAAGAAGAGAAAGAGAAGCCAGACCCCTTTCTCTCTGCCATGTGGGAACACAGTGAGAAGGCAACCATCTATAAGCCAGGAAGAGGGAAGAGGGCCCTCTCCAAGAACCAGATGTGTCAGCGCCTTGCTTTCAGACTTTCCAGCTTCAAGAGCTGTGAGAAATAAATGTTTCTTGGTTATGCCACCTGGTCTTGGTATGTTGCTAGAACAGCCT
This sequence comes from Mustela nivalis, assembly GCF_964662115.1. NCBI lineage: Eukaryota > Metazoa > Chordata > Mammalia > Carnivora > Mustelidae > Mustela > Mustela nivalis. The sequence goes on from NC_139020.1 coordinate 150,772,424, forward strand.
GAGCTGACTATGGCAGATACCTGCCTTCCACTCCTGTAGGCCTCCATTTTATCCTTGGATCTAGCTGGACCAGACCTGCCAGAGCTTAGACCAACTTATTTTTGGTCCTTTAAAATGACTTTTTGTGAATTGGCTCTCAGCCTCCTTGGGGAGGGGATGCTCTAGAAACTGGCAAGATAGGAGTATGCTCTCTGTTCCATCTCACACAGAGCTCTTCATGGGGTTTCATCTAGGTCTCGGTCCCAGGAGCAGCTTCACTTCTTCTCAGGCGCCATCTTGACAGTGCTGCTTAATTAGCCAGAGTTCTTCCCAAAGCTCAACCATCAGTTCTTCCTCAGCAATAGTATAAAATCTCAGTTCAAACACATGATTAGGTGCTCCAAACATTGGCTTTTTCATTTTCAATATACCAAGGAGAATCTTACTATTAAGAAATCTAGGGAAAAAGCTATTTTAATTTCAGTGCAGATGTATATTTTGTTTTTGGTCTATTGTGTTTGTTAAATTGCTTACACAGGGATGGAGACCTCTAAAGGCCTTAATCTGTCTTGACCTTGGCCACTCTTTTGGATTCACCTTAGCTCTGTGTTATATTGTCTCTATTTTGCCATTCATTGTTTATTCATGTAGTTTGATTAGCTGAATAATAAGCAATTTTGTAAGCTCTGTCCAGTCATTTTGGGAGTTAGATGAGATATAAGCATATCTTCTGGAGAAAAATGTAATTTACTGGGTTAAAAATGTGAGTGTTTTTGAGGCTGTTAAAACATGCTGACAGGGACGCCTGGGTGGCTCGGTTGGTTAAGCAGCTGCCTTTGGCTCAGGTCATGATCCCAGAGTCCTGGGATCGAGTCCCACATCGGGCTCCTTGTTCAGCGGGGAGCCTGCTTCTCCCTCTGCCTCTGCCTGCCATTCTGTCTGCCTGTGCTCGCTCTCTCCCCCTCTCTCTCTGATAAATAAATAAAAATCTTTAAAAAAAAAAAAACATGCTGACAAATGAACTTTGCTTTCTGTCATTACTTCCCAGGATTGTCATCTGCTTTTTTCCTGGACTTTAGACTGGGACTAATGTGAAAAGCCACTGAATATCAGTGAGCTGGTACTTGTGGGTCTTTGCAAACTCTTAGCAATGAAATGAGTGGGTTAGCCTTCACTTGACTGGAAGGTACAATAACACAAGACCATTTTTTTTTTTTTTTTAATAATCCAACTCCTTTTCCCTTCTAGGCAGGTTGGAGTCCCTTGGAAGCCAACCCTGAAACAGCAGGAAGGACACTTCTTAGGATCTTAGGATCCAAACCTGTGGAAGGGAAGGGAAGGAGAAAGGACCAGGCAGAGAGAGAAGCTGGGCTATGATGGAGTCTTGATGGAGTCCTCAGGATGGTTCCACAAGAAGCTCTGAAGCTAAGCTGGCCCTTCAGAGTTGTCCCAAATTGGGGTGAAAATGCCCTGGAGGATCAGTCAATGGAACTAGCTGCTCACAGAAGCAGGTGAGACCCTGGGCAAGGCAATGGCCACAGGCGGCTGACAGCTGAGGGCAGTCTGCCAAGAGCCCTCCAAGCAGAAGGGGGAATGCATTGGTTGGTCCTGCAGGAGGATCTGGACAGGGTATCACAGCGTTCAGCACTTTCTCTTTGGCAATGGAAGCCTTCCACCATCATCTGGTTTGGGGTATTTCTAGGCCTGTGGGTATTTCTTCACAAGTGAATTTAGCCAGTGTTTGTATTTTCTCTGTTGTCAGCGCTTGGTACCACTGCCACCTGTGATTTAGGAAATCTGCATCGTGGTTAGCCTTCTAATTTTATAATTACCTTTCCAGAATAATAACCCCATCCAGGTGTTTTGTAACACAAAACAGCAAGGGAAATTAATTTCAATTAGAAGGGGAAAATACAAATTGAAGTGAAGTTGTGCAAAGAAAATGCCCCAACATATTTTTCTTTTGGTGTATTTCATCTTAAACCCCTGCAATGTGACTGAACCCTTGGTAGTGGAGCCCTTTAAAGACCTACATTTTTTTTTTCATTTTTTAAAAATCTAATTTCTTTTCAGTGAAACAGAATTCATTGTTTATGCACCATACCCTGTACTCCAGGTAATACGTGCCCTCCATAATACCCACCACCAGGCTCCCCCAGCCTCCCACCCCCTGCCCCTTCAAAACCCTCAGACTGTTTTTCAGAGTCCATAGTCTCTCCTGGTTCATCTCCCCCTCCAATTTCTCTCAACTCCCTTCTCCTCTCCATCTCCCCATGTCCTCTGTGTTATTTCTTATGCTCCACAAATAAGTGAAACTATATGATAATTGACTCTCTCTTCTTGACTTAATTTCACTCAGCATAATCTCTTCCAGTCACATATATGTTGATACAAAAGTTGGGTATTCATCCCTTCTGACGGAGGCATAATATTCCATAGTATAAGGACCACATCTTCCTTATCCATTCCTCTGTTGAAGGGCATCTTGGTTCTTTCCACAGTTTGGCAACCATGGCCATTGCTGCTATGAACATTGGGATACAGATGGCCTTTCTTTTCACTACATCTGTATCTTTGGGGTAAATAACCAGTAGTGCAATTGCAGGGTCACAGGGAAGCTCTATTTTTAATTTCTTAAGGAACCTCCAAACTGTTCTCCAAATTGGCTGCACCAACTTGCATTCCTTCGAGCAGTGTAAGAGGGTTCCCCTTTCTCCACATCCTCTCCAACACACATTGTTTCCTGTCTTGCTAATTTTGGCCATTCTAACTGGTATAAGGTGGTATCTCAATGTGGTTTTAATTTGAATCTCCCTGATGGCTAGTGATGATGAACATTTTTTCATGTGTCTGATAGCCATTTGTATATCTTCATTGGAGGAGTGTCTGTTCATGTCTTCTGCCCATTTTTTGACATGGTTATATGTTTTGTGTGTGTTGAATTTGATTAGTTCTTTATAGATCCTGGATATCAGCCTTTTGTCTGTACTGTCATTTGCAAATATCTTCTCCCATCCATGGGTTGTCTCTTTGTTGTCTCTTTATTTTGTGCAGAAGCTTTTGATTTGATGAAGTCCCCAAAGTTCATTTTTGCTTTTGTTTCCTTTGCCTTTGGAGACATATCTTGAAAGGAGTTGCTGTGGCTGATATCGAAGGGGTTACTGCCTATGTTCTCCCCTAGGATTCTGATGGATTCCAGTCTCACGTTGAGGTCTTTTATCCATTTTGAGTTTGTCTTTGTGTACAGTATAAGAGAACAGTCGAGTTTCATTCTTCTGCATATAGCTGTCCAATATTTCCAGCACCATTTATTGAAGAGACTGTCTTTTTTCCACCATATATTTTTTCCTGCTTTGTCGAAGATTATTTGGCCATAGAGTTGAGGGTTCTCTACTCTGGGTTCTCTACTCTGTTCCACTGGTCTATGTGTCTGTTTTTATGCCAGTACGATGCTGTCTTGGTGATCACAACTTTGTAGTAAAGCTTGAAATCAGGTAACATGATGCTGCCAGTTTTGCTTTTCCTTTTCAACATTTCCTTAGCAATTCAGTGTCTCTTCTGATTCCATACAAATTTTAGGATTTTTTGCTCTAGCTTATAGACCCACATTTTAAAAATACATGATTATGGAATTTGGAGTTGTTCTAGCTGCCTAACACACATCTGGATATAAAAGAGGTGGAAAGAGAGGAAGAGGGTAAGCGCCTTAAAGGAGATAATAGGGAAACAAAGGAATATTCTTCTTTTGTGTTTTCACACTTAAATTTTCTTATGGCATGAGAACATCAGCCTTGTAAAAATGAGTTCAAGTTAGTTTCCGGCATTTTGAAAGGATATGGAGGAAACTGAAGGTAAATGCGACTCCTGAGCTTTTATTGGAGAAGAAAATATAAGGGGTTTTCTTGTCCTCTCCATGTCCTTTGGATCATGCCTTTCTCTGGCTGGCTTGGCAGAGTTTAAGATGAGGTGGTTTACTCGTGGCTCTGGGGAGCCCTTCTCTTGGGGAGATGGCAAAACTGGCAGGCAGCAAGACAGAGATAAACTTATAAGGAAAAAGGAAGCAGGGAAGAAGGATTTTCTCAGGTTTCTTGGATAAGACCCATGTCACCAAGCAGCAGCTGCTCCTGGGGCTCCTGGAAAGGGCAGCGAGGCATGGGTAGCATATGAGAGCTTTGGCCCCTGCTTCATATTCCAGACAAGTTGACCTATTGGTACCTGGAGTGCTCAGGAAAGCTCGGCATGTCTAAGGCCTGTTGGAGATGTTCTTTTAAACAGTTAAGTCTCTGGGAGGCTTGTCACACTATCTCCAAAACAATTACACAGCCTTCTTTTCCTGAGAGAATTTTTCCAACTTTTGGTTTTTGTCTGAGGCAGGAAACTGAAAACTGTTTCTCAGGTTGATTCTTCTGGATCTACCCCAAATGTTCCATTATAATATTAGTTCACCCAGGTGAGTTCAAGGGGTGAGCTGACACGGGGAAAGTGGCATTAAGGGTACAAGGGGCTTGGTGTCTCTAGCCCTCCATTGTTAATACTGACAGCTGGAGAGTGGTTTGTCTGGAAAAACACACATGTGTAAGTCATGCAGGGGAAGAGTCCCATTAGCTTAAAATTTTCCAGCTGACTTGAGCTTCCCATGCTTTTGAAGCCGAGTTTTGTGTCTGTAGAGCATCCTACATTTTTGATTCTTGCTATTATTACGTTAGGAGTTTACGATGATAGATTTGTCTTTTGGAGCTCTTTACATTCCTGTACACCAATCTGTGTAATGGGGCACTGGGTACATTTAGTGTTATTTGCACACTTTAGGTATTTTCTGGGGAGAAAGGGCATTTACACCACCTGTAATTTTTGTGACTCCTTCCTAACTTATTACTCATAGGCATGTGAGAAAGGATGAGGTCTATTTTTCTAGTTACTCAGCATATCCATCATTGTCAGTCAGGATTTAATCAAATTTAAAGATTTACGCTTCTAGGTGCTTTAACTATTTTTTTAATGAACTAAGTGATTAATTAAACTAGCCTTATCTTAAAATCTAGATTAATACTTCCTCTCATGCATCACCTTGCATTTTCGTCTTAATTCATTTATTCAAAAATATTTTTGAACATTTACTATTTACTGGGACCTGTATATATGCCTTGAACTTGTCATATTCTTGAGACTTCAGACTCCCTGGCAGCCAGTAGAATTAGAACCTCTATAGCTGCTAGTTACAAATTTCCCAGGAACAGGTTCTTGAATAACAATGGTCTCCTTACTCAGTTGGGAATTCTCTAGCATATTCCTAGACCAATCTCAGGTGGCACAAGAGAGGACCTGTCCTTAGAATGTGTCACCTCACTTCTGGTGATACTGTGGTTATTGTGTCAAAATCAAAGAAATTTCTCCTATCAGCAACATTTTAGCTGTCACTTGCTTTACAGTTCCCTTATAGTGAATGGTCTCTGAAAGAGGACAAACTGAGTTGATCTGACTGACTAACGTTATAGATAAGCAAACAGCAACCCAGAGAGGTTAAGAACCCTGCTGAAGATCACACAGTGGGGAATGACGACCTCTGATCTCCCACCCTCGTGGGGTAGCACAGACTTTTCTCCCTCAGAGTTAATTTTATAAAAACTTATAGAAATGACAACTTACAAGAGTTTCTCTACTTTATTAGTTACTCTTTTGTTTTTTTTTCAAAAGATTTTATTATTTATTTATTTGACAGAGAGAGAGACACACACACAGCAAGAGAGGGAACATAAGCAGGGAAAGTGCAAAAGGGAGAAGCAGGCTTCCCGCCAAGCAGGGAGCCTGATGTGGGCTCGATGCCAGGACCGTGGGATTATGACTGGAGCCAAAGGCAGACGTCTAATGACTGAGCCATCCAGGTGCCCCTTATTAGTTATTATTATTATTTTTTTCTTATTAGTTATTCTTACTTGGCCATTTTCTCCCTTCTTTAATCTTCTTGAGTTGTTCTTCTACCTTTAGTTGCAAATGAAGCTCATAAATTGGAATCTTCCTTCACCTCTAATAAACACATTTAAGAATCTAAAACTCATTTACATACTACTTCAGCCGACTTCTGTAACAGTATTTTGACATGCAGGATTTTGTCATCATTTTTTCTAAAGATTTTATTATCTGTTTATTTATTATTTATTATCTGTTGTACATTATGATTTGTCCTTTGACCCTTAATATACTTAAAAGTGTGTTTTAAAAATCCAAATATAGGGGGTGCCTGGGTGGCTCAGTGGGTTAAAGCCTCTGCCTTTGTCTCAGGTCATGATCCCAGGGTCCTGGGATCGAGCCCCGCATCGGGCTCTCTGCTCAGCAGGGAGCCTCTTCCTCTTTTCTCTCTCTGCCTGCCTCTCTGCCTAATTGTGATCTCTGTCTGTCAAATAAATAAATAAAATCTTTAAAAAAAATCCAAATATATGAGTCATTTGGGGTTATCTTTGTGTCATTGATTTCTAATTTAATTACACTGTAGTCAGAGATCATGGCCTCTGTGCTTTTCATTCCCTGGGATTTATAGCAGATTGCTTTACATTTTATGTGATCTATTTTTATAAATGTTTCATGCTTAAAAAGAATATGTGTTCTCTAATTGTTAGAAATGGCATTTTATATAGAGTCATTAGATCAAGTATTTTAATTGTGTTCTATATCCTCACTAATTTTTTATTTGCTTAATTTGATACTGAGATATGCATATTAAACCTCCTATTAGGACTATGGATTTGCTAATTTTTCTTTGCAATTCTGTAAATGTGTATTTCATCTGTTTGGAAGCTGTGTTGTTAGCAAAAAATACAGAGTTTAGACACTGGAGTCAGACTACCTGGGTTTGAATCATGGCTATGCCATTTATTAGCACTGTACCTTGGGAGAGTGATTTATTTCCTATAATTCAGTATTCTTATCTGTAAAATGGGCTAGATCACTGTGAAGATTAAATAAATTAATATTTGTAAAAAGTACTGAGAACAGTGTCTGACACATAGTAAGTGCTTCAAAAATATGAGTTATTATTCTTACCGGTGAATTGCTCCTTTTATCCTTATAGAAGGGTTGCATACCTCTATCTACATGGATATATCTCTGTATCTGCATTTTTTGTTTAGTCTCCCTTTTATGATATTCGTGTTGCTACACCAGCCTTCCCCCACTCTTAGTTGGATATGCCCAGAATATCTTTTTCCATCCATGCACTTCTAGCACTTATATGTCATTATGTTTCAGGTGAATCGTTGATAAGTAGCATATGGCTAGATCTATAAATATTCAACACAAGAACTTCTGTTTTTCTTTAAACTAATACATTAGGTCCAATTAATTCATATGATTATGAATGGGTTTGAATTATATCTACCACCTTATTTAATGTTGCCTATTTACCATGCTTTTTCTTAACCTTTTTTCCTTTACTACTTTCTCTTAGACTAATAAAATATTCTTTATTGCCCTTTTTCAGCTTCAGCTGTGTTTGAAATTTATTCACTCTATTTCTATTCTTTTATTGGCTAGATTTTAATTTTTAAGATGCATGGTTAATTAAAGCAACAACTGCAACAACAATTTTATCCTGAATAATTCAAGATCTTTAGAATATTTTAATTCTGATCTTTCCGGTTCTCATACATATGTTTCTTTTTTATAGTATTTTAGTTCTACCTATCTTGGATCTAACAAAGCAAGTCATTATTGTTGTTATTAATTTTACTTTTTCATTCAGTGCTTGCATAGCTTTTTGCATGTGTTTGCCAGTTTCCTTGCTTGCCCTTGCTTTATACATCCTAATCATGACTTAGGGTTCATTCTTCCTTTTCTTGCATTATTTCCTTTAATATATATTTCTGTTATGACAGGTGAATTTTCACTTCCTTGGCTTTTGTCTGATAATGACTATTTCCCCTTTCCCCTTGAGTCATGTATTAGCTGCATATAGAACTCTGGGATGATATTTATTTTCCCTTAGTCCTTTAAAGATATTGGTCTTTTGTGTTCTGTCATCTGTTGGCACTGGTGAGAAGTTAGCTGTCAATTTCATTGTTAATGTCACAGATAATCTATTTTCCTCAAGTTCCTTTTATGGTATTTCTTTTTGACTTTGGTGTTCTGGAGTTTCACTTAGGGGCTTAGAGGTCAGGTTTAATAATGTATACTTTTTAGAGCTCATGATCCTTTAACTGAAGAGTCATGTCTTTCATTAATTCTGGAAGAATCTCATCCATTATTTCTTGAAATACTACTTTTCTCTTTTTTAAAATTTCTGTTTGCCATTTTCCACTCTTTGTCTCATTAATTTCATCTCTCTTCTCCAATTAATTGTATTTTCAGGTATGTTCAATGTTTTGTTGATCTTGTACAGTGAAATTTTAATTTCTGAAAGTTTATTTGCCAATTCTTTTTCACATTTTTCTGTTGTTTTTCCATACGGGCTTATTTCTTTTATGTTTTTAATCATTTTAAAGATAATCAGTAATCTAGGAGCCTTCCAATTTTGTTCTTTTTTCACAAGTTCTATTATGCCCATTTTTGGTATATACAGGGTCACTGCCACAGTGAGTAATGAGTGTGGTTTGTAATTTTGAATTGTGAGCTCATCTTCAGCAGAGATTTTTTTTCTTACTTTTTCTTTCCTTTTTCATGTGGGAAATCCATGTGTGCTGGATTATGAGAGAGTTATTATTGAGTGGGTTTTCATTTGACTGAGCTAGTTTTCTCTTTTATGAAGATGATAGCTTTTCCACAGTTGTTGTTAGGGAGCAATTTATGTTTTGCTCTATACCTTCTTTGGAACTAAAGTCATATCTGCCATTCCAATGGAACTATTAAGATATGTGATCTATAGTACTTGTGTTCATTCTTCTTTTCTTTCTTTTTTTTTTTCCAAGATTTTATTTATTTATTTGACAGACAGAGATAACAAGTAGGCAGAGAGGCAGGCAGAGAGATAGAGGGGGAAGCAGGCTCCCTGCTAAGCAGAGAGTCCGATGCGGGGCTCGATTCCAGGACCCTGGGATCATGACCTCAGCTGAAGGCAGAGGCTTTAACCCACTGAGCCACCCAGGTGCCCCACTTGTGTTCATTATTATCTTCTTCTAGAGTGTCATGATACTGACACATGGCTTTATTTTGCCCCTTTGTTTTTAGTTAAGGAATTTCTCTTTTCTTTTAATCTAAGCAATGTATTTAATTTTTTTCTCTTGCTATATTGTTTCTGTGTGGTTGTATTGACTGGAGGTAGGAGAAAGGCTGCATTAGCCCACTCTACCATGTTTCCAGAATCCAAACTCCTGAAATTTATTTTTTAGTATGGAAATATTAAAAGAAATAGTAAAAAAATTAGAGGAGAAATGATAAATTGAAGAAAATAGTATAATATACATGCTGTAGGATATTAACATCTTTAATAGAAAAAAGAAACCTTTAAGTCAATGAGAAAAGGTGAACAATGGAAGAACAAATTGGATGATTTTAAGAAAAGTATGAAAAAACTCAATCTTTGTCATAACTAAACAAAAACAAATTCAAATAATGAAATACATTATTTTGGCTATGAGATTGAAAAACAAAATATCTTATGTCAAGGGTTGTTTGATATACGAGATATGAGGACTCTTTTTTTTTTCTTTTAAAATTTTATTTATTTATTTGAGAGAGAGAGAGTAAGAGAGAGCATGAGAGGGTAGAAGGTCGGAGGGAGAAGCAGACTCCCTGCAGAGCTGGGAGCCCAATGCAGGACTTGATCCCTGGTCTGGGATCATGACCTGAGCCAAAGACAATCACTCAACTGGCTGAGCCATCCAGGCGACCAATATATGAGCACTCTTAAAAACTGTTGATGGCAGTGCTGAGAGTAATTTTTTAGAAGGAAGATTGGTCAATATGAATGAAAATCTCAACTCTTAGAGTGGTCTTTGGCACTATCACTTCTACGACTTTTTATTAATAAACTATTTGGATATGTTTGCATATGAAGTCTTATGTATTAAGTATTATTAACAATGGCTAGTAATTAAAACTCATTAAATATCTAAGTAAGAAATTCATGATATATCCATACAAATAAATATAGCAATTAATTAAAATAATAATAATGAATCACAGAACACTATGTCAAAAACTAATGATGTACTGTATAGAGACTAACATAACATAATAAAAAAATAAAATAACAAAAATATTCACTAAAATGAAAATGTTTAATGTAATTTTTAATTAAAACTAGATGACAAAGTAAGAGACCTAGTAGAATCCACATTTCTCTTCATTTATTTGTATTTATGTACTCTTAAAAAAATCTAGAGAGGCAAATGCCAATATATTAACTTGGTGTTGCCAGGGTGGGTGATTCATATTTCTTTTTTCTATTTTTAAAAGCCTGTACTTCACATATTGTTTCTATAATTGAATGAAGTTAATCATCACCATGTATCCATAGAATGAATTTTTTTGTGGCTATTAAAATCTATGATTCTGAAGAATATGTGATAAGAATATGTGATGTTTAGAAAATAAAATATTGACATGAAGCAAGGCAGGATACAAAGAATAGGTGATGATGTAGATTAAGGGGTACAAATTTGTAGCTATACAAATAATAAGTCAAGGAGATGAAAAGTATGGCATAGGAAATATACTCAAACAATGTGATAATGTTGTATGGTGACAAATGGTGACTGCATTTATAGTAAAAAGAAAAACCAAAACCCAGGAAGCTTTTATAGGATGGTGTATATGAAAACACATATATGCACATGGAATGAAATATTACATATATTAGTATTATTTGCTAAATTAATCATTAATATTAATAATGGTTATTGTTAGATGGTAGGTATATTGTTGAGTTTTCTTCTTTAGTTTTGAACAGTGTCCACGCATATTTATATAAATCATAAACTGAGAGAGATGGGGGAGGCCAGTAGTCCTGTGACAAGGGGCAGAGTAGGGAGACTGGACTGTGGGTTTGTCTCCCAGGAGGGTTCATCCTTCTTGGGAGTCCTATAAACTGAAAGGATTCAAGCTTTTTACAACATCCATTTGTAAACGGATGAGATTAGTCTTCTTAGAGAGTATTTGGAATGAGAGTTGCAAGGACATCTGAAAAGGGTAAAAAACCTGTTTTTTTAAAATGCCCTAGTAAAGTCACCTTATCCTAAAGGTTTGTGGAAGCTGTGAAGATGGTAGTAACTCAGGTGCGTAGCCAGGGTATTGTTGCCCGGCGGCTTGTTCAGATCGGCTCTGGAGGACCCAAGGGGGACAGGTGGGCTCTGAGCAGAGCAGAACCCTGGAATTTAAATAAAACACATACTTAGAATGCATATTCAACTTTTATTCTTTCTGAACTGTCAGCTTTCCTGAGGTCTGAGAATTCTGAGAGCGTGGGTGACAGGAGTGCTCCAAAAACGTTGGCAAGTGTCAAAGTGGACAGAGCATCTGTGAGGGAGACCTGGGAAGGCTCTCTACCTAACAGGCTAGGGAATTTATTCACGCTGGTAGCTCTCCACCCACAGACATGGTTAATTCACCCAATTTTGGGGACTATGTGGTAGAATGACGGCTATGGGAAGGGCCCACCTTGGTGAACACTTTGAGCCACGAGACATGTTGAAATAAAAAGCTGAAATTTCTTTCTTTCTTTTTTTTTTTTTTAAAGATTTTATTTATTTATTTGACAGAGAGATCACAAGCAGGCAGAGAGGCAGGCAGAGAGAGAGGAGGAAGCAGGTTCCCCGCTGAGCAGAGAGCCCGATGCGGGGCTCGATCCCAGGACCCTGGGATCATGACCTGAGCTGAAGGCAGCAGCTTAACCCACTGAGCCACCCGGGTGCCCCCAAAAGCTGAAATTTCTAACCTGCAAGCTTTTCTAATAGTTGGTAAAGAGCTGCCAGACTTCCTTTAATGATTACACAGAACTCATTTGACACAAGCCCATTTACCTTTTGAATTCAAACGATGTTATTTATCTGCTTACAAACGAGACTGTTCTTAAACATTTGTCTGGCAACTTCATGTTTTAGCACACTCCTTACAAATGAGCAGAAATCACAGAAGAGAAACTTTCTGCACCCTAGTTGAATATCAATAGTTGTAGAGGGGTATGCATTTAAGGAGATCATCAGAGAGCTCTCCCCCCCCCCCCCACACCCCGACTCCCAGCTCCACGACCTTGTGGGAGTGCAGGGCTCTGGTGGGAGCGGTTCACAGCAGGGATGCCCATGGAAGCAGAGAGAGTGGGAGTTAGGCCTGCAGGACCCAAGCAGAGGCTACCAGGAAACAGAGGCAGGTCAGCCTGCCACTGTGGCCCTGAGGGACTCTCAGGGTAGGTCGGCCTGAGATTTGCCCTGGAACTCCTGGTGCTCTCACGATATCCATTTCTGGTCATGAAGCTTCTAACAAGGATGGTTAAGAACATTTTTCTCTTTTTTACCAACACATTCTATAAAGAAAGTCAAAGCCTTACTATTCTAGGCAGCAGAAGGCATAAGAAATATTCAGTATTAGTAAACCGATGAACATTTACGGAGTGTCTTTGAAGTTCTCATTTATATTTTCTCCACATTGAAATTGTGCCTTAGACAAAATCATGTTGGTTATGCAGAATTAAGAAATGGATACACCCACGTGTTTGGCACACATGGGGTTTTTATTTCTCAATCTGTTTAATCTTTTTGCATATTCCAAGGGAGGCACACTGTAGGGAGTACATGTGTATCTTCGACTTGCAGTCAAGTTATAAAAAAAAAAAAATTCTAGGTCCAGAGTTTGAAAATATAGGATTAAAAATACTTGAAAAAAAATCAGAATAACAAACTCATGAGGAAAGAAAGCGTTGTTTTTCCTCTTAATTTTCTTGCAAAGTTTGTAGAATTCCCAAGGCCTAATTCAAAGTATTCCCCACGTTACAGTGAAGACTGTACCTTTCAATTAAAGGTTTATGTTTTGTTATTTGGTGACACCTCGCCCATCACAGACACATCAGCCATGATCTAGTAACTTAAAGATGTAAAACTTCTCCATAGAAATTATTAGTGGCCTGTGGCATCACTTAATGGGAAGGAAAAATAGCAAATCACCAAATGATTTGAAGACATTCTGTCTCTCCCATTCACACATTTATTTATTTTACTTATTTTATTCTCTTTAGTCTCACTTCTCTAATTCCATTCTCTGTCCATAAGAAGCCATTCCAAGATTGTACAGTATATTCTTTTGTCTGTTGCCACATCCTCTATTCTCTGCATTACTGCTTAATGTGCTTGTATTTTATGTAAGTAATGTTTTGGACTAGACCTCAATCTGTTCCTTATTTTTTCACTGAGGCCGTTTTTAAAAGACACACCTGTATCTGCCATTTACATTCTATCTGTTGCTGCTAATGTTGTGTGTTACCGCATGGAGCTCTTCCCTTTGTTGGGAATGAGGGACACTCAGGTGGCTTCCCAACCCCTGGAGTATTTTGATATTATGAATCTTTGTGAGAGAATTTGTCCAGATGTCAAATTTTTCCAGTCTAACTGAGGAGAAATGACATTTTATTGTTTTAATTTGTATTCTCTGATAGTTGACTTTGAGCATCATTTCAACAACAGTATTTTGAGTTCCTTTTTGTATAAATCACCTCATTCATGTTTCTGTCCATCTTCTTTGCTGGGATTGCTACCTTTTTCTTTGAAAGTGTTCCCTGTATACAGGGAATATATATATATATATATATATATATATATATATATATATACAGTAGTCCCTGATCCGTTGGGACAGTACAATAATCTGCTGTCAAGTTTATCCTCAGTATTCTTTGTGCAACAGAAAGAATTCATGTTTAAAGCAAACAAATTCATAATTTTTTTTTGTGTGTGTTTTTGCCTTGTGGGTTGTACACTTGGGGTTTATTTAACAAGGTCTTATCCTTTAGGTGACAAAGATATTCTAATTTTCATCTATTACCTTCATAATTTTATCTTTCACAATTCAGTACTCATCCACATGTCTTCCATCTTTGGATGTGGTGTTATATAGTTTTCTATATATTTCTAGTTTTCTTTTCTAAAATAATAAATCCATTTTACAAATATAACCTCTCAAACAATCTCTTCTTTTCTTACTGATTTATGGTGTCACCTTAATTAAGTGTGTGTGTGTGTGTGTGCATGTGTGTTTGTGTGTGTATGTGTCTGTATGTGTGTATACTTGTCCCAGAGATACACTTGCTCCGTTTTTATTTGTCTATTTTTTTTCTGACATGAATCTGTAGTTTGTAATTATAGCTTTGGTAAATTCTCAATCTTTTTCTTTTTTCTTCTTTTGCAAAGTTGACTTAGTTTTTTTTTTTTTTCATTAATTTCTCTTTTTTCATAGAGTTGTTCAAGATGAGTAAGTAACTTAAAAAATCAAATGAAATTTTTATTGTGATTACAGATTTAATAAATTATTTGGTAGAGAATTGACATGCTTACAATTTGAGCCTATTCAAAACTATGGAATGCCTCTCCATTTCTGTAACTCTTTCTTCATCCTCTAATGAAAACTTCCTTCATAGTGAACTGTTAGTTAAAATCTCTAGATTTTTATGCTTTCTGTTGTTATTGTGGAGGTTGTCTTACTTTTTATTATTATTATTATTATTTTTTTAGTTGATCACTAAGTTAGGAAGAAACTCTTTTGACCTAACAAAACTTTTTAAACGTCTTTCTTTTTTAAATAAGATGAACACCCAGCATAGGGCTTGAACTCACAACTCCAAGGTCAAGAGTTGTAGGCTCTGCTGACTAAGCCAGCCAGGTGCCCCAATTTTTACTTTTGTAAGTTGATCTTTTATCCAGCAACCTTGGTCAACTGTGTTATTTTTACTTTTTCTACGCCAATGATCACCTCATCCACAGAAAGTTTTTGTCTCTTAGTTTTTGTCTCTTTTCTTCTGATATTAACATCTGACTCCTTCCCCACCTTGACTTCCAGTACTATGTGTCAAGGCTTCCAATGTTATGTGAAAAAATAATGGAGAAATGCATTTCTGTCTACTCATAGTTCTCTTCTCTTTCTGGTTTGCTAAGAGATTTAATTTTCTAGAAACAGTTACTGAACTTTATCAAACTCTTCATATATCAACTGAGACAATTGTATATTTTTCTTTCCCTTTTAGTCTATTAATGAGGTCAATTTTGTTGTTAGTGTTTCTGATATTGAACTATCCTTTTATGTCTGCAATAAACCCTACTTGAGCTTGACGTAATATTTTAAAAACTTCAGGTATCTTTGGAGCCTCAGCTTCTATATGGTTTTTTGGTAAACTTCTCTTCCTTCCTTCCTACCTTCCTTCCCTCTCCTCTCCTCTCCTCTCCTCTCCTCTCCTCTCCTCTCCTCCCCTTCCCTTCCTTTTCCTTTTTCCCTTCCTGCCTTCCTTCAATTTTTATTTAACTTCTATTTAGTTAACACACAGGGCAATATTGGTTTCAGGAGTCCAATTCAGTGATTCATTACCTACATTCAACACCCAGTGCTCATCACATCAAGTGCTCTTCTTCTTTTTTTTTTTTTTAAAGATTTTATTTATTTATTTGACAGGCAGAGATCACACGTAGGCAGAGAGAGAGAGAGAGAGAGAGAGGAGGAAGCAGGCTCCCCACTGAGCAGAGAGCCCAACATGGGGCTCGATCCCAGGAACCTGGGATCATGACCTGAGCCGAAGGCAGAAGCTTTAACCCACTGAGCCACCTAGGCGCCCCTCAAGTGCTCTTTTTTTTTTTTTTTTTAAGATTTTATTTATTTATCAGAGAGAGAGGGGGAGAGAGCAAGCACAGGCAGACAGAGAGGCAGGCAGAGGCAGAGGGAGAAGCAGGCTCCCTGCCGAGCAAGGAGCCCGATGTGGGACTCGATCCCAGGACACTGGGATCATGACCTGAGCCGAAGGCAGCTGCTTAACCAACTGAGCCACCCAGGCGTCCCTCAAGTGCTCTTCTTAATACCCATATCCACGTAGCCTATCACCCATCCACCTCCCTCCATCACCCCTCAGTTTGTTCTTTGTCTTTAAGAGTCTCTTATGATATCTTACGATATGTTCCTCTCTTCCCCCAATATGTTTATCCATTTTGTTTTTTAAATTCCACATGTGAGTGAAATCATATGGTATTTGTCTTTCTCTGAATGACTTATTTCCCTTAGCATAATACCCTCTAGTTCCAACCATGTTGCAAATGGCACGATTTCATTTTTTATGGTTGAGTAATATTCCTTTGTAGAGGTACATTTGGTAATGCTTTCTAATCTACATCTTCTTGTTTTCCCACCCCCCCGTCCTATGTTTTCCCAGAACCCATTGTCCTGTCACTGCTATGGATTCACAGTGCTCTTGTTTGTTCCTGTTCCTCTCTTTACACCATTGATGAGGAAAGAGCTCAGATCTCATCTTTTAAAATAGTTGTTTGAAGGTATAATTTACATACCATAAAAGTCACTTGTTATGTTTATAATTCAATTTTTTTAGTGAATTTCTAGGATTTATGTAAACATCTGCAGACCAATTTTAGAACATTTCCCCCTAAAATTCTCCCTTGTGCCAGTTTGTGGTCAGTTTCTCCACCTGCCTCCAGCCTCAGACAATCACATTCTCTAGTCTGTCTGTCTGTGTTCATTTGTCTTTTCTGGACATTTCATATAAATGGAAACATGTAATATGATTTCTTTTGTGTTGGGCTCCTTTCACTCAGCATAATGATTTTTATGTTTATCCATATATTAGGATGAATCAATAGTTTGCTCCTTTTTATTTCTGAATACAATTCCATAGTATGGATATATCACAGTTTGTTTATTCGTTTAGTAGTTGATGGATATTTGAAATGCTTCCAGGGAACCTGGGTGGCTCAGTTGGTTAAGCATCTGCCTTAGGCTCAGATCATGATCCCAAGGTCCTGGGATTAAGTTTCTGCTTCTCCCTCTCCCTCTGCCTCTCTCCCTGCTTCTGCTTTCTCACTCACTCTCTCTCTCTCTCTCTCTTAAATAAGTAAATAAATAAATAAAATCTTAAAAAATGCTTCCAGTGTTTTAGCTGTTATGAATCATGTTGTTATGAACATGTATGTACAAGTCTTTGTGTGGAATATATGTTTTATATCTCTTAGGTAGATTTCTAGGAGTAGAATTGTTGTACCATTTTACATCTCCACCAGCAACACATGAATGTGTTTTTCCTTCTACATCCTCACTACCACTTTTTTTTTTTTAAATTTTAGAAATTCTAGTGAGTGTGTAGTATTATTTAATTTTGGTTTTAATTTCCAGTTCCTCATTGTGTAAAAATGTTCAGCATCTTTTCATATGATTATTAGTCACTTGCATATCTTTGTGATGTAGTTTCAAATCTTTTTCCTGTTTTTATTAGTTCTTCAGTCTGATGTTTGCTCCAAATAGGACCCCTATTTTGGACTTTCATAGTGATTGGTTTTCCTTGTTTGTTCACACACTGAGTATCAGATTTAGCTCCAAGTCAAGTCACCCCGTTTTGGCAGTGGAGATGTTGGTCACACACAGCCTGTTCTACCTGTTAGAACTCCTATACCAACTGATCTGAGAGGTGGGAATGGGTTGATGGGTTCAGCCCCAGGCAGGCAGGCTGAGGAATTCCTACTCTTCTTACCCAAAGTTAGTCATGTTTTATGAATAAAACTCCTCAGTTTGTTGGATGCCTCTGGCTGATTTCCAGAGCCCTGAAAGAGCTGTTTTGGTGATATTGTCCAGTATTTCAGCTGCTTTCAGGGAGGGGATTTGTTGACTTCCTCCTCCTATCATGCTGGAGATCCCAACTTACCTCAATTGTTTTTCTACCCACAAATTATGTTCTTATTCATTACACAGTTTTCAATCTATGATAATTGACCTCTTATATTTAAATGTGATTTGCTTTAAAGGTCAATTTCAGGCAAACATCTTAGGTTGATAGTTTGCCTTCAGAGAAAAAATAGCAGTTGAACCTCTCTTAACCACGAACACCTACTAAATCAATTCACTACATTAACTGATGTAATTATACAATTTAATTAAGTATTATGTAAACCAATGAACACTGAGTATGAACAGAGGGCTATTTCTGTGAAAACAAAATCACATGCTTTGAAAAGACTCAATAAATGTTTGTCACTAAAAAATTGCTGTTGAATTAGGGGTAGGTGAGATGACTTTCAATGATTACAGAGAAATAGAAACATATGGACGGACTTTTGCATTCAGATTACCTCATTGCTATCCTTTAATTTTTCTTTGCTTTAAAGAAATAGAAACTAGAAATTGTACATGGTGAATTATGAATGTGGCTTTTGAAGAAAGATGAGCACAAACTTCTATCAATGTTCTAATATCAAAGAAAGTATCTTGACCCTACATAACAAATTAGCAGAAAAAATGTTTACATTTTAAGTTACGATAAACTATTTATGATGTTATGTATCATTTTTATTTTTTATGACTCCCCGCTGTAGGAAAGATTTTGATTAACCAAATTATTATCATCTCCAATAAAAAAAAGTGTTTTTTCTACTTTCATTACTCTAGGCACCTGGGGAGAACTTGGTTCTCCTCAATCTGGTTGCTGGCTGCCTGTCTGGGATGTTCCCCCAGACTCTGCAGTTGGCCTCTTGAGTTAACTCAACGCTCACCCTGCCATCTCCCACTCCACAGTGGAGGGAAAGAGTTACAGGTTTGGGTGGGACCACAGCTAGAGTGGAGTCATTGTGCATGTCAGGAAATCTTCAGACAGATGAACGGAGAGCTTCAAGCTCTTTTGTCTGTTTGGGAACTCTTGGGACTTCCGTGTTGATAATGCTGTGAGGGACTCTGAGGTTGCTCCTGTTGAGGACTATGCCCATCCTGGAAAGACTTAGGAATGAACAGCTTTATGCATTGAGAAGGAATATTATCAGTTCCTTGACTTTGTCTTTCAGGGTCAAGATTAGTTGGTGGTTGAAAATTTAGAGACAGACTAACCAAGAATCTGCATCCAGAACACTGAAGAAGCTCTTTGAGTGACACTGGGACATCTATTCTAGCTCAATGCACCAAGGCAGTGACTTTAGATGGGAGTTCAAGGCTGAAAACCTATGTTAATGCATTCATCCAGAATATTATTTTCTCTTCCTTTTTCCCTCAGGCAGCTGTGGTAACCCTCAAGTGTTTGGCGGTCGTGTAATTGGGTTACGTATACAATAAATCATTCATCTGGATTCCATGTCAAATATTCCCCACTACCAAGGAGACAGACTTGACTATTCTGTCTTCCACTGTATGCACCAGTATGTATTCATCCCAAGTTTCACTTATTCAGCTAATTTGAAAACACATTCATACTGAAAAGTTAGGGGAGATTGTCCTAACATTTTGTTGAAAGGGATAGCATGAATGTGGGATTTTAGGCACTGATGTTAGTTGATGGAGAAGAAAATTTTAGGTCTGTTAAAACTTTTAGTGCTACCCAAACCATATTAAGAGGAAGCTGCTCAGTTTCTTTTCACAGATTTATTTATTTGAGAAACAGAAAGCGAGCATGAGCAGGGGGAGGGGCAGAGGGAGAGAGAGAATCTCAAGCAGACTCTCTGCTGAACCCAGAGCCCAGTATGGGGCCTGATCTTAACACCCAGAGATCATGACCTGAGCTGAAATCAAGAGTCAGAAGCTTAACTGGCTGAGTCACTCAGACGTTCCAGGAAGCTGCTCAGTTTGCATAGACTCTAGACCAAGCAGAGCTAGCTGTGGTGGTCACCATACAATGTGTGAGTCTCAGAGGAAGCAGGTAAAGTTGTAATGCTTTGAAAATCTGGTTATCTTGATAAGGGATTGAAAGATCATAGAAAACTTTTTATGTGTTCTCCAAAAGCATTGTGTTCATTGAAATCTCTATATATGCATCTATTAACAAAACAAGCATGGGAAAAGACAGAATTTTAGAATTTCTTGCCCTATATAAAGTCTCATGGCTTAGTTGAAATAAGCTTGGTGCTTTTTATTTGATTGTTTAATCTGGATAGAGGTCTTGATTCTCAGTCTTTTTTCAACAGTGAGGAAAGCAATGAAGCTTTGAATGGAAAGTTACCTTAGGAAGACAATGTGGATACTTTCCCTCCGGAGGTACTCAACCTGGGAGAAAAATCTTAATAATGGTTCTGAGATCCTGGAGGTCTAAGGTTTTGGAAAGGGTGGAAGCTTGGCATGGGATTTGTTAGAGACGCAGGAGCTGAGAAGCTACAGCATTTCTGCTGAGGACTAGAGCAGGACCTCTTTGTATCTTGAGGCAGAGAGGGAAAGAGAAATGGCTTGACTCTCCTCCTGCTAAGAAAGAATCTTCCTGCTCTTTCTTAGCCTCCCAACCCTTCCTTTGCAAGCTTTTTTCACCATTACCCAATGAGAAGGGATGTCTACCCAGAAGACAGCGAGGTACTGGAGACTCATTTGGAATGGGTTTCCCTTCCTCTCTCGGAAAAGGAAAGACTTCCCTTAAAGAAAACGATGCCATTCCCTTACTCTGGCCCCACCTTGTCTGAAACCTCCTTTCTCCCAAAGGGCACCCATCGCTTTGTTTCCTTTCTGGTTTGCTATTGATAGCAAGCATTTCTATTCTCTCACGCTCTTGGCTCTCTTTCTCACTCTCTCTCTAGTTCTGTCTCCCTCTTCCTTTTCTCTCTTTAGCTTCTAGCTCTCCTCTGGTCCTGCTGAGAGAACATAATACCACCTTATTTGTGACTCTGCAGTGATTTCCATGGCAACCGACCCATGGCCCAGGTATGAGCCTGTGCCTTCGCCATAGGACCGTGCAAGAGAAAAGGCCATTATTAAAGCTGAGTGTCAGCAGGTTTCCTCCCACAGCCCTTGCCCAGAGAGGAACTGCTGCAGGAGTCAAAGGAGGGACACATGAATCAAAAGCGGGGTTCCCAGCTTGCTCAAATTTCCCCAGTGTAAAAAAATTGCCTGCAGCCCAGCACACATTCATGTGTTTGTACACACACACACACACACACACACACACACACACACGCATACCCCACTTCTCTTTCTGGCCCTCAGCCATGGAGCAGTTTTCCTTTTGAAGGGAATTATCTCTGATGCTATGGCCTGAAACAAAGGCTGGTTTTGAAACGAGAAATGGGCTCAGCAGCTGTATAGGATGAGGGTGGGGAGAGAGTGGGGACAAGAGCAAAGACAGGGACAGATTATGAGGTTGGTGATGTGGGAATGAGGAGGAAATATCAGAGCCCCTGACCCAATGATGCATGGGAGAGAGAGAGAAGTGTGTGTGTGGGGGGGGTGGGAACAGAGGTTTCTTTCAACTGGGGACTTCCTGAAACAACTCAAAAATGTACATTTTTGGGTGCTGTGACTTACACACCATGAAATATGAGATGGCCTGGGAGCCTGATACCTCTCCTTGCCAGTCTTTCTTTCTTCTATCCTTTTCCTCGGATCTCTGCTTTTTGATCTTTTCCACTTGAGTCTGGGTCGGGGAATGCTATATTGGGTAGGTGCTAGAAAATCCTAGTCAGATTCCCTATTCCTGCCTCTCCCTTCCCTCCCTCCAGAGCTCTTGAATTCAGACAAAGAGACAAGGGAAGGGGTCTCTTGCCCGTCACTCATGAGAAATGTCTGCTCATTGAAAACAAATGGAACTTGCTGCAGTCTGGAGCCAAGAGGGTACTCCAGTTTCTGCTGCAGCCAGGATGAGTTAATCTTTATTAAGCAGATGCATAGAGGACGGGCTTGTCTCCCTAACATCTCCACGGCCATCCGCTCCCCATTTCTTTTATTGATCTGCCTGTCTAAATGAGTACTTCTAAACTCGGTGGGAGTTTTCCAATTAGATAAAAGGCAATTCATGTCGCCTGCTGCCTCCGCACTACACTAACAGCCCCAAACCAAGAGAGCATATTCAAGACTTCTTGGCAGAACAACCTGCTTTAATCAAGACGGCCCCCTCCTGAGCACCCTCGTCTGCAGGACATTTCTCTTAATATGGGCAGACTTTCTTTATTGGTGGTGGAAAAAAATGAGCTACTTCTTCAGGAGTGGTGTTTCAAGGTGAGCTGTGTAGTTAATGGAGAAGACTCATGACCCACTCTCTGAGGTAGTGTTTTAAAAAAGGCAGTTTGGCAATTATTTTTGGGTCAAGGAATGCCTCGAGAATTTTCAGATCTCTGTGTGTAATGGGGAAGGGGGTCCTCCTGTCCCTGGATAAGTCAGAGCTTGGGTAGCATAGTGTTCTGAGTTCTCTACCCATCATCAGGAAGTCTGGAGGGGGTGGGTGGGGTGGTGGCCCAGAGGTGAATGCTTCCATCCCAGGATGTGCACCACCATCCATGGATGAATATAGATGGACCAAAGCCTAGACATCAGCAGACCCCCTCCACACCCCCCATGGCCATTGTAGCGGGTCCAAACCTTCTGCCTGAAGTTCAAGGTGGTTTTTTGTAAGGCAGCTCCATTTCTTTTGCCTCTTAACACTTTCTAGTCCAACCTGGTTCATCTTCCACATAGCTGGGCCACCATGCTTTCAGATTTTTGGTCCTTTTTTTCTTCTTACCGTAAAAAGCTGCCGTCAGCTAAGGAAAGGCAGACATTTCAGCTACCAGCTTTCTCCTTCTTCTAGATTCCTGTACTGTCAGTATTGTCTTGCTTATTGCTTAGTCACTAATTAGAGCTACTGGCCTTTATTGAAGGCTCACCACGTGCCAGGCACCATGCATCATGCAACAGCAATTAACAAAGTCAATGCTCACAGTGTTACTATGAAGTTGGTGCTATGACCACCCCATTTTACTGATGAGGAAATGAAGTTAAGCACCTTGCTCAAGGCACAGAGGTATTTGGATCCACAAGTGTGTGATTAAAGAATTCTTAGATTTTAGCATGCATAGTTAAAGACGAATAGTAATCTTCATGGTAATCCCAAAATAAACTATTTGTTTTTGAAGCCACATGGTACAGTCAAGTTAGCACAACGCACAGCTTAGCAGTCATGATCTTTGACCTTGGGAGCTTCTCAGGTAGAATGACTTGGGAAGCCATTTCCTTCTGTCTCTAAAACACCAGAACATTCACTGGAGACCAGAACAATAATCCTGTAGCTATTGTGAGCACAGATCTTTGGGACAGGGTCTGGGGACCTCATTTGGTAGGGAACAGAGAAGGCCTAGTTGGCTATGTTCAGCAAAGAATTGACTCCCCTTCTGTGTTGTAACTTTTAAAGGGAAATTCTTGGATCATTAGGTTTTCTTACAGCTTTCCCTTGCTCAAGGAACTTGGGTCAAATTGCTCTGGGATGGGATGAGGGGACATTTACAAATACTGCCCTTAACAGTGGTCCTGCCTGCCAACCCTAAACCAGTGTTTTGGAAGGACCCCAAGTCCCTCAATGCAGGTTTCTCTTCCCCCTGGACAAATTCCCTCTCTTACTTATATTTCTCTCAAGACAGGAGACATTTTTATTCTTTCTTTCTTTTTAAAATTCTTCATTCTGGAGTTCACACATCAGTCCCCCAAATTACCCTTTGCCATTCTTCCTGAGAGGGCAGATAGGTTTTATGCAAAGAAGATTGTTGGCAGTTAGTGCAAGTAGGTCAAACCTATCAAGTCTAACAAGACACAGACTTTGAAGATCTGTGATCATTAGGTGCCTTCTGTAATACCCTCCCCTCAAGTTTATTGTCTTGTTTGGCTTAACAGAACCTTGAAAGTCAGGGAGGTAGCCTTGCTCTTTTGTAGCCACCATGGTCCCGAGCACTGAGCTGTGTGTGGAGATGTCAGTAACTACTGTCCATGTGGGTGCACTCTGAACCCAGAGCAAAGCTGAAGGCTTTGGTATGCAGCATGGTAGGAGGTCATCAATAGTGAGATGACTACTTTGCCATTGGGCCTCACACCTTTCTCTCCATTTCTGCTCCTGGCTCAGCATTTGAATATCCAGGACATCCATGCTGTTTAGATCTAGTGGAGGGGGTGGGGTGTCTCCTTTCGTTCTCTCCTCCCCTCTCTTCTGCTTCTCTCAGGCACAGTATAGTCTTAGAGGAGAGGCACAGCTTGAGTCCTGCTTACCCATGATAATCACACTGCCAGCGTGAGGAGGGCAAAGTGGTGAGAAATGAGACACCTTTTGAATACTGAATTTCTGGGTCTTGGCTTCTCAGCAGTGGCATCCTCTCTCCCGTTGGGCAGTCACAGCATCATTTCAGCTGCACCTGGGGAGTCAGAGTCAGAGAATGACGGAGCTGTGTTGCTCAGGAGCCTCGGGCACCTGATGCTCAGAATCCCTATGAATCCCCTGCAGAAGGCTGTGGAAAGAGGCACTTGACCTTCCCTCAGTTCAGAAGAGAGAAGGGCCAGAGAGTGGTGTTGGAATGAATGCCCACTCTAGCTAGAGGGGTTCACCTCTGCTCTTGGGAAGAAAAGGAAGTATTTGAAGTCTCAATAAAGCTTCCGTTCATTATCAAACCCCAGCAGGACTTTATGATAATTTTTATAACTTCTTCATTCAAAACTCTGGGTGCTTTGAAGGTTAATAACCCTGTTTATCAAAACTCACTTTCAAGGAACTTGGGGAGCTTTGTAGACATTATCTAATTCAGCAGCACCACAGGATGAGGAAACAGGAGACGGGGAGGGGATAAACAGACAAGATTATTCCAATTTAGGAGAACTGATAATATTAATAGCTCCAACAGGGAGCTTAAGTGAGTTTTAGAAAATCACAAAACAAGTACTGAGCCATCCAAAGAGTGGTCTCTTGATGCCCCCTCAGACTAACAGCTAATGCCACTGTGAGCTGGGGGCAGCTGGACTTCAGTGGCTCACCATCTCATTGTAGAATGGGACAAGAAATTCTACTTCTTGGTGTTGTTGTGGTATTTAGTAAGGTAAAGGGGTAAAGGAAGCAGTGAACACCTTGGCCCATCATTAATGTTTGGTGGATTTTGCCCCCACTCCTGCCCTCCCGCCGTTAGGGAGCCACAAGATATTTTGTCCTGGTGGACTGGTGGGAGGGGGTGGTGAGCTGCATGTCTTGTACTCTGCTGAGTGAGACAAAGAGTAGGGATACTGGAGGTTGTCTGGGAATGAGGGGGCAGGGAACAATTCTCTTTTCTAGAAACTCTGACATCTGGAGTCTACAACCTGGTTTTGTGAGAAGGCTGATCCTCCCTCTCCCACATCTGGAACAAAAGGAGAACACATTCCTGAATGAAAGTGAAGTAGAGATTTGAAGGGATTTTATAGTTAATTAGAGATGATCTTTGGGGGATTGCGTCATGTGTGGAGGTTTACATACCTCAGCCAGTTATACCAGTCTTCCCTTTGGCTCCCACTGGAAGAGGAAGCCTCTGTGAGAAGGCCCTTGGCCTGTTTATGGTTTGGAGCACTCCAGAGTGGCCACAGATTCCCAATTTTAGGGCAGGGCATGGCTTGAGAGATTCTTCTCCCAAGACCCACTACTAAAGATGAGTTTTGCCAGCAATGCTCTTTAGCAGCCATGGCCTTTTAGGGACTTAAAGTCATATGGAGGAGAGGAAAGGAAGGATTTCTACAACTGAAGGATCCTTAGGGGCTTGACGGGGGCCCTCTTGACTGACCAGTGTGGGGAGCCAGGGTGTGCACAGCTCTTACCCAGGCTCTCCCACTGCACATTCTGAACAAAACTTGGGTAAAGAAGAGAAGGAGTCTTCTGTAAGTTTCTCTGTCAGTTCCCTACTCATTTGAGGTCTTGCCCATACTTGAGAATCTATGGGATGACCATGAGAGGCAGAAGCTGTTGACTTGAAGCCAGAGGTCTGAGGTCTGTGGTCCCTTTTGGTCCCCCTCCTGGAGCTCATCTATCTTTGCCACCCCGGAGCAGTGAGGGCTATGTTGGACTTCTTTATCGATGGTGTCCCTTGGATTTTCCTCCTCTTGTCCTGCATCTTAGAGCAAGTGACTTTTGGACTTACATGGCTTGCACAGGTCAGCTGGTGAAAAAAAAGAGGCAGACAGTGTCAGGGCAGGAGAGAGGGTAGAGAATCAGCCAGGTGGTTCTGGTGATGATGAGATGAGTAGAAAGGGGTTGTCATGTTGCTTAATCTCACAGCCAACCTGTCATTCAAACAGAGTGTAGAATAGTTCCTGCATCCCAATGGGAGCCACCCT
The DNA here is from genome assembly GCF_964662115.1 of Mustela nivalis. Taxonomy (NCBI): domain Eukaryota; kingdom Metazoa; phylum Chordata; class Mammalia; order Carnivora; family Mustelidae; genus Mustela; species Mustela nivalis. The sequence goes on from NC_139020.1 coordinate 150,798,566, forward strand.
CATCCATGAGACCATCTCACGGACACCCCATTCCAAGGATGAGGTAGATGCAAAAGAAGCTAAGCCCAATTCCTTTCACTGATAACCAGGCCCTTCCTCTTCCCTGTAGGCTAGAATTAATACTCAAAGTTTCAAAGAGGAAGCCAATTTTCTCTGCACTCTCTAGCCTTGCATCAAAGTCACACAGATTCCTCTGCTATCTCTTGAGACATATTTCGGTCCTGGGTATTACCTGGAGAGTGCCGAGAGCTGCTTTCCCTGGCTCTGAGCTGGCACATTGGAGCCAGGCTGAGAGTTGTCCTGGCACACTTTCCCTGGATGACTCAACTCCAGTCATTTTTAAATCTCAGCATAAACGTTTCAGAAGTGGTGTGTGTGTTTTTCTGCACCAGATGTATATGCTCAGTGATGTAACAACCCAGCCCATAACCTAGTATTGCTGTTGCTATTGAGTGTATAATTCTCCATTTGCAGATGGCCTTTGTTTTCATTGTTCTTCTCAGCTCTCACTGGGGAATGTTTCATGGAATAGCATGAAGGGCAGGTGTTCAGGACCCGTGCAGCAATGAGGAGGGAGATCCAAAGCTCCCATTCAACAAAGAGATGGCCTCTCAGACTGGGGATGGAAAAGAGGCGGAGTGAAGAGATCTTGGATCCTAGTTTGATGGGCACCAAGTTAGGTTAAATTTAGTAGAGTGAATTGGAGAACATATGAAACAGGGGAAAAAGCCACATGTAGCTCAAGATCATTTCTGAGAGGGCCCTGGCAAAACTGCTGCCCAATGGGTGTGGCCAAGGTTGGTTGTCAGGCCTCTGGTCCACAGTCTGACTGGCCAGGAAGAAGGACCCAAGTCATCTCTGTCTGCCAACTGCTTTGCTAGACCCTAGGGACATGTGTGCTCTCCCTGGCTGCAAGGCCACTGGCTGGTCCTGGGGCGAGAGACATTTCTTTTTCTTTTTTTTTTTTTTAAAGATTTTATTTATTTATTTGACAGAGAGAGATTACAAGTAGGCAGAGAGAGAGAGGAGGAAGCAGGCTCCCTGCTGAGCAGAGAGCCCGATGCAGGACTCGATCCCAGGACCCTGAGATCATGACCTGAGCCGAAGGCGGCGGCTTAACCCACTGAGCCACCCAGGCGCCCTCGAGAGACATTTCTAAGGACTCTCCTCTTCCCCCCTAGTTCTTGAGTGTTTTCCAAAGAGCTGGACAGCTTTTTGTTTCCTGAGAAGTTGCTGTGCTTTCCCTTGTTCATTTATTTATCAGATACTCCTTGGAAGCCAGGTACTGGGCAGAGTGCTGGGAATATAACCATGAACAGCCGTAGTCCTGCTGAGGGCTTTGGTGTCTGGCTATGGAGATAGGCACTTCTCTAGGTGCTTCCCAGCTGAGAATGCTAATTCCTGGGATAGGTGTTCGCACACGTGAAGAGAATAATTTAATTCCACCTCTGTGTGTGTGTTTTATTGTTTTCCAGGGGAGTTTTCCACAGAGAGGTAATGGGTCTCAAAGGGCAAGATGGAGTTAAAAGGAGAATGGGAGGCTGAAGGTAGAGAATAAACAGCCAAAGCAAAGAGAATAAAGCATATAGGCATGGTAGCACAAGAGCATGTTATCCAAATGAGCAAAGCCTTGAGCCTTGATGGGATCCTATGCATTTCTGGGGGTAAAAAAGGAGCAGCAGGGGCTGATCACCCTTCACTGTTCCTACGAGAGGAGCAGGTATAAAGAGGCTTTTCTTGTCCTGCTCCAAAGACAGAGGTAAGTCTACAGTACAGTTGCCAGGTAGAGCAAATAAAAATGCAAAATGCCCAGTTAAATTTGAATTTTACATGAACTACAAATAATTATCTTTGTATAAGTATGTCCTGTGCAGTATTTGAGATATACTATAAAAAATAATTTGTTGCTTAACTGAAATGCAAATTGAACCGAGTGCCCTGTGTTTTCTCTGGCAGCCTGGACTTGAGTCACTTAGGACTAAGGAGTTTGAGGAGGTCCCAAGGGCTTGGATGTCCCCGTGGTGAACTACTTGGCAAGATAAGTTCTCAGGGGTTTTCTGAGGTTCTCATTTCTAATCCTGAAGGAAGATTTGCAATTTTTACTCTTCTAGCACAAATGAAACAGTGCTGTGTTACACAATTTATATGGCTAATTCATTCATAGATTCCCCTTTAACTCAGTCAACAAATATGCCTCTGGGCTCCAGGCCAGGCACAGCATATACAATGTGAACAAACACAGAACCAGTCCCGATTCTGGAGATGTTTTCATATACTTTTGACAGATCTATCACATTTCTGGCAGTTGTCCTATTTTTCCCTGCCTGACCCAAGGAGGGCACTTACTTTCTCTCTCCTCATCCTCCTCCACTCTTACTGACCCCAAATTGTCCGCAATATTGTTTTGAATGGCCAGGATGCACTGATCTCAAAGCTTGGGGTAATCAGAATCACCCGAGGATTTGCTAAACCACGGTTTGGGTGGGCACCAAGAATTTGCTTTTCTAACAGGTTCCTAAAGGAGGCCAATGGTGAGAACAAGGGTCTTAGATGATGGGGTCCTACAAGGTCCTGGGAGAGGAATCACTCCACCCCAGTGCTGTCTCTAGCCTGTCAACCTCACGTTTCTCCCTCTGGATTCTCTAGAGCTGAGGGTGAAACAGGCTATTCTGATATTTGACTGCTCTTTTGGGAGTAGGATTTCCTGGTTAACCAGTGGAAGTATTAGAAAGGAAGTATTTCTGGGAAGGGAACTATTTATTTATTTATTTATTTATTATTTTAAAATTCATTTGACACAGAGAGAGGGAGAGAGATCACAAGTAGGCAGAGCATCAGGCAGAGGGGTTGGGGGGAAGCAGGCTCCCTGCAGAGCAGAGAGCCTGATGCAGGGCTTGATCCCAGGACCTTGAGATCATGACCTGAGCTGAAGGCAGAGGCTTAACCCACTGAGCCACCTAGGCGCCCCTGGGAAGGGAACGTTTAACAAATCTTATAAATAAACATTAAAATCATATACATTATAAAAGTTGACTGTGGAACACGTAGAAAACCAAGATAAAAACTGTTTGGGGTGCCTGGGTGGGTTAAAGCCCACTCAGTGGGTTAAAGCCTCTGCCTTCGGCTCAGGTCTTGATCCCAGGGTCCTGGGATCAAGCCTCTCATCGGGCTCTCTGCTCGGCAGGGAGCCTGCTTCCCCTCCTCTCTCTGCCTGCCTCTCTGCCTAATTATGATCTCTCTGTCTATCAAATAAATAAATAAAACCTTAAAAAAACTGTTCATAATTCCATTGGTAGAGTTCCTCCAGATATTTTATATACTTATGTATAAATGTATTTCTCTATTTCATTCATTTATTCATTCATGCACTTGCTCAACCACATTTATTGGATATCTCCTCTGCGCTAGGCACTGCCCTGGACATTAGAGTTATAGTAAAGGGGGAAAGGCCCCAAAGATCTCCACCCTTGTAGCAGAAACAGATCATATGCAAGAAAACAAGTAAAATATGTAATATTTTAGATAGAGATAAACACGAAGGATAAAAATGTTAAATCAGGAAAGGAGGATAAGAAATGTTAGGGGGCAGAGCTTAGGATGATGAGGGAATTTATTTTGTTGGGTCTGTTATCAAAGGAACAAGACCGAGACAAAGTTACGCAAAGCCTTATTCTATGCCAAGCATTAGAAGTTAGACTGACCGGCCAGGGAAATGAGGCTGAGACAAAGTGAAAGTTATGTAAAGCTCTATTCTATGCCAAGCATTAGAAGTCACACTGACCGGCCAGGGCTGCCTCCGAAGAGAGTGACGCCCCTTGGTCTTACAGGCTAGTTTTTATAGGGCACAATCGCAGACGTCTTCATATGTGGCTTTGACTGATTGGAGGTCTCCTACCTGTGTGTTTTAGTAACGGTTACCTGGAACCAATACTAGTAACTGTTGAGGCGTTTATTAAACAACAAAATGGCCTTGTTTTAGATGTGTGTTTTAGTAACAGTTACCTTGTTTTATGTGTTGTGTTTTAGTAACAGTTACCTGGAACCGAGAGCAGTAACTTTTCTAGACAGCAAAATGTCTACCTAGGCAACATGGAGTCACTATGGCTAAGTAGGCCCAGGCAGGCCCTAGGGGGTTAACATGTTTTAACGTGGAATCGACCCCAACAATTTCTGAGAAGGTGATTTTTAAGTTGAGACCTACAGGAGATGAGGCCATTGAGTAAGAAAGGATTCTAGGCAGGGCAAAGGCATGGAGGAGGGACTACGGCTGGAGTGTCTGAGGAACAGCAGGAGTGCAGAGTGGCTGGCTGGACAGTGGTGGGGGATCAGACTGAGGGGTAAGGCATCGGATCACACAAGCCCTTATGGGTCATAGTGAGGGCTTTGACTTTTCTCTGCATGGGGGTGGAAGCAGGGGAGCAAAGGAGCAGTACTATTCCATTATTTGATTTCCTTAACAGGAATCCCTCTAGCGGCTGTGTTAAGGGTAGACCTTAAGGGGGCAAAGTTAGTCAAGGAGGCCAGTCAGGAAACTACCACATTATTCTAGGCACAGTATAATAGTGGTTTGGACTAGTACGGTGATGATGGGAATAGTAAGTCGTCCAGTTCCAGATTATATTTTGAAGGTAGGTCCAGAAGGATTTGCTGCTGAACTGGAGAATGAGGGAAAGAGAGAAAAACCAAGAGCAAGAAGCTGGGAGAGTAAAGCCAGGCATTTATGGCCAGGAGAGACTGCAAAGGGAGCTGGCTTTGGAGTGGATCTCAGGAGCACGCATGGGACAAAGGGAGTTTGTGATGCCAGTTAGACATTACATGGAAATGTTGGGCAGGCAACTGGATGTATGAGTCTGGAGCTGGGTGGGGGGAGATGTGGCTAGAGATGTGAAGCTGGGGTTGTCAGCATAGAGTGGGTATTTAAGGTAGGCTGGCATCTCAACTAGATCCCTTCACTGGACAGGTGAACAGCTCTCAAATTTCTGTGAGTGTTGCTGCTAATGGCTCACAGCCCCTCTCTGGAAAACTGCCTCTGCTGATGTGGCCACCTCACTCGATGGAGAAGGAACTGACCCCACCCCAACCCCGCCAGGAAATAGTCTGCAGTGAATGATAAACCAGCTGTAGCACAATTAATGCTCTAGAGTTTTCCATGGGGTCAGGCTGGAGCTTGTCTCAAGCTGAGACAGACAGCCTTTCTTTCCCTGACCCCTCTGCTCCTCATTCTCTACTGGTTTCTCTCCAGCACCCTCTCAACTAACTGCACCCCTCAAGTCTCTCTCTCAGGCTTTTCTAGGGAACTTCATCCAAGGAGAGAATTCCTTTAAGTTCCTGGAGCGTGGGGATGTTTGTGCTCCGTGCTTGTGCAAGCCATTCTTCTGGAAGTGTCTGCGCTTTTCAGGTTGCATATTATCTGATTGCATGATGAGTCAGGATGGATTTGAGTTGCCACTGGCCTCCCAACCCCCTGTCGTTAGCAATGCAAGGCTTGTTGTGGGTACAGGCGGGAGGGCGGTCTGGTCCTGGGGGGAGGCGAGTCATTATTTCCGCCTCGGTGCATTCTAATCATATTTCCCTCTGTCAAACCAAGAAGCACTTTCCATCTTACTGCAGAGCCTCTGCTTTCCTTCCACTCAGATCAGAAACAAATCAGCATGATCAAACCTGGCAGTAGATCATTTAGAGATTTTCATCTCTATTAGTAGCCAAGGGTTGGCAGCATCTTTTGTATTTGTGTGTGAATACACGTGTGCATTTGCTTTTAAATAGTGGATGGCACTGCCTCCTATTTTGAAATGTTGTATATTTTGCACTTTTAATTTTCAAGAACAATTGAGGTCAGGGAGAAGGATGAATCAGCACTGAACAAAGTTCTATGAATTCTACCCAACAGAGTGACTCAGGTATCTGTTTGATCCTTTTCACTTTTGTTTCAAATTGAAATATTACAGACATACACTGAAGTGTCCTGATATTAAACAGACAACTGTACGTATTTTGACGTATGTGGATATAAGACATTTTCAACAATGTAGAATGTTCCCTTTCGCCATTCCCTGTCAGTCCTTGTCCCTAACCTAAGTGACCACTATTCTCATTTCTATCACCATAGATTACTTTTCCTGTTCTTGAACTTTATATAAAGGAAATCATACAATCTGTAGTTTTCAGCATCTGACTCCTTTGATCTATGTAAAATTCATCCATGTAAATTGTATGTTGCAGTAGCTTGTTCTTTAAAAATTTCTGTGTAGTATTCCATTGTGTGAGTGTACCACAATTTATCTATTCTAATACTGCTGGATTGCTTCTGATTTTTGGCTACCTTATATTATTAGAACTGTCTTAGTGCCTATTAACTTATTTAATACCCTTTTCCCACAAAAAGCCTGCATACTCACTATACAGAATAGGATTTTGTATCCTTATCTTCAACTAATAATTTCAAATTCAGACAAGAAACCTTCAGAGGGAGTTTCAGGGACTTAGGCAAGTCACACAGCCACGTAGGGACAGAGCTGGGACGAGAACTTTGGTCTCTCAAACGCTGGTCCAGTGACTTTTCCCAGATTCCCTGCTAGCATAGGCCCTGAAATTCTTACCATGCAGAGCCCAAGTTAGGGGGCCTCTCCACCCCGGGGCTCGTAACAAAAACTGCCTTCCTGATTGCCGAGACCCTGCTGAGGCACTTCTTTAGTGGGAACCCGTGCATGTCTGAACAAGTGCAGTTTCCCCAGCAGCCCTTCAGCGTGGAGAGATGCACTCGGCACTGGGATAGCAGCAACAATTAAATCTCTTTCAAAAGGAAGCAGCTGAAATCCCTACTTGACATTGCCTGGCAACTAAGCATTAATAGCAAAAACTTATGCCTGTCAGGCATGGGCAGGGAGCAAGAACATGTGGCGAGGATGTCACCTGTAAAGACACCTGGGCTTAGATGTTGTCAGTGCAATGGTCCCCACTCCAGGAGGTTTGGCAAAATCGACAGGATGCTGCTCTCCCTCTCCTGCCAGCTCTCAGGAGCAGGAGTGGTGGGGGAAGGTGTCAGGATTTAGGGAGAGGGGTGAAAGAAGGCCTCAGAACAGACGGTGCACTGAGCATTGCTTCTGGTGATTTCTGAGCTGAGTACCTGGAGAAGGACCGCTTTCATCCTGTCACTCTGCCGCACGCCTTGCACATTATGGTTGTGTGGCACTGGATTCCTGCAGGGCTGAGGAACGCCCCCCGAAAATGTGGGCCGTGTGGTTGCCTGCTCTGCTCTTCTCCCATCCCCATTGTTCCTCCCTTTCCCTGGTGATCTCTATTACCTTCCTGCTCATTTTGCTTTTCTCTCATTAGTCTTGATTTGCTTTTTAAAGCAAGGATGAGTCTTTTGGAGAAGATAATAGGATTTACAGAGTGCTGTTGGCACAAACAAGGCTCCTAGTCTTCACGGTTGACTTGCAGATCAGTTCTCCTCATTAGAGGTTTACCCACTGGCAGACTGAAGCTCTGAGTATGAGTAAGCTGACTGTCTCTTCCCGTTTTCCTAGGACACTTCCGGTTTTAGCACTCGAAGTCCTGGATCCTGGGAACCCTGTCTGTCTTAGGCAAACAGGGACACTTGGTCACCTGAAGGTTAAATGACTTGTCTAAGGTTATAAGCCAGGAAGTTTCAGGGTTGAGATTTGAACTCATGTCTCTCTGGTTCCCACAGTTGTGTTCTTCTGGCTCTTGAATGTTGACTTTTCCTAGGTGTTAGTTTAAAATCATTTAGAAGGGGACCCCTGGGGGGCTCAGCTTGTTAGGCGTCTGACTCTTGATTTCAGCTCAGGTTATGATCTCAGGGTGGTGAGATTGAGCCCCATGTTGGGCTCTATGTGGAATGTGCCCCTCACTGCCTCCATCTCTCTCTCCCTCTCTAAAAAATAAATGTATAGATAAAATGATTTAGAAGGTACTTTTAAAGATTGGCTTGGCAGCCAAAGACATGGGTGCCAGAGCTGCCTTTGAGAGGGCCACAGGCGACGCAGGAGATGATAGGAACAGTCTCAAGGTTAGCTTGATTTGCAGACAGCCTCAGATGCCACCCCCCTCCCCAACTCTCAGCCTGCCTGCACGGTCCAGGCCCTGGTGAGAACAGGAAAGCCTATTTATTTAGGTACTGCTGATGAAAAGACAGTGATAGAAAGACTTGCAATCACTGCTTTTCCCCATCTTCCTGATCTTGAGTCAACGTGGGAGGATGTGAGGTCTGAGAAAGTGGGATCGCCAGCAAGGCATGTGACATAGTAACCATTTGCTGTGGCCTGCATGCTGCTAGGTTCCTCATTTTTGGCTAGTTTTGGGGGGATGTTATCTCATTCAAATGGGTCTCAAAGTTTCCCCCCAGGTTTGTGCCATCCATGAGCAGCCCCACCCGATAGGGCTCAGTCCTCTGGAGTATACCCCAAACCTCCAGCTCACCAGGGCATGACCAGCATACCCCTCTCTACCTCCCCAAGGCTAGTGCACCTGTGTGGGCAACTTCATTTTCTTCGACCCAACTTATTTATATTACTTAGTCAAACAGTATTTAACCAATTACCTAAATTAAACTTTCTCTATTAGATTTTACTCTTTGGTACAAAATTACGTGATTCATTTTCTCTTTGAAACCAAAGCAAGCTTATTACCTGATCTTGTACTTTTTTTAATATGGCCCCAGGGATGCTCAACAGTTCTCAGCAAAAGGGGTATTCTCCTTCTCACCTACCCAGGCTGACGTCTGCTTTTCTTTTCTGCCACCCAACCAATATTAGGTCATTCAAATAGAATTTAGGGGAATGCCTTCTAGACACATTTAGGCACAAAGTGGAGCAGGGGATTGAGCCAAGATTCTTAAATTCATGGACAAGTCAATGAAGACATGTATCATCTTTGCTTGAAAGCTGCTGGCTCATGGAGGTGATAACATTGTCCAGGGAGGACAAAGTGGTCTGGGAAGAAGGGGGAGGCCAGGAAGGAATTGGTGGATTGTCACCGATGTGCCTGGTACCATACTTATGCAATTGTATTTAATTCTTGTAAAAAAACCTTCTAAAGTACTAGAATTACACAGGGGTGGGTAAGTGACTTGTCTCATGTCTCTCACAGTTATTCAGTACCAGAGCCAGTATCTTATCCAACCTGACTCCAAAGCCCACCCTTTTCCTAGAATATTTCAGGAAGGAGAAGGAGAATTCTAGAACAAATTCCTAGAGGATTCTACTATGGGAGGACATGAGCGGATACCACCATATACATACATATATCTCTCAACGGGTTTCCTTTTCAAAGTAGGGAATACCACTTGAGGTACTTAAAACTTGACTTTTAGGCAAAAAAAAAAAAAAAAAAAGACTTTTTTAAAATTGTAAAATCCACTAAACAATCAGCTGGTTCACACAAGCCATTTTAAAAAAAAGTGGGAAAGGTAGTCAAGAATGTTCCAAACCCAAAGCAAATCAGATTTATACTACAAGGTAAAAAACATTATTGAACAATTGAAACAACCCGGTGTGAGTGAATTCTGCTGTGACTGGCCCAAGACAAGTTCTTGAAGCTCTCCGGGGCAGTTTCTGCCTCTGTAAACCTGAAAGAATAGGCCCCATTTTGTGTAGTGTGGTAAGGTGTCAACAGAGGCTAGTTCCTTCCTTTCTCAGCATTCCTTGCTTCTCAGAAGCAAGTTTTCTAAGTCCAGTGAGAATGTGAGGGGCCCTTTGTTGGAACACCAATGGAAGACAGACAATGAACCCATGGAATTTCCTTTAGGGGATGGTTTCTGTACCCTTGATCCACCTGACAGCTAACTTTCTCTTTGCTTTTACTTTTCTTGGCCATCTCAGTCCATTATATCACCTCCATGGAAGCTGAGCAGAGAAATGATGAGAGATAAATCAATAAATCAGTGTTGGTCTTTTTTAGACAGACTGAGGGAAGGTTTGGTGGACAGGAGTTTTATATGTTTTTTTTTTTTTTTTTTTATTTTAAATTTATTTTTTATTTTCAGCATAACAGTATTCATTATTTTTCACCACACCCAGTGCTCCATGCAATTCGTGCCCTTTATAATACCCACCACCTAGTACCCCAACCTCCCACCCCCCACCCCTTCAAAACCCTCAGATTGTTTTTCAGAGTCCATAGTCTCTCATGGTTCACCTCCCCTTCCAATTTCCCCCAACTCCCTTCTCCTCTCTAACTCCCCATGTCCTCCATGCTATTTGTTATGCTCCACAAATAAGTGAAACCATATGATAATTGACTCTCTCTGCTTGACTTATTTCACTCAGCATAATAATCTCTTCCAGTCCTGTCCATGTTGCTACAAAAGTTGGGTATTGGTCCTTTCTTTTTTTTTTTTTTTTTTTTTTATAAACATATATTTTTATCCCCAGGGGTACAGGTCTGTGAATCACCAGGTTTACACACTTCACAGCACTCACCAAAGCACATACCCTCCCCAATGTCCATAATCCCACCCCCTTCTCCCAAACCCCCTCCCCCCAGCAACCCTCAGTTTGTTTTGTGAGATTAAGAGTCACTTATGGTTTGTCTAGGAGTTTTATATGTTATCTGAACATTTTAGACTATGCAGGTTTCCCTTTTAAACTCCTGTCTTCACCTCTGTCAAGAGCTCTGGGAACTTCCCTGACATCTGTTGACAGCCTTGTCCCCCACACACTGGGGGATGGAGCCGTCTCCACTGGTTGGGTGGCAGGCTGTGATGCTGGGGGGATTCAGCATGGCAGTCATGTACATATCTCCCCACATAGAGGTGGTGGAGACTCTTAGGCTTCTCCTGTGATCTGGTCTGTGGCTTCCTGGCACTCAATCCTCATTCAATCCTGCCTGTACCAGGTAGAGCCCAGGGCAGTTTTGGTCTCAGATGAACAGAACAGTTAGGGTGAGGGTCCTGTGGCATGTGCCTTTTGCCTTCACCAGGGGCTCCCCACTCTTCATTGTAGGCCCAACCATCCTGACTACTCATGGGTCCTGAGCAGTCATGCCCACCTTGCCCCAAATCCCTCCCACCCCTCTATCCTGCTAAGATCTAGCTCATTCTTCACAGCTCATCTGAGCATTACCACCCCCAAGATGGTTTTGCTTCCTCCTTCCTGCCGCCCTCTGTGTAAGACAGCTTGTTCTGAGTATCCTTGGGCCAATCTCACCTTTCCTTGGTTTTCGTCACGCTGCATTATGAAAGTGTGTTGACTTCCTAAAGGGCTTGTGACTTATCAAACCTAGCTCTTCTTCTCTTCTCTGTTCTGCACCTGACCCTTACTCTCCTCCCTGCCCTGGGCATCCCAGGGAGTCCTCCTCATCTCTAGGATAGGTTGTTTTAGCTGCCTGTTATCTACTCCATACCAGTCACCAGGGTGTCCTTCTGGAATGCAAATCTGACTGCGCCATTCCTCTTAGAGCCTTTTGTGGATTTCCTCATGCCCACAGGAGACTGAATCGGTCTGACTCAGGGGCTTGTAATTGAAAGCTGAAGGAAACAGGAGATAGGGTGGGGACCATACATGGGGAGAGGAAGGCAGCCAGTTCAACGTGTGCCAGGGAGCAGATGACCACCATGGGTGATCAGAGCTCAATCCCACAGAGTCCTTGAGAGATGGTAGAATGTGCCTCAGAATTTCCCACGAATGGGTAAAACCCATGAATTGGGTAAAACCCACGAATGAGAAAACCCCGGTTTTCTCCAAAAACTCCCATTGGTCATTGGCTGCGTTTGCTCCCAGGAGTGTTAATTATCTGACGCTGTGGTCTGCCCTGCACAGGGGCGCAACAAGTTCCACTGGCCAGAGGCTGCCTCCAGGCAAGAGAGTGCAGGTACATGCAGGAAGAAGCTGTCTGTGGAGCAGAGAGAGCTGAGGGCACTGCCAGGATCCCCACGGCCTGGCTCGGGAGGCCTTGCATGACCCAGCCCCTTCTCTAGCTCTTCCACCTGCTCCAGTCCTAGTGCTGGGGTAGCCCCACACTGCCTGCAGGCCCTCCTGCATTGTTTGTTTGTTTTGTGCCTCCATGCTGTTGCTTGTGATAGGCCTTCTGTCTTGGATGCCCTTCTCTCATTTCCCCATCTGATTATCAACTTTGTATTTTTTAAACTCAGCATCACCTCCTCCAGGAAGCCTTTCTTGATTAACCCCTCCCCCAGCCTGACGTAACTGTCCTTTTGCAGCATCTTTCACAGAGCTGCCTCCCTAACCAGACCGTGAGATCTGTGGCACATCCTCCCCACGTGACTCCTCTTCCAGTCCCTAGTGATGAGGGAGCATGTGGCCTGGTGCACAGTAAATACATATTGGACTGAATTATGCATATGTGTTTAATTGTTTAGCACATGGTTGGGACTCTATACTTGGGTCCCGAACTGAACTCATTTTTGCCCCACTTTCTCTTTTCATTGGCAGAGGGAGCAAGGGAACAAAACGGAATCTCCCTTCCTCCAGGGAAAATGGGCACTTCATTCTTCGATCCAGAGAGACTGGAGCTGACAGTGGAGACCAGGCGGAGGCAGAGAAACCCTAAGGCCAGAAAGCATGAAGGAAATGCATGTGCCCATGTGTGTGCACACGCAGGGAAATGTGGTCACACAGGTCCACACACAGGGAAAAAAGAGAGGGAGTACAACAGGCAGACGGGAAGGGGCTGGACCTACAGGCAAGGGGAAAGTGGACTGACAGAGACAGGAATGGAGGACAAGGGTAGAGAAGGGGAAGCGATAGAGAAGTGATAGAGAAGGTGAAGAATAGAGGTTGGGAGAAGGTCCAGTAATGTGCTACAGGGAAAGCGGTGAATGAGAAGCCCTGTGAGAAGCCCTGGAAGGCAGCTCCGCATACGTTAGGGCTGCAGAGACAGAGATGGAACTACAACCGTGAGCTATGTCACCCCTTTTGCCACCGTGGCGATGGACACAGGTGTTTTCGGGGTGGGGGGGAGTGTCAGATGAGGAGGGCGTGGGCCTGCTGCTGACCACCCTGAGCCACGTGACCGCGCACACATTTGCTGCCGTTGTTGCCTGGCGTCTCCTTCGGTGGCGCGTGTAGTATCTGCGGGGCCCTCTCTAAACCCTCTTTCAGAGGCTCAAATACGCTAGGAATGGAGTCGAGTGGCGCAGCATTCCCCACATGCATGCCTTTGGCCTTGTGCTGCTGGGTTGCGGCGGCTCATGAAAGAATAATGACCCACATCAATTTTTAAAGCTGCTGAATGCTCCTCACAGCCCAGCTGTCTAAAAGTTTGCAAAGCAGGCAACATGGCTCCCCAGGAGAAGGCCCCAAGACTCGACCTGGTGTCAGGTCAGCTGCGATGGCAGCTGAAACCCTGGAGTGTTTCCCGATGGTGTCATCATGCTGGGGTGAGGGAGGACAGATATGGTTCCACCTATCTCTTGGGTCACGCTGCAGGAGCTTTGCAGGAATTCCCTTCCTCTTGAGCTCCCATGTGGGTTGGATTCAGGAGCTTGGTGAGAATTCGGAAAGAGACAAGTTCTTTGATAAAATCCTTTACCAGAGACATTTTCTCCCCAAATATGCTTGCTAGCTGCTGTGCCAGTTATTAAGCTCTTGACTCTCAGCTCTGAAGCCGATCTTCTGCACTCTGCTTGGTGATGCTGGGGACTCAGCAAAGCCCATTTCTGCCTTGACAGTTGGCTCCTTGCTAAGCTTTGCCAGTAGGGGGCACAAGAGGGAAAAAAAAAGGTTTGTTCTTCCTTGTTCCTGGGCTGTTGGGCCTGCAGCCCCCCAGCAATGCCTCCCCATCCCAGGAGCGCCAGCTCCTCGCTACAGTTGGGTACAGAGCGTAGCTTTGCCAGTGTTCAAACTAGCATCACGGCACTCCCTTGGAGACACGGGGGCCCTCCAGGAGGCGTTCCCTCCTCAGGGGCATAGGCCCTATCTCTGTGGGGCTCCTCCTCCAAACTTCTGAGTTTTAACAATTCCAGCATTCCTCCAGCGTTGCCCCAGCCCTAGGGGTTGAACAGGGAGACCCCTGGCCCTGGTGTTCCTGGATCTTGTAGTACTAAAAATGCCATTTCCCGGCTGCCAGCATGGTCCCAGGCCAATCTGGAAGGTGAGTCACTTGCTTCCTGCACTTGCTACCTCAGTTACCTCATTACCAATTTTGTATTAAGATAACAGTTCCTTACAATTATATTTCCCAGCTAGAACACTGGTGTGCTTTCCATAGCTTGACTGGAACTTGATGCATCCTCATGTCTAATGCTTCAGAAACTGTGTTAAATCAGAGAGTATCCGTTACTTACGGGGAAATCCAAGGTGTCCCACTAAGGAGTATTACCTTGTTTTATTGCTGCTATTTTGATCACTACAGCAATAGCAGCAGCTGCTGCTCTGGGTGATAACAATACCTCACGTACATAGAGCATCTCACCAGTTCCAGAACACACTGGCCACCTCTCCTCGCTCGTTTTCTGCAGCAGTTCTGTGGGGCCAGTGCTAGCCACGCCACGGAATTCAGGGAGGAAGAGTGACTTACTTTCCCACAGTCATAGCGAGTCACAGATTGCTGAGTTTCAAGCTCAGTTTTTAAAAGATTTGTTTATTTATTTGAGAAAGAGATCGAGTGTGTGAGCACAAGAGTAGGCGGAGGGCAGAGAGAGAGAATCTCAGGCAGACCACAATGAGTGCAGAGCTCGATGTAGGGCTCGATTTCACAACCCATGAGATCATGACCTGAGCTGAACCCAAGAGTCCCATGCTCAGCAGACTGCGCCACGCAGGCATCCCTCAAGCGCATTGTTCCAATCCCAGTTCTCCCTTTTTTCACCTTGCAGCCTTTCTTGGGTTGGATCCAGTAGTGGGTGGGCAGTAGTTACCTTGCATTTTCTCGTTTGCTTTCCACCATGTCTGCTTCTGCTCTTGGCCCTTAGGCTTTGAACTTTGTCTATCTGTATGGGCTAAATGGACCACAGGGAGGCACTGGCCAGGGAAACTCGGCTTTCCAGATCCTCTGTATTCTGCTGGGTGTCTTCACATTTCTGGTGAGTTTGCATTTAAACTAAAAGCTTTCTAGAACCTGGGACTTAGATCTGGTTTGCTTAAAAGGCATTTCCCAGAACATTCAATTTTATTGATATCATAAAACAATCTCAGTTAAATAGCAGGATCATTGCGTATCCTCAAAACATCTCCAATCTGAACTGCTTTATTTGGATGGCGACTGAAGTATTCCCACAAAATGTATTGCTGGGTGGCACTGGAGAGGTTTGCCTGGGTTGTGGGGTGCTAGAAGGGCAACTACAGGCATCAGTCTGTGGTGTCGTCCCATGCCACCAGTGCGCTGTCGCTGAGAACGGAGACATGCCTGATGGAGTCCCTGCTCTCAGAATGCTTACAGCGTAATTAATAAAACCAGAGCTTTGCTTAAAGATTCAATAGCAACAGTACAATGATGTAACCATATCAGAGGGGAGGGAGCACTATATTTGGAGTTAGAGGACTGGTAGAAGTGAGAAATTTGAGCAAATACCAAGAAATGTGATATCCATTTTGCTTGGCTTTAAAATGGGGATACTGATAATACAGTTATAGGTTAGGGATTGGTTTTGAAAATATTAAGATGGCCAAATCCTACCTTTCCTATCAAACCATATCCATTGGGGTATCTCTCATGCCATCTCAAGGAGGGTATACCCAAAATAACATAATGGGAATCAAAGTAGTACTTTACTGATTTCTAAGCAGGTACCTCAAGCCCTCAATGTAGTTGCATTGACTATATATTATTTAGTGGCCTAACACAGCACATACCTATTATTTTACAGTTTCTGTGGGTCAAAAATTTGGGCTTTGGTTTAGCTGGGTCCCTTGTTTCATGGCCTTTCATGAGGCTGTGATCAAAGGGCTGACCTAGGGTAGGTTCTTGTCTGAAAGTTTGGTTGGCAGGGGTCTGCTTGGCTCACTTACATAGCTGAGGGCAGGATTCACTTTCTTATATGGTGTTCGACTGAGAGCCTTAGGTCCTTGCTGGCTCCTGGTCTGAGATCCCTCTCAGTTCCTTGTCACATGAACTTCTCCAATATGGCAGCTTGCTTTATCAAAGCCACTGAAGGGCAGAGTCTGTTAGCAAGATGGATGTTAACACTTTTATGTAGCCTAATCATAGAAGTAGCATCTTATCACCTTCTGTTGCTGGCTAGAGGCAAGTCATCATTAGGGGAAACAATCCTTATTGGGAGGGGATTACATCATAATGTAAATGCTAAGCAGTGGAGACCATTGGGGGCCATCTTAGAAGCTGCTTACAACAGTAGGGCTCTTTGATATAAGCTGGATGAAGAACATGGCTGGGACTTGGGCTGGGATATGTGGGGACTTCCACATATCCTTCCCTCACCCACCCTTTAAAATCTAAAACTTGGGACCCATTCACTGAGGTGTACCTTAGAGGGAGGTGTAAGACTTCAAGTGGTCTACTCATCCATCTCTGGCATATTTGGTAGAAGAAGGAAGTGGACTGGGTAGGTCTATCCCAGGGATCAGGCTAAGAGAGAAAGCAGGAAGAAAGGACTGGGCCTGGGATCCCACATTTGCAACACAGTAACATGCCAAATGAATGATGTAGCCTTTGATCAGTTAGATTAGCAACTCCCTAACATGATAGGGCTTCCAGCAGTGGGAAAAACAGAGGTGGCCTTATAGGAAGAAGGACTGAGCCTTGTTGCCTGATGGCTGTGAAGGCTAAATGGAAGAGTTTATGTGACTGAACCAGGTATGGTAAACAGTATTTTAATATTTAATTTTTAAATGAATTATACGTATACATAAAATAAGCTCCAGGATAAGAGGTTACTGTGGTCAGGGGAGCCAGGAAAGATATTGTGAGAATATTAAATATAACATGCTGATAAGCAAAGAGAGGCCAGGTGAGGGAAAAGATGCAGAGTAAGGTGCATGGATTTATTCATTGAACAATCATGAATTGAGAGCTGACTCTGCTAGCTCTGAAACTGAAAATGTGGAACTAAAAATAGCAGTGTGGACAAATGGAAGAGGCAGATGGATACAATACACAGCTTAACTATACAATGACCCAAGAAAACATTAAATTAGGTATAGAGTTCAGAAGTAGCCAAAAGGAGTAGAAGGGTTGATCCCGCTGGAGAGAGGAGAGAGGGAGGAAAGGAGTAAACAACAACAACAACACAGAGAAGACCACATGGGTAGGACCCATGATGTGTCTTACAGGTCAAACAGAGCAGGTTTTGGAGGCAATGGATGAGGTCTGGTTGGAGGGGAAAGTTGTGCGAGGAAGAAGAAGGGACTGTACAAGCTGTACACAATGACAGTGGTGATGATCATGGATCTTGTTGCATCTGCCTTCCTTTAGCTGCTATATCAGTTAGTTATTGCTGTGTAACAAAACAGCCCCAGGTGAAGAGGCTTAAAAGACCACCATTGCTCCCTTTCCCCCTCCTTCCTTCCTCCTTTTCTTTCATTCTCTCTCTCTCTCTCTCCTTCTTTCTTCCTCAGCTTAATTAAGGTGTAATTGATATACAAAAAACATAGTGAATGTCTACAATTTGATGAATTTGTACATATCATGTGCCCATGATACCTAAATCAAATACTATCACAAAGTAGTAAACACAGCCAAAAGTTTAGTTTCCTGTGTCTCTTTGCTTTTTGTTGTTGTGAGAACAATTAGCATGGCATCTATTCTTTTAACAAGTTTTTGGCAAGTCTCTAGAATTTATCTTGCATAACTGTAACTTTATACTCATTGAACATCAAGTCCCCATTTTCTCCTCCCCCAATCCTCCAGCAACCACTATGCTATTTAACCATTTATTTTCTTATGATTTTGTGGACTGACTGAGCTCAGCTGGGATGTTCTCCTGTTCTACATGATGTTGGCTGGGATCATTCCTGCGTCTGCATGCAGCCAGGAGTTTGGCTAGGGCTAGAATGTCCAACATGGGTTTGCTGACGTATTTGGTGTCTCAGTTCAGGTGTTTAGAGTGGCTGGCAGCTGGCTAGGCCTCAATCTCCAGATGCACCCTCATTGCATTTCTACATAGTTGCTGGATTCTCAAAGAGTAAAAATGGAAACTGTCAGGTCTCCTAAGGCCTTGACTCTAGAATTTGTACAACATCGTGTTTGCCATATGGTGTTAGTTGAAACAAGTGCCAGGGCCAGATTCAAGGTTAAGGGAAGTAGACTCCTTACCAGGAGGAATAGCATGTGTATACTGGGATGCCCTCACTGCAGGTAGTCTACCACAGCTGCACACTTGTCCTCATGCTTGATGTAAAAAGCAGTTGCAGCAGTTGAGTTCATTCAAGCAAATAGAAGGGATCTCCCCGAGGGTTTAAAGACTCCTGTCAGCTCTCAAGGGCTTATGTTCCCACTGAAAACGTGAATTTTTGGCCAGAGAATCTGCCAATACCAGCTCAAGGAAAAAGTAAATGACAGCACATTAATTTCTCTCTGAGAAGTAAGCCAGAAATGGAATGCTGTCAGGATTTGAAAACTTTTCTTTAAATTCCTGTACTTAAATCCAAAGCCAGGTAATGAATTTTGCTCCATCAGTAAAACTTCAATCTCCTTGATGAGATATGCAACAGAAATTGAACACAAAAGGCATAAAATTACCATGGTGATGGCTAATTGTGGTGAATCTGCATGTATTAGTTCACAGTAACACAAATAACACTCTAGTAGGCTAAAGTGCTAAGATACAGAAAGTATTATTCTGTTCAAAATGTGAAGATCACAGTCTGCTCTAATTAAAATAATATTAGAAATATTAGCCAGTTAAATATTATTTAATGGTGAGTAGGAGAAGAAAATCCTCATTTCCCCCAAAGCCATTTGAGACCATGGTTTAGTATTATGGTGTGAGGGACTGGAATGTGGTTGACACGCTCTGTAATTAAGAGACACTAGAAATAGAGTATTGATTTTTGGGGTTCCTTCGTCTCCCACTCAGCAGGCTTTTTTGCTTTGGCATCTTCTTTCCTGGATGCCCAGACACCTTCTCAGTTACTGGTGCTGTAGGAAGCACTGCAGGGAAGACAAAGAGATGGACCCTGCCAGTCAGGGAAAATATGAGGCTGAACTTTACCATCATACCCAGGAGGCCTCAACACTTGCCAACTGTGGGCAAACAGTTTAGCTCTGTGAGAATTTCCTCAAGTGTAAACTGGAAAATGTCTGCACACTGAGTAAGATAGTGGGTGTAAAGCAGCCAGAACATTACAGATGTTTAATGATAGTGATATTAGAAAAGACCAGTGCACATGAAGTAATGGCAGTGAGGGAGACTTCAGTGATGTGCTGAACTGTGGTTTGGGCTCTGGGTTCTGGAGAAATCAGAAAAGGTGGCTGGGCTTACAGAGTAAGGCGGGGCTTGGGCTGGCATGGCTGGGGCAGGTGGAAGGGGCCGAGAGGCTGTTTTGGGGGGGCATCTTATGAGGGAACGCATAGAGGCAGAAACAGGGACGTTGGGAGGCAATGGGAGACTTACATGTGCATGGAACACATGGTGACCAGAGCTGGGGTCACATCATGGAAGGTGGCAGAACCCAGACACAGAGTGTCCTTAGCAAGGAGGCTTAAGTTCTGAATGCCTTTGGGAAACTAAACATATTCCCAATTATTTTAAGTTTGTGTAGTGTAACTTTTATCCTGCCCAGATTCACTTCATTTCCCCTTTTCCTCTCTTTTTCCAAATCACACTCTCCTCTTCATTCTACAGTGTGCTGTTTACTTCCAAGTGCAATTAAAGGACTGGGCCAAAAAGCAAATGGAGCACATCTTGCCAACTCTACCTGCAAAATGCATTGTATTTGCTTAACTGTGACTCAGATTTGGAACGACCTAAAAAGGAAAGGGCAATAGTGTTTGGGTGGTGACAGAACCATCCATTAACTTGCCGCGAGCCAAGACTGGAAGCCAGCAGAACCATCTGAGAAAAGATGAGCCACGAAGCAACAGTGATTCAAGATTAATAATAACTCCTCATGCCTGTGTTGTGCTTTAGCAGAGTTTAGAATGCTCTCACAGCCAGTAACTCATGTAATTTTTAGGACAACCCTATGAGGTAGTTAAAGAAAATGTTTTTGTCCTTATTTTACGCATGAGAGAGCTGAAATGGAAAGAAAAATAAGGCTTGCCCAAAGTCACACAGCAAGCAAATGGTGGGGGAAATGGAGACTCAGGTGGCTTGTTATGTTTTAACCCATCAAACATCCTTCTGGGTCTACTGCTCCTGATTCTTGGTCTGCTCACCCCTGCTCTGGTCCTGTCTTCCAAGACACTGGGTTAGGAATTAAGTATTTGGGAAACTAGTTGGAAGGCTATTTTGTTGACCCGGATGTGAGCAGAATAGGGGCTACATGATTCTAGACCCTCTTCCTCTCTCAGGACCTTTCTGGGTATTGTTTCTCAGTCTCTTGTGGGACCTTCTTTCTTTGATGCACTCCTTAAACATTGACATCTTCTTCTGTTTGGCCATGGTCTCTATTCTCTTCTCATTCCTCATGCTCTATCTTGACACCCGTCCCTTTCCACCATGGCTTTTGTCGTCAATTCCAGGTTCACACCTGCAGCCACACTCACTCCCCAGATCAAGATCCACTTAAAGACACTCTCTTGACTCACAACTCTTACCCTTTCTCTTTGTCTCTGCAATCACACATTGGCCTTTGTTCCTTCCTGCTCTTGGACCCTAAATTCTCCCTTTCCTATGAATCTTTCTCAGTAAAATTGCAAATCCTCAAATTTCTCTGACTAAAAAATTAAAACAAGAAACACCTTTCTCAAATTATCTTTGAACCCACTTCCCTCTACAAACACAGCTTAATTTCTCCTCGCTCCTTCATGTACAAATTTTTCCAGAGCATTTCCTGTGCTTGCTGTCTCCATTTTCCACTTCCCACCCATACTTTTCAGCTCACTAATCTGGCTTCCACCATAATAAGTCTGGCTAGAATCCGTGGGGACCTTCAAATCACTAAACCTAGTGACACTTTCTGTGCTCACCTTATGGGTCTTCTCAGCAGAAGTCAACGTGGCGAACCACTCTGTTATTCTTGGAACACTCTTTCCTTGGCTTCTATGACACAACACTCTTTTGTTTTTTCTTCAACCTCTGTGGAAACTTTCTCTTTTTCCTTTGCTCATCCTCCAATAAAAATGACTAAATTGTTTCACTTATGCCTTCTCTCCTCACTTTATATGTAATCATCAACATCCAAATCTTTAGTGACCAGCTATATAAAGGCAACTTTCACATTTGCATATCTAGTCTATATGTTGTTTTGGACCCCCAGATCCTCACAGCCCACTTATTAACAAACTTTTCTCCTGGATGGTTTCAAGAGTCCTCAAGCATATAAAATGTCCAAGAGTCAACTCATAATTTTTCATTTCAAATGTGGTGTTCCCCTAATTCCCTATCCTAGCCAATAAATTTAAGTCAGAACTTGTACATGTCTTCCTTGATTATACCTATCTTGTATACCATATCTTATCCCAGCCACCTTTCCCAGTTATCTTCAATATAGCTCTTAAATCCACCCACTTTGCCCTGTTTCCAATGCAAGCATTAAGTCATAGTTGTGTCTTGCTGATTATCCAAGAAATTTCAAATTGGTCTCTTCCTGATTCACTTTTGTCACCCTCAGTTCATTTTTACGCTAAACTGAAGTGACATTTAATCATCTCAGTCTTTGTTAAAACCCTTCAATATTTCAAAGACCTGGTTGCATAAGTCACAGCCTTTCACATGGCTCCACTCCACCATTTGTCTCTTTCCAGCCGGGGCAGCCTCATCTTGCTCTGTGTCTCCGTTCTTTCCACTTGAGCTCTTTCCCACCTCAAGGTTTCTACATGCTTTCTCCTTTGTGTAGGATTCTTCCCTAGTCCTCGTGTATTTAACTCTTCCTTATCTTTGCACACTCAGCTCACAGGAGACTCTCACAGAGGTGCCTCCCTGACCCACCATGTACGATCCCCCATTCACAGGCCTTCGTAATTCCAGTTTCATTCCCTACATAGATCTTTTCACAGTTTGAAATTTTATGCTTATGTGATTGATTAATAACATCCTTCATATTTGACTGTATACTCCACCTAAGAGTAAAGGCTGGTAACTGTTTTTATGTTGGCTCCTGGGACCTAACAGAGTGCCTGATGCATTATAGGCACTTGACAAATGTTTGTTGACTATAAAAATATACAGGGGGATATTGGTCCTTTTCACATGAATGAATATCTTGAAATCATGCCTCAAACTGAACTCATCTCTCCTCCCTTAACCTGTGCCTTTCCTCTCCTTACTCTGGAATTTCCCATTAAGGTGAATGACCTAGTTATCTACCCAGTCACTCCACTAGAAATCTAGGAATAATCCTTGATTGTTCCATTTCCCACCACACTTAGTCACTAAAGGCCTATAGATTCTATCTCAATTTCACTTAGATGTGCACCCTTCTCTTGAAACTTACCTGTCTTGGTAAAGAAATTCTCTTGCTTGAAATACTGCAACAGCTTCTAATTTGTGTTTCTGGCACCAATACTGTCTCCTAATTCCCTTTCTCTTTCACTGTTGGAGTCATTGTTCTAAAATATCAGAGGCATATTGTTTTCTTCCCCAAAAGTTTCAATGTTCTCCTATTTGGATTGAAAGATAAAATGTAAAGTCTTTGTATTCCTTTCATGCTGATTGTTGCTAAAAGGTTAATCCCTTCTTCCTCTTTGTCCCCTCTCCTCTGTCTCTTTGTTCTGACATATGGAATGCCCTTCCCATAGTACTCCTGTGTTGCCAGGTTTGCTTGTGCCCACATTTTTGTTCATGTTCTTCATTCTTCCTTAGATGCTCTCCTGGTCCACCTAGGAACTGTTTTCCTGTCCTTCCCGTTCAGCAGCCTGACGTCACCTCCTTCCCCTAGGAAGCCTTTCTTGCTCTCCTCCCTTTAGGTAAAATACACACTGCTTCTTTTAGGTCCCCAGAACACATTTTACACACTCGTTCTGAAGTAAGGACCTATTTTTGAGTTTGGATTCCCAGGAGAGGGGATCTGTTGCTTTACCTGGGTATCTGAAATGCTTAGCACAGTCATGCCTGACTGGCACTCAACAAATGATTTTTAAATATATGGATATGTTTTCAACAAATGAGATAATTGTTTGTCAGCCGCAGGAACCACCCACTTAGGCTAATTTATGTAAACAGGATTTATGTTGAGGCTCCTGGGAAATCTCATGAAACCCAACTGAATGCAATACAGCGAGGCTTTGCAGAGTATTAGAAGGTTGTAAGGCAGTGGTTCCCTTTGTCATTCCGTGGAGCTTCATTCTCTCTTGTCTGCTCCTATCTGCATAAGATCTTCTCCATTCTTATCTAAGCTTTCTCTGCGAGGTTCTTGGCCTCTGAAGCTCCATAGTTTTGGCTGACACCCAGCTTTGAATCATGCATCTGTCCTTGGCACATGCTGTGGTGCCAATGTCTGACTCTCAACAGTCCCTGGGTCTCACTTCAAATTATCTAGGAAATTTACTGGTTCTTGGCCAGTCAGTGGAATGGCTAGTTTTGAACTGGTTCAATTCTCTGTTGTTGAGGGGAAAAAGTCACTTGGTCTGAGGCTGTTAGTTAGACTGGAGTATCTGAAAAGGGATGTGAGAAGGGCAGGTAAATTGATCGACTGTTAAAGAAGGGACAAAGTTATAGGTTTGTTATTTGCTTAACACGACCACTGCAGCTGAGAGTGATGTGAATAGTCAGTTCTCCAAGACTTCTGCACCCCAGGGAGTCTGATGTCCACCATGGCCCTGTACCAACTCAGCTTCTTCGTCTCATCTCCAGCCTTAGTGCAAAGCAGTCGCGCACATAGGATATCAAATAGAAATGAACTGGAAATTTAGCAACGGTATGGCTCAACTTTCAGGTGTTTCCAACAGGTTTACTTTTACAAAAGCAGTTCTGGGCAAATAGTGTGCTTTGTCCTGAACTGACATTTCTGGAAGGTGTAGCTCTAAGTACGTGCGTTAGAGATTGGGCTTTAGACTCTGGCTGGGTCTTCTATCCTTCAACTCTTCCCAGGGAATTGCTTTCATGGATTTGCAAGTATCCAGAAATGGTGTGGAGTAGAAAGACCATTATTGTGAAGTCAATAATATATATTTCACTTTTATCTATAAACTTTGCATGCTTCCATTTTTATTCTTCTCTGATTACCCAAAGTAATTTCCTAGGGAACACATTTATAGAGCTGAGTTTTCTATACTCATCTTGGGCTTATGATGCAAACAAATCCAAGATACCTCATTTTTTGCCTCCAACTAGTAAACTAGTGTATCTTTCAACTCAGGGTGCGCTGAGTCACTGGGCCATCAGATAAGAAAAAAATGATTTGTGTTTGAGGTTCAGATGTGGTAAGATTGATGTTATCAAGATTGATATTGCTATTTTGACATCTGGATGTAGGGCTTTAAGGAATTGTTAAGGAGTGGCACTTTTTGTATTATTTGAGCATCTAGAGGCAGGAGAATTAGGCTTAAAAGAAAACTTTTTGGGGAAAATTATTAAGCCTCCAGTCTCCCTCCCCCCTCCCTCCCTCCATCTCTCTCTCCCTCTTTCTTTCTTTTCCTTCCTTCCCTCTCTCTTTTTCTTTCTTTTATGTATTATGGACTCTAAGGAATATAATGTAGAGGGCGTAAGGTTTGTCAGAGTCTTGGACATGATAGTTGGAATAAATAATCAGTTGGAGAAGGTCAAGTTTGCTCTCTTCCTCTGTCCCTGGTAATAAATATTGTGCAAGCTCTGCTAATTCCCACTACCCAAGAGGACCAGTGAACAAACTAAAGAAGAAGTTTGAAATTTGGTAGTCTCCAAACTGTAGGCCAAACGAAGCCCTTGTGGGTGATCTAACTGTATTCACAAAGTTCTATGGCCAAATAGGTAGACTAAATTCTGCCTAAAAGGAGGTTAAGCAGGTTTTATTTACAACTTAAAATAAATTCTGCAATATTGGTCACAATTTTTAATATGTTAACATATACAAAATTCAGAGGTACATACAGTATGTAGCACTTTTCCCTCTTTCTCTTTTAGTAAAACGTCTTATGATGCTGTCATTGCATGAAACACTGATATAACCATGTAGGAGTTAAATGCAACAAACACTATTCAGCCCTGCTCATGTACATAGGACTGTATTAAGTGTTACAGGTGATGAGATAGCATTTGTGTACAGTCAGGACTCCTTCAGTTGTGTAAGTTTAAGACCCAGTTTTAGCTAGCTCAAATGAAATATAGAATTTGTTGACTCATGGGACTTAGAAGACCAAGGAGTGGGCTAGTTTTAGGTGTGGCACAAGCAAGGTGTTCATTGTTGAATGAAATTGTTGAATTTCTCTATTTCTAGTCTCTTCTTGGTATCATTATGAGACAGGTCTGTTCATGTGCCAAATGTCTTAGATTGGGTTCCCAGGAAACAGACTCTAGAATGGAGAGTTGCATGAAAATTTACTGGGGAGAGCTCTTGGGCTTTACACCTGTGAGGAACTAAGAAGGCATGACTGCAGCAGAAGCAGCTGAGCCCTGAAGTGGTAGCAGCTGAAACCTCAACTAATTCTGCAGGAAGCTCTGGAGCCCTTCATGTCCCCACACAGAAGCAAAGAGTCCATGCCTTTGTGTGACTCCATCAGAGGTCACAGTATCCCTCCATAGTAGTGGCCAGAGCCAGTCTCCGGGAGGGAGCATAACTTGATGATGTATTTCCTTGTGGCAAAAAAGCAAGTCCTAGTGAGAAATTCATTTCTTAGCTACTAGCCACCAATACTTCTGGCAGCTGGGGAAATGAGTGTATCAGCCCTGGGAAGGGTAGCTGGACAGAGCACCACATGTCCTCTAGTCAACCAATAGGCTCCTACCAGCTCAAGCCCAAAGCTTCTTATTCAGAATTTCAGAAGGAGAGAGAATTTCTTTTTAGGCGATGTTAATAAAGAGGGAATTCCACTGTCTAGCTCCAGTGCTTACTGCCCCTGTGATGGAGGAGGTGGAGGTCATGTGATTGACAAGATCCACCATACACGGGAGGGGCATTCCCCAAAAGGAACATGTGCTGCATAGACAAAAAAGAAAGGGAACTAGTGTCAGTGATAGCCTTCAGAATCATCCTGAGCCAGAGAACAAGAAAGCACATCCATAAGTCATGATCACTAGATTGAAGATTTTATGGTCTGGGACCACTTAGCCTTATTTTGTAAGTTAAGATAGAGAAGGAAAACTTGTTCCTAATTTACATATGCACTCACTACTAAATCTATATTCTATGTTTTAATTTTGGAGATAACTCTACATATAGCATAGTGTGGGCTGGTCCATTTTGATTAAAAATGTTTTTAGAAAAGACGAGTGAAAAAAAAATAGGTTGGAATAATTTCCAACCTAATGTATATAGAAGTACTTGCCTGTGAATATTATTTTCTAACTTCAGTCATTGTTTAAAGATTTATAATGGTCCATTAATAATGATGTACTTGCTCATATTTGTTGAATGTTCATTCTTGCCAGGTACTCAAAGAAGAAGTCATCCAAGCACTCTTTATGACAACCCTGACATAAGTACCATCACCATCCTCATTTGACAGATAGAGAACTGAGGTTAAATGTGATATTTTTTCCTGTGTCTTATAGGTAATACATGGGATTTGACTTTAAGACCTGGTGCTCTGCTATGTTACCTTATTATTAATGCTGACATTTTTTGACTACGTCTGTTTGAAATAAATTCTTTCCTTAGTTGAAAACTTAATTCATTGCTTCTTATATGGTGAATCAAAGAATTTGAGATGGAAGGTATACTGAAATTATATCTTTTAATTTATTTCATGAGCTATCTCCATCTGTAAAACAATCATGTCTTTAATGATTTAACATTAAAATTGATTTTCAAATGATATTATAACAGACTAAAAAATTAGTCCTTGATACTACCATCCCTTCAACTATTTTTCTTTTTGTGTTTCCTCATAAGTCTCATCCCTAGAAGGTTTTATTTTTACCTATCTGTATCCATGGCAGAACTATTAGGTTGAACCATGTGGAATTTTCAATATTTTACAGTTTTCCTATGAAAATGATAATTGATATGGTTCGACCTAATTTGTTTTCAGCTTTGATGCAGCACTTGTGTTAACCTTTCCATGAGGCTATGTAGGCTTCTTGTCATCTGAACACCCAATGTTCCATGAAGTGTAAGTTCACTTAACTATTCTTTTCTATTATCTTGAGTTTTTTACTATAGTAAACAAATATCATCCTACACAAATATTCCTCCTTCTCGGTCATTTCCTTAGGATAAATTCCTAGTGATGGAAATAACTGGATTAAAGGAAATTAATATTTTATGGCTTTTGATACACACACACATATATATTTAAATTATGTTTTAGACAGAATCTTTTTAAATTGCAATCAACAGTGTATAAATGTACCAACTTCATCAGAACCTCGTTAGCCTTGGGTATTGTTTTTATTTCTGATAATATAATAGGTGTAAAATGGTACTTAATGAATATTTTAATTTGTTTGTCTTTGATCACAGCAAGGTGGAGCATTTTCACATGTTTGTTTACTAATTTCAATTCCTCCTGCATAGATGATCAGATAAGATTCTTTGCTTATTCATCTATTGGGGATCATATTTGTATATCATTCTTGTGCATCTTCTATAACATAGATGCTAACCCTTTATTTTCTTTTAAAGACCTTTTAGTCCTTTTTCTCTTAAGTTTCATTATATTATTTTAGAGGTTACAAAATAATCTTTAATAGCAAAATCTGAATTTTTCCTGTCAATTAAACCTTAGAAAGTTTTAATTCCTGCATATATTTCAGTATATTTCATTTCATTCTTTGCCATATTTTATACCACTTTTAAATACTTACTTTTTTAGTGATGCAGAATTTATTTTGATTTATAATATAAGTTGAGGATATAAACTAATTTTGTTTTAAATTTCTTAATCAGATATATCCAAACAATTTTTTTCTTTCTTTCTTTCTTTTTTTTTTTTTTTAAAGATTTTATTTATTTATTTGACAGACAAAGATCACAAGTAGGCTGAGAGGCAGGCAGAGAGAGAGAGAGAGGAGGAAACAGGCTCCCCAAGGAGCAGAGAGCCCAATGCGGGGCTTGATCCCACGACTCTGGGACCTTGACCTGAACCTAAGGCAGAGGCTTTTTAACCCACTGAGCCACCGAGGCACCCCCAAACTATTTCTTAAGTATGTTTTTCTTTCTCTGTTGTATAGTTTAAGAGTGTAAAAACATTTAATGTAATAGTATCTATTTCTGGAGCCTTTATTCGGTTTCACTTTTTTTTTTTTTTTTTATGGTGCCAGATGTATTTTAATACCTCACAGGATGGTTCCCTCCACTCATTTTCAATTTTTAAAATTTGAGAACATTTAAAATATCTCCCCCACTCCATTTTTGGTCCCATCTTTTTCTTATTAGGCCAATTAAATGATATTTTACAGTTTCATAATATGGTTAGATTTAAAAATAGTATATCGGTTTTCTTTGGCTGCTGTAAAATACCACCATAAACTTAATGTTTAAAGCCATGCAGATTAATTACCTTATAGTTCTGCAGGTCAGAAGTCTGATGCTGGTCTCACCTGATTAAAATCAGAGTGTCGGGCGCCTGGGTGGCTCAGTGGGTTAAAGCCTCTGCCTTTGGTTCAGGTCATGATCCCAGGTTCCTGGAATCGAGCCCCGAATTGGGATCTCTGCTCAGCGGGGAGCCTGCTTCCTCCTCTCTCTCTGCCTGCCTCTCTGCCTACTTGTGATCTCTGTCTGTCAAATAAATAAATAAATAAAACCTTTAAAAAAGAAATCAGAGTGTCAGTCAGGCTGTGGTTCCTTTGTGGAGACTCTGAGAACATTCATTTCCTTGCCCTTTCCAGCTTCTAGGGGTTGCCTGTTTACCTTGTATGGTGGGCCCCTCCTCCACCTTCAAAGGCAATAATGATGCATCTCCCCAACAGTTTTTCTTTCTGAGCAGAGCCAGAAGATATTCTCCAATTTTCCAATTCTCCAATCAGGATCTGGATAATCTAGGATAATCTCTCCCCATTGCAGGGTCTTCATCCTTGGTCACATCTACAAAGTGTCTTTTACCATGTAAGGTGACATACTCATAGGTACTGAGATGAAGGTGTAGACATGTTTGGGGGGCATTAAATTTGACCACAAGAATAACAGCAGAATTTTTTTTTAGAGGCGGGGAGGATTCTGTTAAATAATGTTAAATGATTTTGGCAGAATTGGCATTTTTGCAGAATTTCACTTTCCCATCCATCAGTAAGTGATCACCTGGTGTCATTTTGTTCTCAAAATGTGGTTTTAAAGACTCTTTCTCCTTAATTGCACTCCTTAAACTTCTAATTCGTGGGGTGCTATTGTGAGTAGGACCTCTGTTCACCCATATTCTTCCCTAGTACATTTTTTCTAACAAGTTATTGCTTGATGTCCTTAATTCTTTGAGAAAATTTATTCCCTAATGTAATCTTAATTTGGCATCCACTCTACAAGGAGAAGCATATGTTGGCAATACATGGTGCAGTGTGAATGCAGCTTCCAGGGAAATCAGCCCAGCTATGCCATATTGAGAAATCTCTATTTTCACTACTTATTTGAAAAGATGCAAAAATGCTGAGCATTGAGATGACCTTCAAAGCTTAAGAAAGGTTGCTGAAAACTACGTTTGACCTAGTTTGCTCGGTGTCCTGAGCAGAAGGACACCCAGCAGTCCACGAGCTACCCTGGCAAAGGGAAGTGACATATGGGCCTGGGTTGGAGAGGCAGGGTTTTGCTCAGGGACCCTGCACAGCCCGTCTCTCCAAATGATTGATTAATTTCTACTTCAGCAGGTTGCCATTTGTGACCCCTTCCTTCTGAGTTTGATACTCGTATTTAAGAGATTCATGATGCAGAAGGATCTTTGAATTGGGAAGCAGGAGGCCTGGTTCCAGCTTCAGTGGAGAGGTAAACTGAGCCAATGATGCTGAGGGGATGATGTGATTCCTTAGGGGATCTGTTCTCTTATTCTATGAGGAGTTGGACTAGATCTGCTGGAGATTTGAAAGAAGGTGAATTCCATTTGAAGAAGGGACAAAGTTCCAATCATTTCCGTTCCCACTCCCTCTCCCCACTTACTGATCTGTGGTAACACTTAGGAAGCAGAAGTTCTTTTTGACCTTTCACTCTAGAAGCATGTCTGACCTTGTGAGCTTATTCTTATCTCAGTCTATGAGCTCTTGAGCACTCTTAATAAGAGTTCTTGAAGTAGTGATCATGGGCCCTGACATCCCTTCTAAATGATAGGCTTTACAGTTTTCAAAACACATTGGTCTTCTGACACTAGATTTTCCCCACTGTGTTCTGTAGGAAACCTTTGCTGTATAGACCAGAGGAAAAACCTCACAGGCTTGTCTCTAGGACCCAGATAAAGTCCAGTGATTTGGCTTGTTCAGGAAATCCTCCTTTATAGATTATCCCCTCCCATTCTATTTACTCATTGACATGTCTTGATATTTTGTTTCTTCACCAACCTCTGTTCCCTTCTCTGCAGATCAGGTACTCTGACGTCTCAAGAGCAGGAAGTGGCCAACCAGATCTAGAGGATGGTTTGGAGAAACAATGATCTCAGCCCCAAACTGATCAGATTATAGTACTTTTCACTGAAATTCTGCTTGTGGCCCATCTTCTCCTTAATATCAGTGTTATCTGTATAAAGCCTGGTGGATGAGGTCCAGTTCCGCATGGAGGGCCAGCAAAGCACAGGCATCAGTAGACCTTCTTCAAATACATATTTTCCTTCCTCCTGCACACCTAAAATTGTTTTTGTCTCTTGTTGTAGGAAGCATCCAGACTGCTGCTGGAGGTGAAAGCTGACTGCTCTGATCAAGGTAATAAGCTGCTGTTGTCAGAGGCATCCTGATCATCCTTAACCCTTTCCTGGACTGAACGAGGGAGTGGACCATGAATGATAACAATAGAGCACATATCTTGCTGTTGACTTGTGGGGTTGAGAAATTAATTTCTTTTGGAAGGCCAGTTAGTGTCGTGATTATGAGAGGTCCCAAAGTTTAGGAAACGACCACTTATGTGGTATTTTCTTTTGAAGGTTTAGTGGAGAGTGGGGGAGAATGTTTTCTTTCTTTCTCTCTCTTTTAAAACATTATATAACTATACGATTTTTCATTTTATATTTAAAGATTTGGGACCAGGCAGATTTAGTTTGGGATTTCAGCTTTCTTACTTACTAGCTTTGTGGTCTTGGAGAATCTTCGTAATCTCTCTGAACCTCATTTTCTCTGTGAAGATTCATTGAGCTATGCACATGGTAATCTTATCTACTTGTCCAGCACTTAAACACCAGCTCTCACTATTGCTATTGTTATTATAGTTACAGTTTGAAAATCAGAGCCGTGTGACAAGGGGAACTGATATTTTGCACCTCAATCTGACAATCCTATTGGGTGGTTATCCAGTCGCGGGAACCGTTATAGAAAGTCATCCTAGTGTTCTGAAAAGTCAAATAACCAAAAACTGGCATGGTCATAGAGAAACCCCAAACTTCAGAAGGAGGGCTTAGAGCCTCAGACCATATGCTGTCAGGGTGCCCTGGCCTGTGGCCTGGAGTACAATCAAGTCTGGAGGGCAGGGATGCCCTCTGAACTGCATTTCAGAGGTAGGACTCCCCAGAGTCTGTGGAGAAGAAAAGGGAAATATTGGTGCCATTAGACATCACTGGCTTTTGAAGAGGGACTACCTCGTAGCCTGCAGGAGTGTGATGAGATCTCAATCTGAGGACCAGAGGGTCAGAGAGAGTGGACCAGGCCGGGCTGAGCCGGGCATTCAGCTGCCAGGCCAGATTGGGATTCAGAGGTACCAGATGCAGCAGATGGTTGTGTCAGCGGGCTGCCTGCCTTCCTCACAAGCTGTTAACATGGGTGGATCAGGGTTTAGGCTTCCTTACGTAGCTGCATTAAACTGAATGTAGGAATATGGCTATTAGCAAAGGACCCCCTTAAAAGCATTTTTCAAAGGAGGATGGTAGTGGTACAAATGAGGATTGAAAGATCTGTGTGTGAAAACAGCTTACCTAAGTAGAAGTTGGAGGAAAGATTGCTTCTGAGCACCGGAATTAGGAACAGGTATCTTTCATTATAAATTCACCTAAGCATTTGTTTCAATTCCCTGGAGTTTCGCAGATGGCTTTATCTTTTCTTGGGAATTGGCTTGCTTATTTGTCCTCCATTTTGGAGAAACCCTCCCAAGTTAGAAGGACATGCTCACTTCTGTTCTGGAGTTCGTTCCCCCCCCCTGTCCTGAGCCTTGCTTGAGGCCGGGCACACAGCTTATACTTTGTTCCTGGAAATGTTAAGATTCTTCAGGCAGACAGAGTCCTAAGGCGATTACTGTCTTAGCTCAGGTTGCTGTAACAAAGTTCCAAAGACTGGGTGGTTTGAACGACGATTTTTTTACTCTTGTAGCTCTGATGACTGGGAAGTCTGAGAGTAAGGTGCTGGCATGGTTGGGTTCTGGTGAGAATTCTCTTCCTGGCTTATAGATAGCTGCCTCTTACTGTATCCACATGTGGATAAGAGAGATCAAATTATGATCTCTTTCTGTTCTTATGACACTTCCCATCGAGGGAACTCTTGACCTCATGACTTCTTCTCAATCTAAGCACTTCCCCAAAGCCCCAGCTCCCCAAAGTACCATCCTACTGGAGGTTAGGATTTCAGTGTGAGTTTTGGGGGGACGTATTTACATTGTCCATAACAGTACCTAAGCCTCCAACAGATGACTACTGTGTTCACAGCCTGACATTGATGAGCTGGGTTCTGTCAACAGAATGCATGTTCTGTCACCCACTGCCTAACACTTAATCGAGCATATTATTTAACTTCTCTGAGCCTCAATTTCCCCGTACTTGCTGGGATGAAATCTCTTATACTAAAGGGTTAGTGAGAGGACTTGCTGGGACAAATTCTGTAAAGCACTTAACTTATAGTAGGTGGTCACTAAATGTTAATTGCTCTTACGACCATGTCCCAACAACAATGTCATTATCCAACCATATTTTTATCCCTTTGTAGACTAAGAAACTGTCAGAGGAGATAATTGAGTTTTGAAGATAGAGAACATTTGAATGACCTCTAGGTTGTTGAATAAAATTTTCTGCTCATGTTTATTTGCAAGGCTATTTTCCATGCTGCATGGCTCGCCTTCAGACAGGCTCCTTGAAGGGGAAATTTACAAGGGCAGATGGAGATAATAACACCTGTGGAGCTGGGCTGATGAAAGGCAAAGAAGATGGAAGGGGCGAGGTCGAATGATGAGACACTCCCAAGAGAGAGCTTCCTGTATTTTGTGCTCTTTTCAGAGGTGAATCTGCATAGCCATGACAGCTCCCGGCCACTTACATTAAATGGGCAAAGAAAGGTCTCACTGAGTCTGGACCAAAGTACCCTAGGAAGGGGTGTTGTGTGGGCATAGGTGTATCATGTGTACATGCATGTGCGTGATGAGCATAAAGCTTCTGTTAGTTGCACATGCTGTCTAGGCTGTGATATAAATCAGAGAGGAGCAGAGCAGATTTGCCATTCTATTACTTCTCATCCTTTTCTGATGCCAACTGGCCCAGGGCAAGCTTTGAGTGGAATAGCGATGACTAAGCAGCCACTATTCACTGACAAGGTACTGCTTGTCAGGTGCTGTACTAGATACCGTATGCTCCTTATTGTCAACCCTGACAGCACTCCTCCATCTTATGATGTCTCTCTTCGCCTGGAGACTTATGAAGCTGAAGTCCAGAGAGGATGTGTGACTTATTCAAGCTCACAAAGCTTGGAAGTATTAGAGTTATGTTTTAAACATTTATGGTCTGAATCTAAAATCTGTGGTTTATCCCCCATCACTCCTTCCACTACCAAAAACAAGCAAGCAAACAAGCAAACAAACAACCAGCGGACTACAGAATCCTGTCTGGCTCTGACCTGAATCCATATGGGCATGAGAGTGTGTTGTAGTAGTGGGATGACGATTTTGAGAAGGGCTGTGGTGTACCCACCAAGCTGAGCACTGCCTGGAGTGCCTGGGGCTACAGGTGACCTGGGAGGGTCTACGGAGTCAAGAGGTTACTATTGCCAGACAGAATAGCAGCAGGCTGCTTTATTATATAATCAGTGTTGCTTGTGTATGTGTGGTGGTGGGGTGGTTTGTGTGTACCTTCTGATGATTTGGAAAGTTTGTGATCTGCTTGAATTTCTTCTGGTGTTTCATTGATAATTTTGCTTTTCTCTTCATTTAGACCTGGCTGGATTTGCTGCAATCACTTCTGCTCCCATCTCTCCTCTTTCTCTCAAATCCTTTCCCTCTCTTACACCCAGTTTTTGTTGGTTCTCTTTTTTTATGAAATTTCTAGGGTTCCCATTCATACTGCTCAATATATTTTTCTTACTTTTAGTTGCTTTACCAAGTGAAAATTGTATATTTTGACGCCAACCTAGAAAAGATGACAACGTCAACAACCGTACATCACCTTCCACCTTTGTCTTTTCCCATGTCTTCCCAATTTTTGTTAGTAATATTACTTCTACATTATTGTATAATATATACATTCTATTTTCTAAAGATAGTTCCCATAGTTCTTATACTTCAGTGAAATGGATCAATGTCCATTGTCAGCCCTTTTATAGTGATTTCTCTTGTCCTTTCTTGGCTGGTTGAAACCTGACCTTGAGTAGTCACTCCAAGAGGCTCATGGGAACTCGTTCCTTGAGTTCTTAAGTTTAAAAAATATCTGCCTATTGCCTCCATCCTTAAATAATAGGAAGGCTGGGTAGAATGTTCTTGGGTCCCATTTTCTCTGAGACCTGATTAGCATTTTTCTATGGTCTTCCTTTATTTTGTGTTGCTGGGTAGTCTGAAGTATCAGAATTTTTCTTTACTTCAAGGTGACTGGAACTTTGGCCTAGTTGTTCAAGTTACTTCTTATTTTTCAAGTAGTAGTTATACCTTGGCATAATGTAGTCTTGGTATGAGCCATTCTGTAACAGTTTTCTCCATGGATAAAGTGGGTCCTTTCAATCTAAAAGTTCATTTTCATTTGTTGATGGAAAATTTTCTAAAAGTAGATCTTCAATTTTTTTGGTTTCTAGTCACTTGGTTCTCTCCATCATAGTAAATATTGCAATTATGCCATGTGTTGGATTGCCATTATGTCTTTTATATCATTTTTTTTCTTGAATCCTTTAAAATTTTGTTTGTTTTAGTCATTCTGCCATCTTGTCCTACTTGTTGCTCTCTGTGTGGCACTAATGTCTTTTTTTCTTTGTGCCCCTTTCAATATAGACTTCATATTTGTAATGATTTTCCATGTGTTTTCTGAGTTCTGTCACTGCATGCTTTGTTTCCTCTTATTTTCTATTGTATAGCTTGGCAGAAACTTTGTAACTCTGCTTTGAGCTACCTTTCTTAAAATATTGTAAAATTCTTTTAAAATGAAATTGTTTTTAGTTATAGTAAAATATGTATAACACAAAATTTAACATTTTAATCATTTATACTAGTAGCATACATAATACTACACAATTGTAGTATTAACAATACTACAGTTCAGTAGTATTCAATACACTCACATCGTTGTGTAACCAATCTCTAGAACTCTTTTTATCTCGCAAAATTGAACCTCTATATCCATTTGAACAATTCCCCAGACTCTGGCAACTACTGTTCTACATTCTGTCTCTGAATTTTATTACTTTTGGTACCTCATTGAAGTGGAATCATATAGTATTTGTCATTTTGTGACTAGCTTACTTCCCAAGACATAATGTTCTCAAGGTTCATGCATGTTGTAGCCTGTGTCAGAATTTCTTTCCTTTTAAAGGATGAACTTTCCATTGTGCATATAGAGCACATTTGTTCAATATTCATCCACTGATGGACACTTGAGCTGCTTCCTCCTATTGGCTGTTGTGAATAATATTGCTATGAACATGGGTGTGCTGTGCAAATATGTCTTTGAGATCCTGCTTTCATTTCTTTTGGGTATTTACCCAGAAATTGAATCACTGGATCATATGGTAATTCTATTTTTAATTTTTTGAGGAACTGCCATATTGTTTTCCACAGCTACTGCACCAATTAATGTTCCTACTAACAAAGTTCCAATTTCTCCACACCTTTGTCAACACTTTATTTATTTATTTTAAAATTGCAGCTATCTTAATGGGTGTACAATGTTACCTCATTGTTATCTCATGGGTGCAAATTTTGTCTTTTGAGGGAGGGAGGCAAGATGGCGGAGGAGTAGGGGACCTCATTTATACTGGTCCCCTGAATTTAACTGGATATCTATCAAACCATCTTGAACATCTGTGAATTCAGCCTGAAATGTAAGAATTTATATCTGGATCTCAACAAGAAGAAAAACTCTGCCAGGCATGAGTGGTAGATTCCAACTGCTCTGGGTTTTCTTAGGGTACATCTTGCCTGGACTGTGGTTGATATTTTAGACTCTGTACATTTCCTCAACCATCCCTCAACTGAATGACCAGGAGAAGGAACTCCCAACAAAGAAAAGAACCATAGACAATGGCCTCTGCCACAGACCTAATGGATATGGGATATAAGCAAGATGTTGGAGATTGACTTCAGGGTTGCAATTATGAAGTCAATAGCTAGGTTTGGAAAAACGAGTAGTTGCAATATAGACTCTCTAAGGGCAGAAATGAGAGCTAATTATGCAGAACTTAAAAATGGTATGAATGAGATGCAGTCTAAACTGGATACTCTAACAGCTAGGGTAAATGAGAAAGAAGAATGAAATAGTGATCTACAAGATAAGCTGATAGAAATGAAGGAAGTCAAGGAGGATAGGGATAAAAACCTAGAACCCCATGAGATCAGACTTAGAGAGATCAATGACACCATGAAACATCCCAAAGTCAGAATTATTGGGATCCCTGAAGGGGTGGAGAGAGAGAGGACTGGAAGGCATATTTGAACAAATCATAGCTGAGAAGTTCCCTAATCTAAGGAAGGAAACAAGCATTCATGTCCAAGAGGCAGAGAGGACCCCTCCCAAGACCAATAAAAATAGACCAATGGCCCAGTATATAATGTTAGAGCTAATGTTAGAGCCAAAGTGGCTATCCTGACAGTAGTTAGGGGGAAGAGATTTCTTACCTATGGAGGGAGGAACATTAGAAAAATGTCAGACCTGTCCATAGAGACCTGGCAAGCCAGAAAGGACTGAGAAGACATAATCAGTGTACTAAATGAGAAGAACATGCAACCAAGAATACTTTATCTAGAAGGCTGTCATTCAGAATGGATATAGAGAAAAAAAGCTTCCAGGATAGGCAGAAACTGAAAGAATATGCGACCACCAAGCCAGCCCTGCAAGAAATAATAAAGAGGGATTCTATAAAAGAAGAAAGACCCCAAGAGTAACATAGACCAGAAATTTACAGAGACAATCAATAGAAATAGGGCTTTACAAGCAATTTGATGGCACTGAATTCATATCTTTCAGTAGTTACTCTCAACATGAATGGCCTAAATACTCCCATGAAATAACACAGGATTGCAGATTGGATACAAAGACAGGATGCATCCATATGCAATCTACAAGACAGACATTTGGAACCTAAAGACGCCTCCAGATTGAAAGTGAGGGGATGTTGGAGCACTGGGTGTGGTGAAAAATAATGAATACTGTTATGCTGAAAATAAAAAATAAATTAAAAAAAAAAATAAATAAATAAATAAATAAAAAGTTAAAATCAAAAAAAAAAAAAAAGAAAGTGAGGGGATGGAGAACCATTTATCATGTCAACAGACTTCAAAAGAAAGCTGGGGTAGCAGTTTTCATATCAAACAAATTAGATTTTAAACCAAAGATTGTAGTAAGAGATGTAGAAGGACACTATATCATACTTAAAGGGTCTATCCAACAAGAAAATCTAACAATTGTAAATATCTATACCCCCAACATGGGAGCAGCCAACTCTATAAGCCAGATGTTAACCAAAATTAAGAATCATATTGCAATAATACACTAATAGTAGGAAATCTTAACACTCCAGTCTCAGCAATGGAGAGATCATCTGAGCAGAAGATCAACAAAGAAACAAAAGCTTTGAATGACACATTGAACCAGATAGACTTCATAGATATATACACCTTATAGATATAGATATATACACCTTAAAACAACAGAATAATTCTGTGTGCATTCGAGAAGAATGCACACAGAACCTTCTCCAGAGTAGACCACATACTAGGTCACAAATCAGGTCTCAACTGATACCAAAGACTGAGATTATTCTCTCCATGTTATCAAACCGCAGTGCCTTGATGTTGGAACTTGATCACAAGAAAAAAATTGGAAGGAATTCAAACACATGGAAGTTAAAGAGCATCTTACTAAAGAATGATTGGGTCAACCAGGAAATTAAGGAAGAACTTAAAGAATTCATGGAAACTAATGAGAATGAAAACACATCAATCAAAAACCAATAGGATACACCAAAGGCAGTACTTTCAGCAACATGGCAAGATACAAAATCAAAACCACAATGAGATACCACCTTACACCAGTTAGAATGGCAAAAATTAACAGGACAGGAAACAGCAAATGTTGGCCAGGAATGCCAGCTGGTACAGCCACTTGGGAAAATAGAATGGAGGTTCCTCAAGACATTCAAAATAGAGCTACCCTATGACCCAGCAATTACACTATGAAGTATTTACCCCAAAGATAACAGATGCAGTGAAAAGAAGGGGCACATGCACTCCAGTGTTCATAGCAGCAATGTCCACAATAACCAAACTATGGAAGGAGTCCAGAGGTCCTTCAACAGATGAATGGATAAAAAGATGTGGTTCATATAAACAATGGAATATTACCCAGTCATCAGAAAGAATGAATACCTACCATTTGCATCAACTTGGATGGAACTAAAAGGGATTATACTAAGTGAAATAAGTCAAGCAGAGAAAGACAA
Source organism: Mustela nivalis (assembly GCF_964662115.1). Classification (NCBI taxonomy): domain Eukaryota; kingdom Metazoa; phylum Chordata; class Mammalia; order Carnivora; family Mustelidae; genus Mustela; species Mustela nivalis. The sequence goes on from NC_139020.1 coordinate 150,837,633, forward strand.
TTATCATGTGGTTTCACTTATATGTGTAATATAAGAGATAATGCAGAGAACCATTGGGGAATTGATGGAAACCTGAAGGGAGAGAAATCAGAGAGGGAGACAAGCCATGAGACACTATGGACTCCAGGAAACAAACTGAGGGTTTCAGAGGGGAGGAGGGACAGAGAGATGGGTGCGCCTGGTGATGGGTATTAAGGGCAGTTGTGATGAACACTGGGTGTTATACACAGCTAATGAATCATTGAACACTACATCAAAAACAAATGGTGTACTATATAGTGGTTAACTGAACATATTTAAAAAAATGAAAAAAAAATTATCTGCTGCTGAACTCTTGTGCGGGCTTCTCCAGCCTAAAAAAAGTTGATGTGGAGCCTGGCTGGCTTGATGGGAAAAGCATGCAACTCGATCTTGGGGTTGTGAGTTCAAGCCCCACCTTGGGTGTAGAGATTAATTAAAAATAAAATCTTAGGGAAAAAATGTCTTTTGAGTTACTTTCCCCTTATGATTAGTGATATTGATCTTTCATGTATTTATTGCCCATTTGTGTATCTTCTTTGGAGAAAGGTCTATTCAAGTCTTTTGCTCATTTTTTAATTAGTTTTTTTTTGTTGTTGTTTGTTGTTGAATTATAGGAATTCTCACTCTCTTTTTAAGTAGTCCTGAAGTTATTTTCTTATTCACTTATTTAATACCTATTATGCCATGAATTCATAGGAGATGAGCTCTAATAGCTCAGGCTCTTTTCCATTGGTTCTTACCAAATGTTCATCTCTGGGTGGGGCAGACTGGCATTTCAGTTGAACCCAAGTACCTTTCTCACTTTGGCTTCCTTCTTTTTTGGATCATTTTCCTTCACACACTTCAGGAAGCTATCTTGGCTCTTAGAGTGCTTAATATGCTTAACACATACATTATTTCTCTTGGCAAGAATCTTGCCCTTAACTTATCTGTTTACAACAATGCCAACAGCATGCTGAGTGACACTGTAGACTCTTCCAGTTTTGCTATGATGACATTTGTGGGACATTCCTTTTTGAATGGTGCCTATTCCCGTGATGTTTGCAATATCACTTTTATTGTAGATACACATGTATGTGGCCAAAGCAACAACTGCATGTTTTCTAAAAGGCCTAGGGAATGTAGAGTGGGTACATTTCCTCTTTCCCTTTGTGTTGGTCATTTCAGCGAATTACTCTAAGATGGCATGTTCCACCAAAAGACTGTAGGCATTTTTTATATATTCTGGATATCAACACATTGTCAGATATATGATTTGCAAATGTTTTCTCTCATTCCATGGGTTGTCTTTTGAGTTATTTTCTTTGATACACAGAAGTTTTAAATTTTGATGTAGTCCAACTGTCTACTTTTCCTTTGTTGCCTATGCTATTTGGTGTCTTAGTCAAGAAGTCCTTATCAAATTCAATATCATGAAGATTTCCCACCTTGTTTTCTTCTACTTTAAGGTTGCCTTTTCCCTCCTACTATTTAAATGCTTAGTGATATTAGTCATTTTTTTTCTCTGTTCTTTGTTCTTTGTTAATAATTTTCATATTTTTTATCCTGGTCCATGTTTCACTTCCTATTTTTTAAAATTTATGTCTTCTTTTTATTTTTACATGGTCTTTTAATATAAATCAATGTTTACTCTTTTTTTTATTAGGTCATCTTTGATAAGACAAATTATGGATCTATTTTTTCTATTAGGTTTGGGCAAGGAAGGATCTTACGATATAGGGTTGTATGCACCTGAGAATGGATAAGTTATTCTAGCTTTTAGTTATCCCCAGACAAAATAACTAATGCATGGTTGTTTGCAATCGAGAGTTTATCTTCTATCTGTATTGGTCACAGTCTTCTTCCTGCAGAGTCTCTGTGTTTCCTCATGGAACTAATTTCTTATGTAACACTTGGTGCAAAATGGGTCCTAGAAAACTTCCTCTGTCAGCTCATCGATCCTCTTATGTTGCTCTAAATGAGAAACTGTTTTTCTCTCTGAAGGCACCATCTTTTTTGGACAACTGTGCTCTGTCAGTTTTGTCCAAGGTCTGTACCTGTTTATGTCCCTGTAAGTTCTTCACTAGATTTGACAGCTCCTTCTCTTTTGGCATGGTTCAGAGTTTCAAAAATCTATTCTAGTTTGTTGAAGGTGGAATTTGGGTTTCTGATTCTCCAACTCTTTGATGTTATGGTGACTTGAAGGGAAAATGAGGCAGGAGTCCAGGTAGTTGTATTCTCTTCCACTCTCTTTTTTTGAGCAGCTTAATGGCCTCTCACGTTCCCAAAATATAGAATAGAGTACTGGGAGAGCAAAAAATGGAAGTTATGGAACAAAGTGGTTACATAGTGGACTTCTGACTCTGTAACTTACTAGCTATGTGATCCTGGGCAAGTAATTTAACTTTTCTGTGACTTAGTTTACTTCATTTGTAAAATGGTAGTAGTAGTGATAGTCAAAGTGTTATAGGCACCCATTCTATGAGAGGCACTATTCTGTCATTGTTGCATGTATTAACTCATGTCTCACCTGTTGTCATCATTCCCATTTTATAGATGAGGAAACTGAAGCAAACTGAAGGTTATTAAATAGAGCTGAGCTTTAAACCTAGGTCACCTTGTTCCAGAACCTATGCTTGTCCATTACACACTAATCCCTCTGGTGTTCAGTACTTATCTCATGAGCCTGTTGAGAGGATTAAAATGATAATGTACATGAAGTACTAAGAACAGTGCACATGGGAAGTAAGAACACTCTTCTTTTCCTCTCTACCCCTTATCTTCCTAATTCTCCTCTTCCTCCGTCTTCCTGTATTCATACCCTTTAGTGATATGGTAGGAGAAAATGATGATTTGACATTTTGTTTGACAAAAATGTCCCAAATAGCCCAAGCATTTGAAAATACTTTTTTTCTTCTGAAGAAAAGTTTAAAATACTGACTTTTGTATTGGAAATAAATGAGAAAATGACAAGGAAGCTTTATCTTTTAGTCTTTGGGCCAGTTTTCAAAAATATCTCAGTGTCCTCAGGAGCTGTAGATGAGGTAGAAAGGAAGGAACCTATAACCAATGACTTTGGGAAACAACCACTGAACCTCTCTGAGGCACTGGGATATGATGCCCTGAGCCAGTGGGTAAGTGAAAGGAAGAAGGTGAAGTGATGATGTTGGGTGTCCTTGTTATCCTCTGTAATGGTGAGAGTTGTCTGCTTACCTCATCCTGGTTTCTCCTTCTGGATTTCAAATATTAGACTAGGTCATAAAGTGGAGAGTTGTGACCAATGTTTATAAGTCATCCTTCCCATTCTTCATTTTTTTTCTCCATGTGTTTGCTTCACTCTGCAGGTTTTTTCTTAGAGGAGAAGTGGGGCACAGCCTAGAAAATGGACTCATTGGTCTGCTTCTGTATTAACTTCCCTTTTAAACATGGGGAAAGATGGGAAGGGATGGGGAGGAGAGAATGGATGAATAGATAGTTGATAGATAGATAGATGGAGGGAGGGGTGGAAGAAAAGAGGAAGACCACCTAGTGGCTAAACTCTAATTCCACATTTCTAGCTGGAGAATCTGATTGATTTAGCTTTGTTCAGGTGTCCACATAGGTACAATTGAAGGTTGCTAGGTTGATGACATACTTGCTGAGGGTACAACCCTTCTGAAAAGGAAGACTTGGACAAAGGAGAAAATGATTGGTTGAGAGAATGATTGCTATCTCTTGGCCACTAAACTGCCACATCAGACCCCAATCTGGCAACTGATACCTTGATGTGGCAATGAACTCTGAACTCTAGTCTCAGAGCCTGCTGAAACCAGCATCTATCATCCTGACTATAGTTCCCCACCCAGTCCCTCAGCCTGCCTACCTACTGGCCTGAATTCTCAGTGTTTAGTGCATTTGCTTCCAGACCCTTAGTTCCTTTTAGTTGTCTGATATAGACAGTTTGCTTTGAAAATTGGTTTCTTTTGTTGGTTCTTGGTGCATACTTTAAAACAGAGGCTTGCATGGTGTGTCGACTTTGTCTTATCTCTGCCAGTTGATTTTTCCCTGAGTGCCTCGCCCTAGCAGAAGGGCACCCTGTATCAAACTTTATCCAAAGCCACTCAAAAACCCTGTTCTGGAAGCAGACATGGGGCAATAGTCCTCCCTACCCTTCTCCAATAGTCCTATTCAGCTCTCTCCAAATCATGCCAATCTATTTTAGTGAGGGAACTGGAAATCTCAGGGGACATTTCATCCCTAAAAAGTTCTCCAAGGAAAGTTTAAAGATGAGCTGTTGTTTAGAGATCAATGAAAACGAGATGGAATTTAAATATTAAGAAGAAAGCTCTTGCCTTCAGGTAAAGCTGACATTTGCATAATAATGAGAATCACTCGCCAGATGGAATTGAGAATCTGACTGGAATCTCAAATCCTGGTGAGGGAAGATTCATTTACCTGAAATGGCAATGGGAAATATGCTAATCAGAGATTCACTGCTGTCCATCACGTTCAACAGATTCTGAGACAAAGAAGGAGAGAGTTCACAAGTAGGAGGTGATACAACTTGACATTAAACTTAATTTGGTTTGTTTTCCTATCAGCCCCTGACAGATGTGTGATTGTGGAAGTCTTCAAAGGGGGTTAGGGGGACGATTCCCTTCTGTCAGAACTGTCTGACATTGTCATTACTGCTGCTGTCATTGTCATTACTGTTATTGTGTTGGAAACAACAGGAGGGAGGGAAAGGAAATCTGGAGTATGACCCAAATCATTATTGAGAAATAATGGGAACACTTAAACAGAAAAGTCAAAGAAAGAAATAAGGACTTCAAATAAAACATTTTTGTGTCTTGATGATTAACACAGGAGAGAATTAGTATCTGGGTGATTGAATCAGTCATTTAGAAGATATCTTACCTTAGAAATTGAATTTTCTGAGGAAAATAATATTATATTAGCCTGATCCAAACTTGCACCTGAATTCTTTTACTTTGAGGCAACAGAAGTAGTTCTGGGAGAAAATGGAGGCAAGGTGTAGTCAGTAAAATTCTAAGATAGCTCTTATGATCTCCCTAGACCTATATGATTTCTTCCCTTTGAATGTGGGCAGAACTTGTGTCTTGCTTCTAATGGGATCGCGCCCATGATTGTGCTACTTTATATGGCAAAGGTAAAGGGATTTCAAGAGGTAATTAAGGTCCATCATTTGACTGAGTTTATCATAGGAGTAGTTTTTGTAGGTGTGCCTGACTTAACTGGATGGGCCTCTCACAAGAGAGCTTAGGCCTTCTTTGAAGTCAGAGATGCTAAGCAACAGAGATTCTCTTTCTCCGTTTCAGACTTTGAAGAAACCATCTTGAAAGCCTCAAGGAAATGACTTCTGTCAATAGCCCAAGAGAATCTGGAGGCATATTTTTCTCTTGTTGAGCTCCCAGATGAAAACACAGCCCTGGTCAACATCTTGATTTCAACTTTGAGGCTTTGATTAAAGAATCCAGCTGAGCCTTACATGGACTCCTGACCACAGAAACTGAGATAATAAAATGAGTGTTATTTAAAACCACTGAGTTTGTGGTAATTTACCACAAACATAGCACTAGAAAACAAATACAGAAATTTATTCTTAAATAAGTTAATTGGAGCTCTGCTATGCACATTAGCCTTTCTAGTGGGAGAGTGGGCAATGGGATTGACAACACTGGTATCACATACTCATCTCTCTGGCCAGTTAGATGCCATTCCAGGCTCTTCTTATCTGTTTGAGGATGTCTCTGTAGGGATGGGTGGCTAGTATGGATGGCCTTGTTTCTGATCCTGATATTACTACCCATTTAGCTAGCCAGGCTCCTCTGCCTTTTCAGTGCAACAAGTGAAATGGTGTGACTCACTCAAGACCATGCATTCAAAGTAGTGATTAAACTTACGTTTGGATTGTATCCATCTTTTTATCTGCATCCTGTCTCTTGTTACTCAACTAGTACCAGGGCCTGGTACTTTCAATGCATGTTTGTTAAATGAATGAATGAATGAATGAATTTCAAGGACACTTTTATTTCTTCTTCTTCTTCTTTTTTTTTTTTTAAAGATTTTATTTATTTATTTGTGAGAGAGTTAAAACAAGAGAGATCACAGAGCTCTGGAGAGGGAGAAGCAGACTCACCACTGACCAGAGAGTCTGATGTGGGGCTTGACCTGAGGATCCTGGGATCATGACCTGAGCTACAGGCTGTCACTTAACTGACTGAGCCACCCAGGTACCACGTGACACTTTTCTGAGTCCATGAATCTGTATTGGTTTATGTCTGTGTACCTCCAGGATTTGTAAAGTCACTGTTTTGTGTTTACTATGTTCCGGGCAGGTTCTTTGGGTGTTTGTGTGGTGCTCCTCTTGCAGGATACGGCTGCCATTTTCTCTCTCTCTTCATCTTCTGTTCCCCTCCTTCTGTCACAGATGGTCTTACTGTCCTTCTCTGTAGCCTGCTTTTGAGTAAGCATGTCACTGGAGTGCTGGAGGCTGGTGATTATTTTAATGTTCACACCAGCTTTGCCTCTTTGGTGAGAGATGTAAGGGCAGGGATGGCTGTTCAGCAAAGAGGGAGAGAAGGACTTCCAGCAGCACAAGTGGGGCAGCTATGGATGAGGGCAGGAATAGAGGGATACCCACATTTCAGAAATGACAAGTGCTCGGGAGATCTTCAGCTAGAGCACTGTGACCTTAGTGTTGCTCAAAGTGGATAATGTATGCAGAAGAAGCACCATCCTTCTCTCTTGAAGTGTGCTATGAACTTCCATTGTGGAGTCCAAGCTGTAGCTAGCATTTTCTAGGCTCTAATATATTTGGACATATCTCATGCATAGTAGATTGAAACCTAAAGTATCTTCCTTTTACCATCTAAGGTACTCCAGTTATATTAACATTCTTCAGAGAAAGAGAACCAATGATATGTGTGTGTGTGTGTGTGTGTGTGTATACAAACACATATATATCTCATATATATATATATATATGTATACATGTATGTGTATGTATACATATATGCTGGACATCCCTTAGCCCTGTGAAGTCCATACTTGAGCTGAAAAGTGGTTAAAAATTAACTACCAAACTTGGTCTTATCATAAGTCTGTATGAAAATAGAATAGCACTTTGTTGTCCCGGAACCAGACCAGGTGGGAGAGCAGATATGGACCTTCCTACTGCACAGCTTTTTGGAGGATGAACCTGGGTGCTGGCTTGGAGCCTGGGCTGGGAGTTATGGCTGAGTATATGTTTGCATATCAGTTGTAGTGGAGAAGGGGGAGACACAGTCCCAGTATTGTGTTGGTGGCTTGAGTTGCCTATTCTTCCTTTTGCAGAGCAATGCTGCTTGTCATTTATAATTAAACTGTCACTTCATAACCAACAAAGTCATTTTGACCAGCTAGAGACTGTTGGAGGAGTACTCTTCTCTGAGAACACTGAGCTGGCTCTGAGCTGTTTGTCATCATTGTTGTTATTGTCTTCCTGTGGTTATGATCATTATTAATAATGATGATCATGATCATTAAGCATAGGAAGAAAATAATGATAAAATGGCTCTAATTAGGCATTATAAATATATCATGTTCTTATCATTATGTTGTCTCATATTAATTATAATCACTATAATCACTATAACAATATGAACTTCTGCTTGAGTTTGTCTTCTATGTGATCAAAGCCCTGAAAGACATGATCTTGTTAGCTTTCATGACATTCTGGCAAAGGGAGTGGATGTTTTAAATTATGGCCCTGTGTGTTGGAGTTAGTATGGACTGAAAAACTAGAAACCAAAAATAAAGTGCAGCAAAATTAACAATGGAGGGTGTGTATCTGATCTGGTATCAAGTCTAAAATGAAATAGACTTCGGGAAGTTCAGTTCTTCTTTCAATGTGAATTTTGCCTCTGCCATTTCCTAGCTGTGTGACCTTGAAAAATGTGCTTTGCCTCTCTCAGCTTAGTGATTAATAGTACTTTATTCTTCTAGTGCAATTAGAGGCAGCACACATTTTCCTGTTTTACTCCCTCTTTAGTTTAATTATATAACATAATGCAGCCTGCAATAAGGTCCCAGGCTGTGAACTTTTGGAAGAAACCAGGTGAAAATTCACTCTGGCACCTGGTACAGAGTGTGGCACATGGTTGGTTTGTGCTTAATGAATGTTGCATGAATGCATAGCTATTAAAGGAGATTGTTTCACTTAAATATAACATAACTCATATCTAGAAGAGATTTTAAGTAAATATTAATTTCTAGTACATAAATGATCTGAGATGTCTGAAGTCTGGTCTAATCTGCCCTCTGTCCCAGTCAACTGCCACCCTAGGCTCTGACTCCTTCACTTACCTCAGCTCCTCCCAGTGCTGGTAGGGAACCATGGGGAAGCTTATAGGGGAGAATGAAATCTCTTGGGGGTGGTAACTAAAACAGATGGACTTGTGCATGAAGATGGCTTACTAATGCCTGCCTCTGCAATGGTCGGCCCAATGGACCATGCTCCTCCCATTTTCCCTCCTCCCTTCTGGCTGAGCTCTCCCTTCAGGGGATTGCTGTCCCTTCAAGGCAATTCCTCAGCCCAGGCTCCATCTTACTTCACTTTCCCCACATGCAAACATCATACACTGTGACTTGGAGCTGGGTTCAGAGTATCTCCTCCCCTGAGGATGGGTAAAAATGGCCCAATCTCTTAGATACACCAGCACCGCTGTTCTGCATAATTTACACTCTAATTGCATCTAGGAGGAGATGTGTTGACAAAAGTAAGCTCAGTTTTGTCTCAATTACTGGAAATTCCTCATTAGTAGGGACATATTAATGCAGTCTTAGTTATTTTTTTCAAGCACTAATCATGAAGACTTAATAGCTATCTGACTTCTCATGCCTGACCTCATTTACTCTCCTCAAGACCACCAAATTCCCAGTGTCCGCACATTCAAAGGATGCTTCCAGATCTGGCTGCAAATACTTCTGTGCAGTTGCCCCTGCTCTCGCTTCTCCCTCAGAGGCCACGTGCTTGAGAGGACCTGGGATCCTCTCGGAGGAGAGGCACCAAGGGGAGCTGATCTCCCCATGACACTGAAGTAAACAGGAGAGAGAAATGGACTCCTATTACCTGAGGCCACTGGGATTTGGGGCTGTTTGTTACAGCAGCTGGTATGTTACCCTGATAGCTATAAACACCAACAGAGAAATTCCTGGAAAGTGGGTCTTGAGGAGATAGGAATTCAAGAGGTAGAGTATTGGTGGTGTCACACTGTCTCCAGTCCTCCATTATCCTTTCACAATAATCCTGGCTCCTGTCTAGCAGTTAGTAGCTTTCACTGACTTCTTCAGATGGCTCCTACAGATGGAAAGCAGAGAATAATGACATCCCGCCAGGGCCAGAGTCAGGCACTGCACACTCTTCACCAGTGTCTCCTCTGTGCCCCCTCCCACCATATGCTCACTCTTCAGCTTCTCCATAAGGTACATGGCTATTGATCACCTCCCTGATCTCTGCCTGCAGCCCCAGGCAGAGCAATGGAGGCATGGCCCTGTGGAGCAGAAGTGTGAGATGGCCATAATTTCAGACTAACGAATGCTCTGCAGGCTTCTTTGCTGGTTGCCAGCTCTCAGCTTTGTGTGCTGGAAACATCTTGAACAAAATGTCACGGAGAGCATCTCGGCAGTGTCCTGCTGACTGAGGACATGGGGCTGCCGAGCTTGCCATCTGCCTGCAGCCTCTCTGAGGTAATTATATCAGAGTCTCTCAAGTCCTGGAACAAGGGGGATGTCAAATGCACTTTCCTTCCTCTAGGAAGGTGATTTTCATTTTCTCCGTTCATTGGGAGCCGCTTGTTATTACTGTCTCCAGGTGCGAGAGAGGCGCAAGAGAGAAGATGGGGGGGTTTGCGTGGGCGAAGGAAGGAAAGGGGCACAGTAGGGGGGAGGGCAGGGGAGGATGTGTGGTGGGGGACAGTGAGGGAGGGACTCAGCCACTACTGAGCCCAGAGAGGGGCACATATGCTAATTTTGGCAACTTTTAATTAGATGATAGTCTGAAAAATTTCATTATTATTCCTGCTCAGCTTTCTGATTGTAGAGGCTTGATGTCTTCTTTATTAGTGTAATAGTCTGAAAGCATTTTCTTTTTTCTCCGATTACTAATTTGCATTAGGAAAAGGAAATGTGTCTGATAGCTCTTGGAAGGAAAATATTTTCAAAATTTGCTGAAAACAGAGCTTTCATACTTTTTCCTTCTGCCCCCGAGCTATTGCTTTTTTGTTTGGGGTGGGAGGAAAGAGGGATTCAGTTCTAAATATGAAGGGTGGCTAATGAGACCCTTGTTTGGCAAGAGAAATGTCAAACGAGTCCTCCTTGGAAACATTTTTTACATATGGGGCTCCTCCAAGTCACCGTGTCTGGTTCACCTTTCCTGGGATATGGGTCTTCTGGGTTCCTCTGACTTTAGGCAGCTCACAGAGGCCTTTTGGAAAAAGAGGACAGCAGCATCTCTCACTTATGGAATTATTTATGGAATTTTTATAACAAAGGCATCTGACCAAGACCCTAAGGTTATTAGAGGGCTGGGCTGCTGTGTGGATGTCCTCTGGTCAAGTAACAAAAGGCTTGTAGACGTGAAAAAGTGTGCTTTGAAGCGTTGTTTCTTTTGTTCTCCTAGCAAGTACACAAATCAGGTTTTTTGGTTTTTTTTTTTTTTTAAATCATTTTGCAGTTGGAGAAATTGAATTTCATAAAGGAGAAACAATTCACTCAGGGTTGACTAGTAAGTAGACTGATGAACTGGCCGAATTTTCTTGGGATTGAGAGAGTTTATGGGACATGGGACTTTCAGTTCTAAAATGAAGATTGTCCTGGGCAAAGTGGGATGAGTTGGTCACCCTACTAATTAGTTTAGTTCAGGACAGGATTTTCTTATTTTTCCTCACAGCTGACCCTGGCATATGCATTGTTTTAACTGGCTTTATTTATGCTTTTATTATTTTGGGCATGGATACTAATTACCCTACCAGTGAAGTAATCTGGCTGATCTTGGCTGATCTAGTGCTATGGAGGAGAATGAATACACCAAATGTTGATACTGGCTTGTACCTTTTGAAAAACTGTCTTTGAGTGGCTGCATACTTCAGTAGTCCATTGCTCAAATCTGACACATTTGGAAATTCCCAATCTTGCAATTTGTCATTAGATTCAATTTTCAGGGCCATTCGAGAGACAGTGTGTTATTATTTTGCAGTTATATTTTGCGGCAGAATTACCTTTTAGTAATTTGCCCATTGTTTTACCTCTCTTGATTTTTTAGTTTTGCCCAGAAAGTATTTTCTTGCCTACCTCTATTTATATGATGTTATTATAGTCTTATACCAATTTTCTTCAGTTGTTATATATCTATAACAGTAGAAATTGTGGTCGATTTTTAGATAAAGATGGTGTTTCATGGACACCATTATTTCACGGTGTAACCAGAGAAAGTCACCTGGTGAATACTGAGGATACTACATATTAGCATAGACTAACATTTGACATGTTATTCAAATATGCTGTAATATTAGTAAGGGTCCAGGATTTTGCTAATTAAAAAGCAAGCATTTTTAGAGTACCACAGATAAAACCCTAAAAAGGCTTTAGAAAAGATGTTTTCCAGGATGTACTAGAGTAGAACCATATTCATAGGACATATATTCTAGTGGTAGACTAGACATTAATTATTTAATTAAAAATAAGCCAGTAAGGAATATCAATTTCTTTTCAAATTTAGTAGAAATATTTAAAAAAATCCCACATAAGAAAGCTGAAAAAAACTAAGGAGCATTAAGTATTTCCCTCCAGGAGCATTTCATATTTTATCATGTGTTAGCCTTACATTTCGGTGTAGCATTTTTGGTTAAGTATTAGGCTGAACCAAATGAAATATCTTTTAGGTCAGAAATGGTTGCATTTTGGTGATTTTATATGGCTTGACCTAACGTGACTAACATGACTATTTCAATCCTGCTGAGGGAGAAATGGAATTTCTTAATGAGATGGTGAGTTACTGGTGAGATGGAGCAGGGAGGTACCTAGCCATTCTGATTCTCAGTATGGTGATGTGTCTGTTCTTCCTCTCTCAGCTCCAGTTGCAGTGGCTGTCACAGAACAGAAACTTGGTACATCCATGTGGTGGGTTTTGAAAAATGGCCACAGAGTTGTTGATACTCTTCCCATTAAGAGGTGGAGTCCTACTGAATCTAGATAGTCTTGTGATTATTTTGGCCAAAAGTGTGATGGAAGTGACAGCATGTGAGCCCCAAGGCTAGGCAGATTTTGGTTCTCTTGGAATGCTTGTTCTTGTGACACTCCCCTGTACAGCCCAGTCACCATGCTGAGAAAAGCTCAAGTCCTATGGAGAGGCCACATATAGGTGCTTCCATGTTCTTTGAGCCATTCTGGTCCAGGGTTTGAGTAATTCTGGTCCGAGCACCAGACATGTAAGTGAAGAAGCCTCCAGGTGTGTTGATCCTCAGCCATTTGAGTCTGCCTATCTGAGACTCTGGGCACTAGAGCAGAGACAAACCATCCCTATTGTGTTTTGCTCAAACTCCTGACCTACAGCATTCATGAGCATAATAAAATGCCTGTTAAGTCACTAAATTTGCAGGAGTTTGTTATTCAACATTAGGTAAATGGAACAATGTGGAAAGAGTGTGTACTTATTGTCCAGGAAGTCAGGTTTCATTCTGTTTAAAAACTGACATGGGAGCCCCCAAGTCATCTGCGTTCCAGCCTGATGCTCCCTTGCCCATTGAAGCTCATGTTTGTGCAGGAGCATAAGCTCTGATTATAGAGGTGACCCTGCCCCTCATTGGCTTGATGATCTGCGAATGCTGAATAGGGTTTCTCCCTACTGTGAGAATCTCAGTCTGTAAACACTTGGATTGTCAGAAATATCCCTTGAAGAAAGTGCCCTTGATTGTGTTCTGAATGCAGCTAGAATGCCAAAGGTGCCTCATATGTGCATAGCATTTAATTTTAAAATAACTTTACAACATTTTTTTAAAAGATTTTATTTATTTGACAGAGAGAGAGAAAGAAGAGAGATCACAAGTAGGCAGAGCAGCAGGCAGAGATAGAGGGGGAAGCAGGCTCCCTGCAGAGCAGAGAACCCAATGTGGGGCTCGATCCCAGGACCCTGAGACCATGACCCGAGCCGAAGGCAGAGGCCTTAACCCCTGAGCCACCCAGGTGCCCCTACAACATATTTTTAAAGAAGCAATACATGTTCATTATAGCAGGAATGGAAAACACAGACAAGCCAATAAAAAAAGTCAAGGCACCATAGTCCCAGACATTCAGAGACAATTGCTGTTAACACCTTACAAATCTCCTTTACTGGGCATAAATCATATGACCCAGTTGTATATAACAGAATGGAATAGAATAGAATATATTTAATTATAATAAAACTCATAGACATATTATATATATCATACTCTTCCATTATACATATTTTTCTCTAACTTTTCTTTATACAAAATATTATTGACATTGTTCCACACCTATATTTAAAGCTCTAATTTATTTATTTGTACTGATTGCACAAGATTAGTATGACTGCATGGTAATTTATTACTTTTCTTATTGATGGGTATTTATACTTTTTCCATACTTTTATTGTATAAATCATGCTGGATCACCTAAAGATGGTGCTTAAATGATTCAGCAGGTTGTTGGCTGTTGTTAGTTCTTATTTTGTTTATCCCAGGGAATTTTCTAACAGGTTGTCCCTTATTCTCTAGGTCACATCTCGCTGCCCCCAACAAATTCATAAACACACACACACACACACACACACACACACACACACACACACACACACACACAGGAATTCAGTGGGAGAATGCATAACACACAGGAAAATTCCACAGAAGATGGCTGTGGTGTCTTGAGATTAGTGTTCTCTTTCTCAGTCATTGTACAGGGTGGCAGCAAACATCTGCTCTTCCAAGAAAGAAATATTTAAAGATGCCGTGGGAAGTAGGTTAGGCCAAACATGAAAGGTTTTTCCTTCTCTCATTTTTGTATTTGTAAATATATCCCCTATGGTTTTTGCAATTGGGAAATGTCAGCTTAAATGTGAATAAAAATAGGTTGGGCAGTTAATTGGTTAGGTTTTCTAAAATGGTGGAAATGGAGACTGTAAATGGTATGTACATGGATGAAGCCCTCCTCCTCCTGCTTCCTCTTTTTCTTCTTTTCCTCTTCCTTCTTCTCTTTTCCCTCCTCCCCCTCCTTCCCCTTCCCCCTCCCCCTTGCTCTTCCTCTTTCCCTCCTCCTCCTCCTTTTCCTCCTC